>NC_085136.1:160279245-160610728 GCF_035046485.1 Aedes albopictus
ATCCCCACACAATCTATCACCTTACGAACACTATAAATATCCCCTATCCATCCATAGATCGCATCATCCACCTAATGGTGACAAATATTTCAGTCCGTGCGGGTTGTGGGTACGCAGAGTGCTTTCGGTCTCTAGTAGCAACAACCATATCACACTCTTAGCATTCCTTTCCCTCCCCAACTGACTATAAGGACTTGGCCGGCGCCGTTATAGATAAAAAAAAGGATGAGCTGCTTCAATTGCACTTTGAAACTAAGTAAAGTGTCCCAGCCCTTATTCATATGGATCTTTGTGCATAGTTGGTATCTGCTCAGATCAATCACGAAGAAGCAAACATTTTGACATGTTTAAGGTGAAACATCAAGTAATCCCATTGCAATTTTGCATACAAACTTCAGAGGCACAAATCTGACGAAATATCGAATCAAGCGCCACTTGTTTATCCCGGCTTTGCTCACTTGCAAAAAGAGGCAGCTTGTTAATGAATTTTCAAGATTGGTGCTCTTGAAAACGTGAGTAGGTGACCAAGTCGGATATTGCGGCAATTATGTTTGTATTCTCTGAAGTTTCCCCTTAAGGTGAAACGGGACGCCGTGTTATTTTTCCTATCTTGCCTCTCTTTCTAACAATTTGCCTCGCGATTTTGAAGATGGTAATCTCGAGTTCTATCGCACTGAAGATGCTGAAAACCAATCAGCATATGCACTGCAAGTGAGCATACACAGTGATAGGTTTTTGTTGCAAAATACGAAGTAGAATCTGAGATTACCATCTTAGTAGCAACAGAGCAATGGCGGATATTTCTTCGACCGTCCCGTCCGCCCTTAAGTCAGATTTGATCGTCGTTGATCGTTTTCTATCGACAACCATGCGTCTCCATTTGTTTCGTGAAGTCCTTAGGCGGGTGCCACTATTATGGTATATTTCAGGCCAAACATGTCTAAAGGTCCTATCTGCAGAAGAGAGGCTCTCTTTGGTTTCCTTCTCTTTTGTTAACATCTCAGCTGTTTATTTGTATTATGGATGTCTCCTTGCATTGAATGATGGTCAAAACAATCATCTTTTGATTTGTACTGCAAAAATAGTTAAAAAGTGTACCATTACATTGCAATAATTGAAAGAGAAAGTGATCAAAGAGTGCCTCTCAAATGCAGATAGGACCTATTGAAATGTTTGGCCTGATTTACCAATTATAAGTAGACCCCTTTTTTTCCTTCTAAACCATAGGGGGATAAATCTGCTCAACAGACACCCTAACAGGAAGGTTAGGGTAGTGTGGGATTAAGGCCGTCTTCTTCAACACTAGTAAAAGCCAGGACTACTCTCTCCTCGACCCACTAAAACACATTCCTATGGTCGCCAAACCCTGCGTCTCTCCGGAACCACCAAGAAGGTATTGCTTCAGAGAGGGGCTAGTGCACATCGCACCCACAAGGTTAGCTGCGTAGCCTGCAGCAACGAACATCGATGACTCGCTTTGGAGAGTCCATCACGGTAGCATGCTGGCGCTTAGCCAGTTTCCCGAGTGGTCCTCGCCACTCCCTTTGTCCTCGGAAGGCGGGCAGGGTCAACCCCACCCGCCCCCAACTGCTTAGCAGACATCAAGAACTGATGCCCACGTGCAACCCGATCTGACCTGCCCGTAAGGAAGGGTATCACTACCCTTCAGGCCCTATCAGATGCACCCGAAGGTTGCAGACAGCAGGGTCTCACCTACCCCGACCCTTGCCGGGGACCCCTTTCCAACCGCGGGTTCGGATCCAACCCAGTAGACCGACGCCACAACAGCAGCACCGCTACCGGGACTTCCTCTCCGCGGCCACTTAATCGCTGTAAGGGTCGATCTCGACCGCAGGGCACCGGTATGACCTACGAAATCGACTTCGAACTCCTGGACCACCTCTTGTACTGCATCTGGACTAGCCATTCTCAGAGTCCACGCGCCACCTCCTCTGTAGCTCCCAGACGATGTGGGTGATAGCCGTTGAAACGGCATGCCAGCTAACCTCGTCCCTACACATCCTCTGGACCAAGTTGTCCGGAGTTGTGTCCTCCCCGCATGTGGCAAGCATGCGGTCACGCATTGTGCGAAAACGCGGGCACGCGAACAAAACGTGTTCCGCCGTTTCCTCTAAACCATTACACACTGGGCATTCGGGAGAATCCGCATGCCCGAAACGGTGTATATACTGCCCAAGTAACATTTTAAGTTTTGTTCGGCTCTACAAGAGATCTTCATGACCAATTTTATAAAACTTGCAATAAAACTGAATCATACATCAAAACCTCTTGATAACCTCTTTAAGAGCATCTCCCGGCTAAGTGGACCACTCTCGGAGAGGTTTTGCAAACTGCATTAAGAGTAGCATTAAACCCGTTTTAAAACCTAGTTGAAATATTTCCCATTCTCGATTGTTGTTGTTTTTTTTTTTTCAACAAAAACTATGACTGCTCAAGATGCAGAGAAGCTTCTTCGATGGCACGTAAAGTTCAGGAGGATACATCATTCGTGAGTAGAAAGCGATTATTTCAAAGTGGTATTTTAGTAGTTATTGTGCTGGTAGGCTTATGCGCATTCGAATTTACCGTGAATATTGGGGTTGCAGAATCATAAAATTATTGCGCTTCGAAAATAGTGAATATTATCATCTTGGAATGAAATAAATCAATTTGTGAATCTAGTAAAACAGTCCCGAATCACAAGAAAACTCAGCAGAGAGAGTTTATTTATGTGAGCATGTTATGAAAATGGTTGCAAACTACCAATTCATTGCTAATTTGGAATGAAATAAATCAATTTGTGAATTTAGTAAAACTGTCCCGAATCACAAGAAAACTCAGCAGAGAGAGTTTATTTATGTGAGCATGTTTAGAAAATGGTAGCAAACTACAAATTCATTGCTAATTTAAGCAAAATTGACTATTTTTCATTCACGTAAGCTAATTCTTCAATATGGCGACGACCATAATCAGCGAAAATAAAACGAAAGCTAGTTTACTTTTATGATGACCGCAATAAACCTAGCAGTGTCGTAGTTTCTGCTTTTCCACCAACAGATGTCGTTACTAATCGAACGGAACGCCATCTGTTGAGAGTTTTAACAGTTTTATTGCGGTAATAATGATTGCCAGAAGGTTTACATATCGGAAAGTTTTGTTTACTCTTAAAATCTGTCTCTATGGATATCTTCAAGTATAGGGGGGTTAGGGGCATAATGGACACCCTAAGCAAACGAGTCCGTTAGGCCTGTATAACAGACAAAAACTTAACATATTATCAGTTGGCTTGCAACTTTAACTTGTTTCCTACGTCTTTCAATCATTTACAGCACGTGAAATGTCTTAATTGTGAAGAAATAATGAATTGTAAACCGTGTGTTTTTTAGGGCTGGCAGGAAAGGTACGGGGCGAAATGGACACCCATCGGGGCATAATGGACACCCCTGCATGTTTTATGCTAATTTTTTAGCTACATCGACCAGTTAAGTAATTTGCCTACGGAAATCAATACCACAGATATAATGCTCCATCCCTGATAAAAAGTATCATAAAAATACGATAAATTTTATTGTTACAACACCATTTTTTCGAAAAATATTCACCATTAAACATATTGTAATTTACACAACACACTCACCATCACCCCTATTGTTCTATACCATTCGGCGAATGGTAAATGGCACTTTTACAATGAAAAATGGTGGTCGTTATGTATCTTAACCATAACATTTTGAGAAAATTTTCATACACTTTTTCGCGAAAAACAATAGAATGTATTGTGTTTTTATGAGACATTTTTAGGGCAATTTTCAAAAGACAACAATATATCTTAATGTTTTTTCATTGTTCTTACAATATAAATACAATTAATTGAATGGCGTCAAATGAATCGTTGTTACAATAAAAATACAATAATATTTGTTGTTATTTGTAAGCAGTTTTCGCTTTTGAAAATCCATAGAATTTATATTTCCCGCTAACATTTTTATCCAGCATTTACGAGCACTAACGTCCGCCAGAATGATCTGCACATTTTATGATAAGAATCAAACACTCTGATGTCTGTCTTGTATGTATTGCTTGGCTGCTGTTGATAAGATCTATCTTCAATCTTTTCAAATAACTGCCAAATATCACAAGTCAGGCCTCAGGTCGTATGATCCATACCATAAATCGTTCACAATTCATGTGGCCATTAGTATCTGTAAATGCTGGAGAAAAATGTTACCGAGAAATATGAATTCTTTGGTTTTTCAAAGGCGAAATCTGTTTACATAACAACAAATATTATTGCATGTTTATTTTACCATCGGTTCAATTGACCCCATTAAACTAATTGTGTTTGTATTGTTATCAATGGTAGTTTACTATTTACTAGATTCCTTTAATTTATTGGAAAACATTAGAAAAATCATTGTTCATCTTTTTCTTGTCTTAACATCCTCACCTGCTTTTCAGCTAGTTTTCTATAAGTACTTCCTCAGTTATTCATTGAGAGCTTCCTCTGCCAACACGGCTTGACGTCTGTCAGTTTTAGCGAATAACATTCGATAACCGAAACATCTACTGTACTCAAATTTAAAACGAAAACTATAAAAAATATGTCGAGTGATTTTGTATTTGATTATACAAACATGATCCAAGCAACAATAATACTTATTGTTATTTATTTGTTACAAATTGTCTTTAAGTGTAATTGAGAAATGAACTCTTTTTTTAATAAAAAGTCCATGAGAACTTTGCAGGCACTTTTGCAACTATTTAAAAACAACTTAAATTAATTTTTACTGATAGTAACTTTAAATTATTATAGAACTATTGAAAAACAATCGAATCAATCAGTCGCTAATAAAGCTAATGTTCACTTATTGTACGAACTATATGGGCTTGATTTCTATTGTAAAAAGTAACAATATATCTACTATGTGTTTTATTGTGAACAATAAAACCAGTCATTTGTTAATAATATTTACCATGTAATGAATGGTAATTTTTTATCCGGGATCTTAGACGAGTTTACATAACATCAAAGTTAATTAAATAAACTTTAGGCTAAAATAATCGGATTGATTATTTTTAAACTCTCTAAAACGCCCAACAGTATGCAACCCGCGTACATCCATTCGTAATTGCCAGTGTTCATTTCGACCCGAATCGACTACAACATTAAAATTGCTATTTTAAGTAAATTCTGATCAAAAATATAATACTTCATCCATTGCTAAATCTGCGTATACATGTAGATAAGGTAACAATTCACTTGTTTTAATGGTGGACACACTCAAACGCTCGTAATACCTTATTTGCTGCTGCTTCGAAATTATAAGAATTTCATCATATGGAAAACATATTTCAATTTCAATGATATTTTGATTATTTTGGAGGAATATATATGGCACTTTTAAAAAATAGAACCATGACTTGTTCACTCAAATTAAATCACTGATAGAATCTAAGTGCAGAAAGCACATAGATTACGAACGAGAGAAAAAAAAATCATTCTATGTGCAACTATTAAAAATTAAAAGTTACTGTATTAAATTTCATTCTTTCCATAATAAATTTAGAGTGTAGCTACATAAAAAGCAACCCTGTCAACATAAAATCCAAACAGAAACATAACAAACGTGAACAAACATGGCGCGCGCAGGTGATGAACGTTTTGTCGCGGAAAACTCCGAAATTTCAAACGTGGTGCTGAAAGAATTGAATTTGCCAGCCGAATTACTTGCTGTTTTTGAAGGTAAGTAGTTATTTTATTATTCAAAATTTAAAAACATTTCCAACTACGTAGATCTATTGTATTTTCTTTATAGAATTGAGCTACAACGTCGACCGTTTCTCCACCGTCACCAAAGACGAACTTATTAAAGATTTGGGAGCTGCCGGATGGAGCTGCGACTGGGACCTGCTTTATGACCGGATAACAGCCTGGCGGAAGCTGAACGTGAGTCAATTCAAATAACCTACTTTTGGATCTTATTTATCATTTAACATTGATACAAATTGCAGGGTTTCGATTTGATCACTTTCACCAAAGTGGAAGTTTTGGAGGAGTGGGTTTGCAGTGAGGAAGTGGAAGCATCGGAACAGACACTATTCGACCCTGAATTGAGCGAATCATCTGAGAGATTGACTTTCTCACCCGTCGTATCTGCAACTGGGACAATTGGATCGGTCGTGGCATCGGTGGATCTCCCTGGACCATCATCTTCATCGTCAGTGCCATCGGCGGATCTCCCTGAAACATCTTCCTCGTCGGCCGTGGAATCGGCTGATCTCCATGAATCATCATCGTCGGTCGTGACATTGGCGGATCTCTCTGTATCATCATCTTTGTCGGCTGTACCATCAGCGGATCCTCGGGTGGATCTCTCTGGTTCGTCGTCTTCGTCGGCCGTGAATCTCCCTGAACCATCAGCTTCGAGGGCTGTGACATCGGCGGAACACCCTGGACCATCATTTTCGGCACAATCGGTGGTTCCTCCTAAGGGTAAAGGACCAGATGAAACTCGAGACTTGGATACGCCTTGTTCATCGTCATTCTTTGGCCCACGCGACCTTGAAGTACTCCTTCGCAAATCTCTTAGTGGAGAAGCGCTGCTGGCAAGGGCTCCTAAGGGGCCACTGACGGAACGAAGCCAAAAAGATCTAGCGGAAATCATCGCCGAGCATCATTTGAATGCTCGGCTGAAGACAACGGAGCGGGTATTGGACAGCTATGCGGAGTCAATAACGCTGTTGTTCCGCCAGGAAAAAAAGGTAAGCGAATGGGTTTTAGTAATCTTTACAAACCTAACCTCTTATGTCTGCTATTTCTTCTATTCCACAGGATTGCTACTACATACCACGAAGCGGCGAGAAAAGAAATCCGGGCGGCAAGATTTATAATAAAATTGCAAACCTGAAACAAAAAAGGATCAAACGAGACAAGTATGAGGAGGACATTGAAGCCAAACGACAGAAGCACAGCACTGGCTCGACAGGCGTAGACATCGAGTTGGACGCCGCGGCAGAAGCAGCCTTTAATTGGTTGAGACTCAATACGCAACCATGGCAAACAACTGTTAACCAGTGGAAAGCTTCTTTCAATCGAAGACGTCGAGATTTGCAGAAACCAGCACTGCTCGCTAATGTAGATGGGATATACCGTCACTACAAGGACCCTTATGGATTCCAACTGGTAAGTTTTATTGCACATTTCTTGTAATACGCGAATTCACACGTTTCCCCGAAAATGCTGTGCAAAATATACAAAATGGATTGGTGGACTGAGATACGCCCTACCAGCGATCGAAACATGTTTATTTGCGAAAAGCCCTTAGGACCTTTTCACATGTTATGCTAGAATTGCGTCCAGTGTCATTAAGCTTGTCATTAACCGTCATCAACCGTAATGATTAAAAACGTAAACATTTGAATTTTTTAAGTAAGTTAAATTAAATCAATTAACTAGTGGGTGGCATCACCAAAAATATCCAGATCTTTCCGACTATGTATTGTTCTAGAATTTAACTTACGTGTGTGTAGTTTAAGAACAAAGTTTTGTGTAGTTTTTTAATAATACATTTTAAATGTTTCAGATCGATGAAGACTTCGACAGGCTGTACAATATTACTACCGATGACCCGATCGACAAATGGAATCGCTCATTAGCAGGACTGACCGTTCGCCTGTGTCAACAATACAAGGACGGAGCGTCGAACAAGCTTGTGGATTTACTTCGGAATGGTGCAAGTACGGGTAAGATAAAACAACTTCCAGCGGTTGTAATATCACAACTATCAAAGCACTGTGTGGGGGTTGGGATCCATTGAGGGAACATCAATTGCATTGCTGCACAGCAGCTCCTGGCACACAGGAAGACCAGTTGCCACAAAAATCGGTTATTTTAAACTATTATTAATAAGGGGCTGTTCATAAACCACGTAGGCCAACATTTGGTCATCTCAGACCCCCCCCCCCACCCTCCTCCCTTGTAGACTTTTGTCCATACAAAAATTTGAAAATTTGTATGTAGCGTAGACTTTGGCCAGACTCCCCCCCCCTGCCCACAAAAAGTCTACGTGGTTTATGAACAGCCCCTAAATGTAAACACTCAAAAGGGTTCACTATCACTATACTGTCCCCACTCGCATAACAGTCCCATATGAATAGGAAATCCAGCAAAGATGGGACTGTTATGCGGGTGGCGTCAGTATAGGCACCGTCAGTAGCGAGTCAGATAACACGGGAAGCAAATGGGGAGTCCAAAGCGCCAAGTTAAATATTTGTAAATAATCCTAAAGGCAACATCGATGTATGTTTTCAAATGCATATTTCATTGGCTTAGGATTATTATTGTTGCATCTTTGACGGTTTTAACATGAAGAGAGGAAATTAAACATACATATTATAAAATTTTACTTTAACATGGGAGGTCGGTTGGAAATGACCAAAGTAAATTATATGACATTTCCTATTTACTATTAGCACGAATCAAGTATTTTAATACATTGCAATTCTTATTCTTTTGGCATTACGTCCCTACCGGGACAGCAACAGCTTCTCAGCTTAAGTGTTATATGAGCACTTCAACAGAGCTTATTCTGTGCCAATTGAAGTAATGATCCTCGACCGGATCGCAATTCGCTGTAACTATATGGGCCTTTTCACTGCACTTATTTCTTATGCACTTATTCTTTGGAGAATAAATTAGAGTCCCTATAATTAGAGTCTGGCGGACTGTCACTTTCGACCGGAGCCAATCGAGCATGACGTCATAGTGTCCTCACCGATAAATGCTACACCGTGACGTCATGCTCGATTGGCTCCGATCGAAAGTGACAGTCCGCCAGACTCTAACTAGACTGACTCTAGAATAAATGCGATGACGACACCGTCTCGGTTTGATGCAATGCATGGCGTGGGGAATGCGCAATACAGCATCCGCTCGATAACTGGCTACTGTAAAACTGGACTGATTTTTAACTGGGCGCTCGATAACTGGACCAAAATCCAGTTAAAAAGGATAATATCTGGTGAGATACTTCGTCGGTGGAGATATTATGTTTCCAGTTCAAAACCGAATTAGCGACATTTTTTCTTTGACTTCCGCTGCTTTTGCCTTGGGTTAAACACAATGTCGGAAGTGGGGCGCTGTATAGAGCACCAGGTGTACAATACAGCGCCCCACTTCCGACATTGTGTTTAACGCAAGGCAAAAGCAGCGGAAGTCGAAGAAAAAATGTCGCTAATTCGGTTTTGAACTGGAAATTTAATACTGCAAATTTTAGGGGGATCTCCATTAAAACATCAGGAGTAATCTCAGGAAGAATGTTTTCAAAAAATATCCTAAGCTATTTTTTTACAAATGTCTTGAGATATTTCTTTATGGTTTTCTGGTTGACTATTCTCCAGTAGTTGATTGGGAATTATTTGTAAACAACTTGAAGAATTTCGGGAAGGTTTTCTTGAAGATATCTGAAGGAATTCCTTGAGCAATTTCTGAAGATATTCGTTTCTTAACCTTCCTTCTTCATCATGTCATGTACAACTTAGTGACGTAGTGTAAGGTTTTGGTAAAAATATCCTGAGATATTTCTCAACGAATTTCGGGAGATATTTTCAATGATTGTTTAAATATTTTTTTAAGTGAAAAAGTGTTTTTTTTTTATTTGAAGAAATCTGTTGAAATAACTACAAGAATGGTGTGCCAAATTTCATTGAAACACCAGGCGGAATCAAAGGTGAAATCCATTGAACAATTTCTAAAAATATTTCTTCAAGAATATCCTGACTTCTTCTTCTTGACATTACGCCCCTACTGGGAGAGAGTCTGCATCGCAGCACTGAATTCTAAGGTATACTTTTTATTGTAGGCCTATCGACCTGTCACAAACTATCGCTGCAAACCGAGCTGAAAACCGAATATTGATGGTGTGGAGTGACCAAATATCCAGAAAATCTTATTGGGATATCGCATCGTTTGTTGAAATTTAAAATGATAAAAAAGGTTAAGTTTATTCAACTAGCGCAACGAATCTATTGATGTTTCGTGCTGTCTCAGCAAACATAATATGCAGTTATGTTTTGACCAATATTATATTATTTGTGATTAACCCATTGAGCATTGCACGAAATTGAGAACAGTAGAAATGAAAAGAAGGCTGCCAGTGTATATTATTTCATTTATTCAATTTTTAGAACAACTGGTATGTGAATTAGTTAGTTTCACCAAACTTTATGGTGTTCAGGATATTCTAGGTTGTCAGAGAAGTCTCAAATACAAATATTCCCATTTATTCCCATTTTCCTAAATTTGCAAATTTGCCGAAGACAGCATTCTGCTTTATCTGTGAATTTATACAGCCGTTTCTTTGTTGGGTTCATATATGATCCCTACGGCTCCAAAGGGTTAATGGGGCTCCTTCAGCTTTTTATATAGTTTCTACAGGAATTTCGTAACAATCTTTTTCGCTCTACTTTTTCAGGGTTGAAAATATTAAAAACTTGTGATTTGGTTGAGAAGGTAAATTCATAGTATTATAAACTAGTGATTTAAGTGATTATAAGTATAAACTAACCCGCATGTGTTTCCGTATGCTTTTCATTGATTCATGAAAATAATAAAACTATTAACATTGTCGGGTTTAGCAGTTTTCCATCAATCAGTTGAGTGATCAGTACGACTCGTTTTCATAGGATCGTCTGCTGCAAATTTGACGGGGAAGTATTACGTTGTATACAAGGCACTGGTGTATTCATTGGACTCAGTGGCCAGAGCCATAGACGTTCTCATAAAAACGACGTTAGTGTTTGGTGTGGAGTTTTCGAGAATCACACGTCTTGTTTGGAACTTTCTCTGCTCCTATCTGTACGAAGTCCCGGGTCTGGCTAAGTATTCGTTGGTCCTGAAGCTCATTGCTGAATTGCAAGAACAAAACAAGCCGTAACCAGCCGTACAATGTTTCGCTGCATGATCGAACGGTGTGAAACAGTTTCTCATACGAGCAACGAGTACATCGATCATTTAAAACATCACCACGAGATTCCGCGAGATTTTAGGTTCCATTGCACTTTTCAACGATGTCCTCAAATAGCTTCAACGTGGCACACATTTAGACGCCACCTGTTAACGCATGAGAAGCACTTAGAAATTTTGGAGCAACCAAGAGAGCAACTACATTCCGGGGTACCGAAAGAAGAAATCACCGTAGGTCAAGTTCCGATAGAAGAAACTCTGTGTCGTTTTAATTGTCCTTCAAATGATCATGCACCTATACCGCAACACTCCAATGCATCCTTCGAGAAAAATCTGTTAGATATTGAAAGCCAGTCTGCTAGTCTTACACTTTATCTGCATAGCAAAACCAACCTAACAAGAGAAAATGTACATGATATACAAAAGAACATTTCTGTCCTTAATTCTAAAACAGTGAGCAACATTAAAAATCTTCCTCTCAAAATCGTTGATCCTCAAGTAGAGTATGAACTAAATACTTACCTAGATAGATTAGAAAACGGTTTTGATTTTATTGACACTGACTACAAATTCTTTAAACATCTAGAAGACAAAAACTTGTTTAAGATGCCCACAATGGTTCAAATAGATCATGAACCCGTTGCGATTGGTATTTCAATTGAAGATGTCCAGATTGAAAACGATAAAAGCTATGTAGTGCTAAGTGCAGTTGAATTTCAAATAAGAAAATTTTTACAAACTGATAATATTATTAAAGATGTAATTAAAAATACACTCGAGTTACAAAAATCCCAATTAATACAAAATATTGTAAACGGTCAGGTTTGGCAGGATATTAGAGCAAAGTACAAATCAGAACATATAATACCAATATCTCTATACTGTGACGAATTCGAAATTAATGATTGTTTAAGTTCACACAATAAGAAACACGCTATATGTGGCGTATATTACTCATTCCCAACGTTGCCAGAGAAATACGCTTCAAAACTGTGCAATATATTCATTGCAGCGATGATAAAAAAGATTGACATTAATGAATGTGGAATAAACATGTTTGTTAGGACGACTTGTCGCTGAACTAAACCACATACCGACAGCAGCTTCTATTTCGAGCAGCTTCAATACTGCAAATTTATTAAACTATTATTACATGAATTCATATTACATATTTAATCTTACAGTGTAGTATTTGCTCTCGCGACAGACATAGCTCCTAACCGGAGTGCAGGTCCTACTTCGTTCACGGACTAAACGACACTGCCGAGTCGTAAATTTATATCCACCGTCGGCCTCCGGGCTGCCGCTTATGCACCCCACAATTGCTTCTGGGTTACCAGTTCCACTCAGCAGCAAGCGTACTGAAACTGTACGCAACATTCCCCCCCCCCCCGTGGAACTGGTGACGGACTAGTTTTCCAAATACTTGAATGGCATCGTTTTCCTACACAGCACAGATGGCAGCACCGTACCGCCGTAGATGCAAATTGCGGTAGGTACACCCAAACCAAGCCGACTCGTTCCACTGATGCAACACAATACCCACCGGGATCAAACAGCAACGTTTTCAATTGATGACGATCGCCTCGCTTTCTACACGGAGAAACAAAAGTACCCAAAACTGAGTTCAATCCACCCAACTTCGAGGTTGCGTGCGGGAAGCCAATTTTGAGTTGATGGAGTTGATGTTGAGGTAGGTAGTTTGCATTTAGGCGTATTCGGCCAAAGTACCTAAAGTCGAAGTTTTTTTTACTCAACCGTCAGTTAAATTTACTCAACATTCGGTTCTATGTCACATACTCAATTTTGGCTTCCCGCATCGAACTCTCAAAGTTGGGTTGTTTTGCTATTCACTCTTTGACAACAACAAAGAGAGCGAATGAAAGAGGATGCAAAAAAGAACTCAAAAGTGAGTTTAAAAATACTCAAATTTGGGTTTTCTTGTTTTTCAGTGTACCGCGGCGGCGGCGAGCGGGTTGATCCGATCCGTTTTGTTTCGCACTGGTCTCGTACGTGTTACACTCACTGAAGACCATTGTTACGTTTTCGTATACACGAGTGCACCGCCTGATTCGTTTGCTCCTGTTGGCCGATGACGTCAGCGATCGGATGCTGACGAAAGAAACAGCTGTAGAATAAGCTGGTATTATTTTGCTGATCTCTCCGCGCTTTGTGTGTGCTGCACACTCTTCATCACAGCTGATGGCGCTTTGCGGAACAGACACTGGAGAATCTTTTTTTGGATACGATGTTTTAGAGCAGTCATTTTTTGGCTGGGTTTTGTCATTTGGATGCGGCTCCTCCACCGTTCCCTCGCTGATCTTATCCCCATTATGTTGCCGTAACACTGCTCTCCTCTGGGCGCTGAAGTCTGACTTCATTTTCTGCGCGGCCCTTCGGAATTCTTCATCAATCTTCACCAGTTCTCGCTGGTACTCTTCTTCAATTCGGCGTTGTTCCTCTTCATAACATTTTCGCCGCAACTCACTCTGCTCTTGTTGATGCTTCCGCCATAGCGCGCTCTTCTCTTCTAGAAGGGAAAGTTCTCTCAACGTACTTTCCATGGCGGGATGCTTCTGGCTGATGAATTACACTTATTGAAGTTTGTTAGGACGACTTGTCGCTGAACTAAACCACATACCGACAGCAGCTTCTATTTCGAGCAGCTTCAATACTGCAAATTTATTAAACTATTATTACATGAATTCATATTACATATTTAATCTTACAGTGTAGTATTTGCTCTCGCGACAGACATAGCTCCTAACCGGAGTGCAGGTCCTACTTCGTTCACGGACTAAACGACACTGCCGAGTCGTAAATTTATATCCACCGTCGGCCTCCGGGCTGCCGCTTATGCACCCCACAATTGCTTCTGGGTTACCAGTTCCACTCAGCAGCAAGCGTACTGAAACTGTACGCAACAATGTTATTCAGACCCATTGTACAGCTTTTCACCGATATCGAAAATAAGTTGTTCGAGTTCGATATTGATAATGAACCAATTTCAGTAAGATTTGTGGTTGCAATTTTTCAGGGCGATAATTTGGGGATCCACATGCTGTATTCATTCATGTACTTCACTGCAAACTATTATTGTCGATTTTGTAAACGTCCTCGATATATTCTGCAAACCGACAGCAAAGAACATTCAAGTGATTTACGAACGATCGAAAATTATAATTTAGATTTAGCAACAAATAACCCAACTGAGACTGGCATAAGAGGCAACTCTATTTTGAATTCATTGCCTTCATTCCACGTTACAAAAAATCTCACTGTAGATCCCATGCACGATGTTTTCTGTGGAGGAATAGGTTCATTTGGACTTGAAGAAATAATTAATTACTGTATTTTTAAGAAACGATACGTTACTTTGAATGTCTTCAACGCGCATAAGATTCAGTTTAGCAAGCAAGTTCACAATTCGTCTCTGAGACGTATGCCAGACATTACCGAAACCTTTTCAAGTACGAAAAAATGCAAATCAGTAGTAATACGCAGCACTGCAAGCGAAATGAAGGCCTTCTTGCACTTTTTTCCCTTAATCATGGGACCATTTGTGCCTGAAAATGATGAGGTTTGGCATTATTGTTTAACACTCCTGAAGCTTGTCGATAGAATTTTGCAACCATCTTTGTCTGCAACTGATTTGAATGAAATGGATAGGTTATGTGAAATTCATCACAAGGAATACCAACGACTGTTTAAGGAAAAACTGAAACCGAAACATCATTTTGTTTCTCATTACAGCACGGTAGCAAAACAAAGTGGACCCCCGGCCAAAATGATGAATTTCAGATTTGAGGCAAAGCATAAGGTTTTTAAAGAGTATGCGCGGGTAACGAATTCGCGAAGAAATATTGCATTGACATTATGTATAAAATCGTCATTACAATTCAGCTATGATTTAGTAAACAAAGCATTCTTCAAGTCCCAAATTGATTATACTTTTCAACTAGTTGATATTAGTGCAAGACCATATTTTCATATGTTGGCCCTTCCCATACCATTTAGTGAGAATTGTAGGTTGAAAGGCTCCGATAAAATTCACTTTATAAATAGGGAGTACAAGTCAGGAATGTTTCTCACAATCACAGAAATTGAAACAATTTATCTTTATGAAGTGGTTGAGTTTCTTGTAAACGATGATAACTTGATTCATGTTGTATGCGTGGAATGGGAAGTTGGATGCCATAGTGAACATTATCTCGCGTATGAAGCTATATCAAAAACAGACATATATCGAATTAGAAAGATAGAAGAATTTGACGGTCCACCAATTTCGTTACACATGATTAACAGCAGATTGTATTTTAGAAAGTCATATGATTTTCTGACCATGGATCTTTAAAAACATAAACTAGATTAAGCACACAATGATTTACAAATAAAATTATATTGTAACAATCGTCAACGGTTCTCTTTATTTACTGTTAATAACAAATCAAATATAATCTGTGATCGAGTTGATTAAATACTTTTCAAAACCACGCACATAAAATGATCTGGAAAGGTATTTATATCAGTTCGATCGCAGATTATTCAAAATTTGTATTTATTTCGATTTCAAAGCTAACCCCTATTTCCAATAATTTCATTATTCTTCTCATTAGGAACCATGTGCCTCACTATTGAAATCTAATAAATTGATTTTTACAAAGCAAAAGGTTCGCACTTTAAATTAATCTTGACTGGATCAAAAATGTTTCAATATGGCTGCACTTATTTTTTAAGTGCAAAAGCAATTGGTCACAATCTAAATGCATGGAACTTATAATCAATATGTTTTTTATTCTGAGTGTTCCTTTACACTTATGCATTTAAAGTTTTACATAAAAGTCATCGGTTTCGGCAAAAACAGGGGTGTCCATTTCGCCCCGGGTGTCCATTATGCCCCTAATCCCCCTACTATAAAACATTTTATTAATGGTTTTCATAAAAGCAGTCAGAAAACTGTGAGTTTTCATTATTGCTGTAATAAAACATTAATAAAAATCAAACAAAACCAATCAGCGATGGAATTGTTACTTGGGTGTCGGAAGCAACCATGACCTGTAAGGACCTGTGTCAGGTAGAATGTAACTTCCCCATGGCGCCTATTAATCCAACTATCTACCCTCGGTATCTACCTATGGGTCCACCTTCCTTTGGTGGAACTGTCCCACGCGCGCTGCCATTTGACCATAGAGGCCATCCTGGCAGTCCTGCGTATGCCTCTTGTGCCGCGCATTTCGAAGCACTCCATGTCATCACTGATAAGGATGCTGATGGGCACCATACCAGTAATGACGCAGAGAGCGTCGGGTGACACGGTACGGTACGCGCTCGCAACCCTCAGGCACATAAGCCTGTAAGTACTTTCCAGCTTCCGTCGGTAGCATTCAGCACTTAGCGCGGTGCCTCATGCCGGGCCGCCATACCTAAATATGGACGTAGCAACACTAGCCAGAAGCTTGCGCTTACTGGCGTACACCGCAGAGCTATTGGACATCATCCGGGACAGTGCCGCAATAGCTGTGGAGGCCCTTTTACAGGCATAATCGACATGGCTACCGAAGGTAAGCTTATCGTCGATCATCACGCCCAAGTGCTTGACGGAGCGCTTTGACAGGATAGTGCACTCTCCTACACTGATCTCCGTCTGCTGCTCCGACTTCCGGTTGTTAACAACCGTCACCTCTGTCTTGTGGTGAGCCAGCTCCAGTTTCCTGGACCGCATCCACAACTTTGATCGAGTGGTCGGTAGTCAACTTCACATCCTCGATCGTTTCACCGTAGACTTCGAGCGTAATGTCGTCGTCGGCAAATCCGACAATCTCCACTCCCGCTGGGTACTCTAACCTCAACACCTCGTCGTACATGACATTCCATAACACCGGACCCAGGATGGAACCTTGCGGGACTCCTGAGGTTATGTGAAAGCACTTCCGACCCACTTCCGTGTCGTAAACTAGTACGCGATTCTGAAAGTAGCTTTCGAGAATCTTGTACAAGTACTCCGGTATCCCCAGACGCAAGAGCGCATCGGTAATAGCAGACCAGCTGGCGCTATTAAACGCATTCCTTACATCCAGAGTCACTACCGCGCAGAAGCGGATTCCCCTCCTCTTAGGCTCGAGTGCTTTCTCGGCGGTTTTTGTAACCGACAAGATAGCGTCTACGGTGGACCTCCCCTTCCGGAAGCCGTGCTGGTTGCTCGAAAGACCATTTTCGCCCTCAGTGAACCTCAACATTCTATTGAGGATGATCTTTTCCAGCACCTTCCCCGCCGTGTCAATCAAGCATATTAGTCTATATGCCGACGGGTCTCCGGGTGGTTTCCCCGCCTTTGGCAATAGTACCAGGCTCTGCCTCTTCCAAGCTTCTGGGAAAACTCCCTCGTCCAAGCATTTCTGCATAGCAGACCTGAACATCTCGGGAAACTCTGCGCAATAGTTACTTTTAAGGCCAGGTTCGGAACTCCGTCCGGACCTGGGGCCTTACCTACGCTAAGGGACTTAGCTATCCCTGTAAGTTCCACATCGGTGACCCTCTCCTCATCGCCAGCCCCAGTCCCCGGCTGTCCTACGAAAGGAGGCCAAGGACTAGGATCATGACGCGGAAAAAGTCCTCCAATGATCTCCTCCAACATCTCTGGAGATTGCTCTGTAGGAGCCATCACACCTCTCGTCTTGGCCATAACGATCCTGTAGGCGTCACCCTACGGGTTCGTATTGGCAGAGACCCTCAAAGCATGCTTTTTTGCTTGCTCTTATCTCGGTCTTAAGCGCGGCTTTTGCAGCGGCGAACACCACCCGCCGTTCGTTTCGCTCTTCCTCTGATCGTGCTCGCTGCATCCGCCGCCTAGCCCGTGAAGATTGATCTGAGCTATCCTAACCGTAGCCACTACCCAAACTAGGCAACATCAGGTATGCCAATACCTAAATAATAGTCGGTGATTTTTCCATACAAATAGTGGTTTTTCCATAATTCAATAATACCTCAAGCAATCATCAACATCAAACCAACAACTCGTTGAGGTATTGAATCAATACCTACAAAATACTAAAATAGGTTATTTTCAATACCTGCGTAACCGACCAATACCTTGTCTTGGTATGATACCTGACTTTGGTAAGCCGCAGTTATAAGTCAGTTATTCGATCCTGCTATAGCGAGCTCCTACCACTGAAACAGGCGGTCCGTCGTGCTATTCTTAGTCACCACTGCACATCTGTCTAGTATCTAGGCTGATCGGGAGAAGAAGTTAATATTGATAATGATGGACTGATGCAGGGTTTTGTTGCGCTTGGTTTTGTTTTTGCTTTGTGTTCCCGGATAAAAACTAACCATAGGGTATTTGGTGAAAACCATTCCTGTACCATACAGTGTACCAGCTACAATATAGTGTATTGTAATGGAATGGTTCGCTAAAAGCTTTGCACATTGGTAGCTACTATACATTTACATCCGATCTTTATGTAACAATATATTATACTATTTTTCTTACGTTTGAACCATTCACTATTCTGAAACAATCTTTTTCCGCGCATTTTTAATTATTTATTCAGTTTATGATTTATTCCGTGCTTTGTTTTGTTGATGTTCGTGACATTTTTGTTGCAAAGGAAATGAAAGAGGAAAAAGTGAATAAGTTGAAACATCTATTTAAAGTCAATAAAATGTTTAAATAAAGTGGTAAACCAGGTAACCTAACGACTGCATATCCAAGAGATATGGTGGGCTAGGTATGTAGAGTGCGATGAGAGGAATACGAATGTAGGTCAACCCAGAAAGACGCAGGCCAGATTACCGTAAATCAGTGGATGAGTTCAACACTATTCTTTCTCTTCTTCTCTCATGTGAAATTGCCTTGTACAACAACCGAATTAAATGCGATTTAACTTTGACATTTTTAACATAAGGACTGGACTGGACACTGAAACGACTTGTGATATAAGTTCGACTTCGCATTTTAACCTAACTTATAGTTGAATCGAACTTGACAGTTTTCTCATGAGTTGTTATGTACATATTTCATAGTTCAGTCAAACTGGAGCCTCAATATTGCAATAACGGTTAAGCACGCTGTAATGATACTTATGTACCTCGTCACCCACTTCATGCAACTACATTAGTGGTCTAATAACACTTAGCGCGCTAGGCATAGTTCCATCATGCCGCTCAAAGTGTTGCCACAAATAATGCTTAGTTTGCAAAACCCAGTTATCTGGCTGGTGGGACATGGGAGCCTAAGCTTCAACTGTTAATGCAATCAGAGGCTACTCAGACTTAGACAAGTTTAGGTTAGTTTGGCTAGAACTGCCATTATCGAAGGAACTTGACGAGATAATATAACATTATATGGTTTATCTAATGTAAAACAATACAACATAACAAAAGAGAATCATTCCAAAACCATGATTAAATTTATAACCAGTAGTGAAATTACAATTAAAAACAATATATTTACGGTACATTTTATTGTTTGAAACCATACGTGTACCATACAATGTACGGTATATTAAAGCCCACGTATCAGTATTTCAAACAATTCATTTACAATAAAATGTATGGTTTTGTAAAAATATATATATGGAGAAAAACATTTTTTATATTGTTACGATACTTAACAACCCGTATAGTATATTGTAAAAATCTTATTTACAATTCACTGTATAGTGTCTACATTACATCTTATTGTTTTTGTATTTTTTACTTTTACAGTGGTTTTTATTGTAACAATATGGTTCTAAATAGTACTGTTACAATACAACATTCGGTTTTTCTACTGTATTTTTTATTCGGGTTTCGATCGACAGGAGTTTCATATTACCAGCGATGATGGAGTGATGGATGGAGGCACATGATTGTGCGATATTTGCCAGAAAACCGTTCGCCAGAAAACCATTCGCCAGAATGACAAACGCCAGAAAACCATTTGCCAGAAAGTACCATTTGCCAGAATACTATTTGCCCGAGAGTACCATTTGCCAGAATGTACCAATCCCCAGAATTTAATATTAAATATTAAGTTCTGGGGATTGGTACATTCTGGCAAAGGGTACTTTCGGGCAAATAGAAATTTTCTCCGTTTTCTAAGAATTAATTGAAACTAAAGATGTGATTGTGAGAATTTGGTGGATATAATTCAGTCCATTTAAATAAAAAAATGTCATAAGTTTCAATCGTTTACAATAATTCAATATTTTCACTGCTAGGATGATCTCTTGGTTTGTTCCGAGAAAGGACGACTAGGGCTAGAACAACGAAAACAACAGGAAATGATTCACCGGTAGTTCTTGAGCAAAGAGAAAATCGATGAAGAGAAATCGATCATAGCAGATACGCCTGTATGATACTAAGCGCGAGACTTCGATGTAACTAGGCTATAAGTGCATATGTCCACAAATATCTGGTATGGTCAAAATACTGCTGACCGAAGTCCATTAGGCCGAATGTTCAATAGGTAGAATGGTGATCACGAATCGCAATTCAGTGATTATGGAACAGGAATTGGAACGGTTTCTTAAATTTGTTCGGTTTTCCAATAATTAGCTGATACTTATACAATATTAATATTGCCTTATTGTTTTACTGCAATCAACAATTTATGCCAAAAACTAGTCTTACGATGAAACTAGAAAGAACAGCCTATGTTCAAAAGAAGGCAAAATTCACCAGTTGAACATCAACGGTTTCGGTGCAAAAAACTATTTTTCTACAATGAAACTATTCTCTCTAGTTCAAATAGTGAATCTTTCCTTCTTCTGAACACAGGCTGTTCTTTCTAGTTTCATCTAGTCTAGTTTTTGGCATAAATTGTTGATTATATTAGAATCGTAAAGCAATATTGATATTGCGGAACAAATAGTTAAATTATTGAAAAAAAATAACAGATCTCAAACCCGTATATTGTTCCTATATTTAAAAGAAGGAAAGATTCATGGGTAAAATTCAGTAGCTCTAACTTCAACAATTGTTTTGACAGCATAAAAGAAGAAAACGAAAAAAAAATATGGCCATTCGGCAAAATAACTTTTTGACTCAATGACATTCGACCCAATGGCCTTCAGCCGAATGCCCTTACACCATTGATAGTAAGATTCTATAACAGTAGCCGGAGCGCCATTAGATAAGCCCAAATATGTTAAGCTCACATGTTACAATCACCGTGATAAGGGAATATATTGGTTAGAAATGGCGCACATAAACTAAGAAGTTCATCTAGAAAGAACAGCAGATGATTAAAAGAAGGAATAAACTGCTGGAAATATTAGAATCAATTTCCTCAAGAACAAGCTTTTTAGGCCATATATTCGGCCTAATGGTACATTCAAGCTTGTGATATTGGGGGTACTGGCTTTCGGGCAGTGACAGTCAGGCTAATGGTATAGGTAAAACCGTCACTTAAGTTATTATTTCTGTGTATTTTACTTGTTGCTTCTATAAGGTTTTTGTGTATGGTATTCGATTGACTTCAGTGTGTGATCAACAATTCCGGGTAATTTTGCTGTTTGGCACCAAAATTATTATTTAAAGTGATCATGTTATTTTTATTGTCAAAAATAAGCTTTAAAATTACTATCAATTGAAAGAAGGGAATCTTTGAAAAATGTTAGTTAAGCCAAAAATTCCATATCAGTAAAAGCTGGAAAGAACATCCTACGTGTTGAAGAAAGGAAAATTCTTCTATTGATCAAATTCCATCAAAATAATATTTGATCAATTGGATCCACATCCTGATCAACTTGTCCACAAAACAAATTTGTGGAAATGTTCTCTGTTGTTCGCAATAAAATATTAAATAACGTAAGAGATTTAATGTATTGTAAAGTTTGAAAGGTTTGAGTTCACATCAATTTATTGTTTCAGAGTGATTTGCCCTTCTTCAAACTATAGGCTTTTCTTTAAAAGTTACTCTAAAATTATTTAATGTTTGCTCTTACATCAGTTCCAATAATTTATTTAACTTTCGCATATAAATCTGAACAAAATTAAAATTTTACATTTTTACAATCGTTATTGTGGGCTAATCGGTCCAAAACAAATAAAAAACACGATTTATTTTTTCAATAAGAATGCTTTAAATTATCATTAGATTGCGACCACTTCTGAATTGAGAACTTCGGAAAATTTCTGGGAAATGGTACTTTCTGGAGAATGGTACATTCTGGCAAATGGTTTTCTGGGAAATGGTTCTTTCTGGCAAACGGTTTTCTGGGAAATGGTATTTTCTGGCAAATGTCATTCTGGCCAGTGGCATTCTGGCGAATGGTTTTCTGGCAAATATCGCACAATCAGGCACATAAATGGATGAGCTCGTTTCATGGTATTATTTTATTGTGAAAAGTAGACAAAAAAAATTATTGTATAATAACTTTAAATAGTACGATAATATTCCTGTGTTTATTTTAGATCTTTTTGTATTATTTGAATCACACTTTGTTTGAAACGTTACTTCAGGTAATGGTAATAATGGTAATGGTAACTTCTAATTTACGGTTTCTGTACAGAGTAGATTACGTTCTGAGAATAATTAGTGACCATCTGACGTGGATGATCGATTGTTTGCTTCACGCGTGAGGTGAATAATAGCGCGGCAATCTGCATGAATGAATGATTCGAAATCATAAAATTGTACCACTAATCAAAGTGAATCTTTTTTTTTTGTTATTGTCGCGTAGTTCATTTTTGTGTTATGGACTGAAGGTTTCTGCTTCCTTATGGGGTGGAGACGCGCGATAGGATTTTTATTGTGGTTTGTTTTTACGTGTAAAATAGTTGATTGTGCGCGACGATTTCTGTATATTGACCAATTGTCAGATCACATCACCAACCATAGGTGACAATGTACCCTACTCTACTAACAAAAATTCCTTCCAAAGACAAACGTGGAGATTCAGCGATTGTCGGTCTCTATAACAACGTTTGGCTTACTAACATTCCTTCCCATCCCCGATGACCGTAAGGACGTGGCCGGCGCCGTTATTGACCTTACTTAAGTTGAGAGCTCTCGAACTGTGTACATTGAGAATGGTAAGCTAGTCCCAATCCCTATTCATTTGGTGATGATGGCTGATGGTCCCGCCACACACCCCTACAAAGGTTCTCTGTGCGATTTCGATTGCTCCGGTCAATCACGGAGTAGCAACTACGAATTGTGCGGTCATCTATGCTCATGCTCTATTGAAATCACAAGTGATTGGGTCTTGGAGCAGGTGTTCGTGATTTGCAGCGTGTAGTACATATGGGAAGAAAATGTGCTACATTGAGGCTGATATTATTGTCAAAGACCATTAAATCCACAACAATGTTTTTGCGTTGCTTGCCTTTTTAGTACATAGACGTCCTAATTTGAATTTAAGGGACCCCGCAACGTAGGTAGATCACCTTAGAATGGTGCGTTGCGGTGTAAGATCTACCAAATCAAATTTTGATCTTGATATTTACCGTATTTTTAAATATTCCAAGATCAAAGTTTGATACTCTTCTCCTTGTGTTTTGTAGTATTTGTGTTTCAATGTACTGCTAATTAACATTTTATTTCAGCAGGATTCAGGTAAATGTATCGTACGATATAAATAATATTTTAAAAATATGTAACTGTGGCGAGCGTATCACTAATATGTAGCTTATTTGACGTACGATGTTAATATTATTTTGTATTTCAGATTATCAACCGAAGAATCTAGTAATTCAACCAAATGACAACAAGATGACGAGGATGAATTGGGCAGACAACTGATTCGAAGCAGTCCAACAATGGTGTGCCTGAACGTTAACCAAGCGTATCCTTTGGAGTTTACCCTTCCACTAACAACACCCAAATTCCCGTGACACCTAGGCCTGAGAGATCGTAGAGTTGTCTACATTTTTCATAGGTGTCCAAAACTAACCATCCTTTCCCATTCCCCAGCAGTCGCAAGGACGTGGCCAGGACAGTGCTCGACCATTGGAGGATTGCGTCAGTCTTGTCTAAGAGTCAGAGATTAGTCCCAAATCTTTGTGCTTTGGTTCGGACGGGAAGGCGGCAACCCTCATAACAGCGGTCTAGGACTGTACCACCTACGAATTTGTGCGACTCGCTTAATGCTAATGCTAATGCTAGACGTCCTAATTTGAATTTAAAAAGTTGGGAGTTTTTTTTTGGGCGCGAAAAGTAATCAGTGTGCACTGTTTGTTTGAACGTTCTTTCATCGCCGTGAAGTAAACATTGAACTAAAAGTGAACAGAATTTGTCACGTAGTTGAGATCTTTCCGATTACTTAATTGTTTATTAAATTGTTATAAAACCATACACTGGAAGCTGTTCCAAAACTGGACTCTTTCTACGTTGATGGTAAGACTTAATAAAACTTCTTGCAAGGACTTGGCCAGGTGTGCGAAGATGAATGGGTCTGAATTGTAGAAAGCAGCGAAATTTTCTCCTTCAGGAATTCCTCCAATATTCCTTTACAACATCTCCCTGAAATTCAAGAGCCATGCCTAAGCAAGATCTCAGAAATTCATCAAAGATATGTTGCCATGAACTCCTGTAAGATTCTTGCTTGTAAAAAGCGCTAAAGCAATCCTTGGTAGTGATGTACCGAATATTCGGCCGGCCGAATATTCGGGCCGAATATCAGCTTATTTTAGATTTTGCCGAATATTCGTTTAGCCGAATATTAAATGTATTATTCGGCCGAATATACCGAATAGGCCGAATAATGACTAAACATAGCAACAACACACTAAATCAAGAATTAAGTAAATTGTGAAGTGGATTTTCGGAACATTTTATTTGCAAAAAGTTACTTTTTCTGTGATGTTAAAACTTTTCTGAAGATGCTGGCTTTCAAATTCTACTTTCTTGAAAACAAAGATGCCCTTTACAATAACTTCACGAAATTTTTAACAAGAAAATCGGCCGAATATCTGACCGATTATTCGGCCGAATATACGGCCGAATATTCGTTTCGCCGAATAATAAAATTCGAAATATTCGGTATTCGGCCGAAGGCCGAATAGTACTATTCGGTACATCACTAATCCTTGGAGCACTTCGTTAAGGGTCATCTGAAAGATTCCTTGAAGAACTTCATGATTTAATCCTTGAAGGACTTTATAAAGAGAATGCTTGAAGAAATTCCTAAAAAAAATCGTTGAATCTAAAGGATTCCTGATCTTGCTAAAGAAATGCTTGGAGGGGTTTCTGAAGGGATCATATACAAGGAATATTACAATCCTAAATCAATGTCTTAGTGGATTTCTGAAGCAATTCCTAAAACAAGCTCTTAACCCTCTACTTCCCATGGTTGCTCTAGAGCACCATCGATTTTCGACGAACTCCGGACAAACGAAATTAGATAAATATGATGCAATAATTTTTAAAATATGGTTATAACCTCATAAGGTTAACCCAACTACTGACAACTTGTTTCAATAGTTGGACTATTGATAAACAATCAAAAACCTATTGGTATAGAACCAAAATTTTTTTCATTGATTTCGAAAAATTTAGCCAATTTGCAATAACTTTTGTTCTACGACTTTTTTCGGAAACGCTCTTTTGGCATAGATATAGTCGTTCAAAGTCGTGGGAAGGAAAGGGTTAAATCAATCTTCGAGAATTTTTTGTAGAAGCCCTTGAAGTAACTAGTAGATAAAACGAAGGAAGGAATTCCCTAAATCCTTCAAGAAATACTTGAAAAGAAATACTTGATGATGAATCATCCTAAAGGTTTCACGAAAGAAATCTGGTTGAATCCATGGCGATATAGCTAAAGAAATCCTTGAAGGGACCAATGATAAAATTTACGAAGGAATCATTGAGAGAATTCCGGAAAGATTTTTTGAAGGAATTCCTATAAAATTTCTTGGCGGAATTTTTGTATACAAATTTAATTTGTGAAGCAATATGGTAATATTTGAAGGAATTTTTGAAAGAATTCTCGGACGAATTATTGAAGGAATCCCTGGAAATTTACTTTTCTATTTCACAAGCCCTGCAAGGATTTCAAGAAAATGAGGATGGACCGTAAATCTGCAAAGTGCAGTAAAGGCCAATTCAATTATCGACGCCCACTTATTTTAACGCCCACCTTTCTTAAATTTTCATGCAATTTAATATGGAGAGAATTTACTTCTTCAAAAAAAAAATCGCAAGGGGTCACCCCTTTATCCCTAAAAACAAGTCAATGAATGATTTCTATAGGAAACTTTACAAGGAATCAGACCTCCCAAAACTGCAAAGTGAACGATGCGATGTTCGTGGAAAAAGTTATTAAGTCTTACTCTCGCAATAAAATAACGAGATTTTTAATGTTAAACAGCGTTGCCATGCTATTTGGTTTTCAGTCAATAACTTTTATCACATGCCTTATATCGATTTGCGTCGTCGGAAGGTTGATTCCCCGTAAAATTTTCAACAGAAACCATTCATCGATATATTTTTAGGAGTTAGGGGTAGGCGGGGCATTATGGACACCCTCAATATTTTGAAATATGCGAACTTTTTTGAACTTTGAATGAATGGAGAATATAGTCCATTTGTCTAAAACGTAGTTTCAGGAAAGAAACATTCGAAATTAAAATTATACTTGATTTTACACGAAAAAGTTGCGTCCTCCGTTTTTTGTGCATGGAAATTATAATTTTCACACCATCTAAAATAAGATTTAGTGATTAATTTATTGCAGGTCGATTAAAACCTGATATTTCTAGAACACATGCAAGTAGTTTTGCTGTATCTACATGCTTAACATGTTTATATTTTCTTCTTTATTATATCAAAAATCAATTTTGAAAATATCTTCTGCTGCCGGGGCAAAATGGACACCCACCTTTTTGAAAGAAGCGGCAAGGGAAAAATGTAACTTAAATCACAAACCAACCAAATTCTTCGATTTCAGTATATTTTCGGTTAAATGTTCACTATAGTAGACATAGGGTGAAACAAATTGGTCAAAAACGACAGCAGTGGAAAATAGTTGTTTTAGGCACAGCTGTACATGCCGACAAAAACGAAGCTTTATCCAAAACAGCCTGAATTTAAATTAACTGAACAAAAATGATCTACTTCGGCGTATTATTCATCCATAATAGTTATTTTGTAATGAAATGACTTTATATGTGTAAATAATGTATGAATTTCGTAAAAGTCTCATGGTGTCCATATTGCCCCATGGGGGTGTCCATTCTGCCCCGTATGCTTGAAGACGGTCATAAAAAACTAACATTTTTCATAACATTTTTTGAAGTGGATAAATCATTTTTCTTCGTGAGCATTCTTATGCAATAGATGCTAAATAGACTTTAAAAGGATACATGTATCAAAAAACTAAACTTTTTCGACATCTTGCCAGGTAAAGTTAGCAAAAACCTTAGGGTGTCCATATTGTCCCGCCTACCCCTAAACCTGCGGGATTTAGGTATTTTTTTTTTGGGAGTGATTATTCCCACAGTAATGATTGATGGGTAGGACGGGGCAAGATGGCCACCCGGGGTAAGATGAGCACCCCTCCGTTTTACTACTTTTATGATGAATTTTGCCCAAGCAACTCCATAATCCATTAGAATAATGTTTATCCTGTTTGTAAACCTGATAAAAGGTACTTCATAATGAACGAATTAAAAAATATCGTCAAATAAGTCGATAGCATGGATTTTTTGCGTTTTCTTATAAGAAATCATCAGAATAAAATAAGGTTTTTATGTCAGAATCAAATTTTTACCACAATTCTAGTTATCAGCCAACATTACTAGCTTACTGCAAAGCATTTTCATTTACATTAGAAAATATTTTCTAAAAACAAAAATCAAAATTTATTCAATTTTAGTTATTACCCTATAGTGGGGCAAGATGAGCACCCCTGATGGTAATATAGAAAATATTTTGAAATTATTGTAATCAACTCAATAATGCCGAACATTGGTTTCCGTAACCTCTGCAACTATTTCTAAAAATAAGCAACCAAATAAACGTTTATTGTTTTTCGGGTCATTTTGTATAAAGTATTATAAAACCGCATTTTTTTTTTCAATAATCGAAAAAAAATGATAATTTTAGAACGTGATACCATAGATATACACAAGGTCCACTATATCAATCAGTGTATGACCAATTTATTGTTAAAATATTGGGATTTTAATGAAGTGCTCTTCTTGCCCCGCAGGGGTGCTCGTCTTGCCCCGTAGCATGTTCGAACTGACCATAAAACATCTTTTTTGTTTGGTCAAATAAATCATCCTTATTGTGAATTTTGAACCCTCCCATGTTTATGGGTGATAGAAAACAAGATATAGAAAAGAACTACTGAGAGGTACTTTGAAAAATTGAGTTAACTTTCAATAAACTCAACGTGATCCTTAGGGTGCTCATCTTGCCCCGCCCTACCCTAGTGATGACCAACGATCGCATCAACCCATCGTTGAGGACATCATGCTGGATTCGTCGCCCATGTCACATGAGTATCCTAACAATTTTGATGACCCTCTCTTTGCCACGGTTGCTCCGGAGCTACATTGATGCGCCCTTAAAGGCGCACGACAATAAAAAACTGATTAAAAAAATAAATTAATAATTAATAATAAAAGTGAAGGTCAATTATTTTGGAGCGTTTTTAGGTATGTTGTTTTAAAACAACATTGCGCATTTAAGGGTTAAAGACAAGCCAATATTACACAATGGCATGTGAACATAAATAATTAAATAGCAACAACAATTGAATTCTCAACAATTAAGAACGGTAACGGTATAATCCTCCACGAACAATGAAACTAAGTTTACTATCAATAAAGCTGCTTTAAAGCTAATTTCAATTAGATTGACTCAAATTTACACCAAGAATAGTTTGTTCAATCAATAATCATACCAGTCGTGGGAAGGAAAAGGGTAAACTAACTAACATTAATCAGCCTTCTTTTACAGCCGCAAGAGATCATCCACAACTAGTTCCCTTAACTCTCACTTCCTCCTTCCATCGGTAGTAATATTAATAATTGCGAGAATTCACATATCTTGTTCGTCCCATAGTTTCACATAACTGATTAGTGGATGACTTCTTGGCGAACCGCATCTGCTGTTTCTAATCCAGCATAAATCAACTACGTCACAATTCACTAATTAAATTCTTTTTACAATTACAAGTTGGCTAACGAGCGTTTTAGCGGAATTAGATAATAACTACTAGACAATTCAACTTAAAGTTTACAAAAGCTTCAAAACTAGTAAGAAGAGCTAAGTCCTATTAGTTCTAGTAATACAAGCTCGGTACTAGTACCGGTACTACTGCTCGGTTTGTAAATAACTAGGTTCTCTGAAATCAGAACTAGACTCTGTTACCATAATTGCATTGCAGAACGCCATTGATCTAGAAACAGCAATGTGCAACGGATCTATTGTCTTACCAAAATGAAACACACACCGTCCCTTAAGGATCGGACACTGGTGCCGTAGGTGAAGGTCTAGACGGCTAGACCAACGGTATTAGAAACTCACTTTTTATTAAGTCCAGAGTTTGTAACATCGTCGTGTTTCATCTAGTAGACGTATCGCTCAGCGGAGGGGAAAGCGCAGATAGGCAAAGGGGCCAGATGATGCGTTGAGATTACAGAATTACTGATTATTCCCATAGTAAATTGTATAAAAACTTAAAACGGCTGGCGCTAAAATATGATTTCTTCGATTGAGCTGCAATTTTGCGCAGTTAATATGAGTCCAAAATGGAGCTCAAAAACTGCACACGAGTGAAATATCTTTTCCTGTCCTATGCTACACTGTAGGTTCTACTGTGACTGCCATTTCAATTTTCTTATCTTCGCAACTGCTTGCTGCTATCGACGAAAAGTGGTTCCTTGGGCGATTCTGGCAAGGAATTTTCCATGCATCAAGATAAACCGAGAAATTGCTTCTGAACTGCGAACAGTCCTTAACCATGTTGAGTAGAATACTTATGTAGCAAAAGTGTTGGGCTAGTTTAACCCATAATAAGCCCATCGGGATTTCACCATATTGCTCTCAGGTATAAGTAAGAATCAAATGATACGAAATAAGACATAGGGTATCGCGCCACTTGGGCGGTGGCTTCTATATTCGTCTGTTTTCCACTATAACTCAGTCAATTTAGAACCAATTGATTTGAAATGTTTACACGGGTAGATACTATACCTATCTCACCACATTCCAAAAGTTGTGTCAATTGGTTCAAATTTGACTGAATATGTAGTGGAAAACAGACGAATATAGAAGCCACCGACCAAGTGGCGCGATTCCCTATCTTTGAAAAAAAAATGGCATAAGGATAAAAATAAATTATTGCAAGCACTGTTAACGATAGTCATATTGGTTTATTCCGTCCGTCCTGTTACAACTTTCCATCATAATTGGGTGGTGCCGTTTCCGGTACAATTTTTGCCACCTTGCGAGGTTCCTTCGCCAATGTCACCGGACACTGCATCTCGGTCCAACCAACCGGAACCATGGGCGTCGGTTCGGAACTCTTATTGGACATGGCGACCGCTACACCGAGCTCGTTTTCGGCCGTCGTCAGGTGGTAGGTGTTAAGCTCGACCAGTGGAAGCTGAAATGTTTTTGCAAGAATAAAGTGAATAAGTTCTTGTGTTGATTAAAACGTTGTCATTACCACTCGAGCCAAAATGATGTCACCTGGTCGGAAGCATTTGTACATTTCAACGCGATCTTTTTCGGTAGCGCGCACATCCTCTTTCCGTAAAATTCCTCTGTTTCATTGTAAAAGATGGTAAGTTATAAGTTGAAAACAAAACTGTTGAAATAAATTTAACATGCACAACTGTCTATGGTTTTAGGTATGTTAATCAAGAGCGCCCATATTTGATCTAGTAGCTTTGCATTATATTTTGAAAAATAATATTTTCTTCTACCATTTTGAGCAAAAATAATATTAAATATTGAACATACAAAAGGTTATGAGCGGAATAGGGTTAAATTACCTGTACGGTCTGTTCAGACAAGTTTTCCCAATACAGATGATAACGCATTTGGCAAATCGTTGGTTTATGACTGTGATCTTCGCCGTTACGACGTCTCCCACCACGGGAACCACCGTTTTGCTTCCGAAGGATGCCACTGAAATGTAGTTATTCTACGGAACAAAGAATATAATCAGTGCTATTACAGAAACCCGAGTGTATCGCCTGTATCTTACCTTATGCCGCTTGCGGAACTTTACCACACCGGAGAGGCTCGCGTGCAGATATCCCAATTTTTCGTACGTTCCTTCACCACCCACTGTGTACTCTGAAACCGCGCAAAGTCGCTGACCCGGCACGCAGATGTGGGTGGCCTGCCCGTCATCCTTTTCGCTTACCATTTTCACCATTGCTCTACACTAGCTTGTCAACTTCTCACAGTTTATAATAAACACGTTAAATTTGAGCAGGGTTTCCGGTGATTATTGGAGTGGAATCTGTAGCGCGGAACACTCAACAGGATGAAATCGAAGAGCAACGATCTCACCCCACAACGAACAACATACTGAATGTAACGAATGTAAACAAAAAACATAAATAGCATAAAACATGCCGCCGGCTGTCATTTTCTGCACGATTAGGAATAATCTTAGAATTTGAGTTAAAATTTACCCAACGGCATACACTGAGAATAGCTCGTCCACTGAAATATATATATATTTAATTATATATAATTTAGCGCAAGCGGTTCAAAGTTTGCATAGGATTTACTATGGGAAAAGTGACACTTTCAAACAAAAAATCCCAGAGGTCACCCCTTGTCTCCCTAATTCAAATCGGTCAACGCTTCTTGTAGAAAAATCATTTATGAAACTTGTAGTGTTCGCAATAATCGAAAATACGCCACGGCCAACGCTGCTAGCTGCTTGCAAAATTGTCTACGTGCTGTTCGTCCAAAAGTAGTACACAGAATGACACTCAAAGCCTCTCGCTTCCTTTACGGAAGCAGGGGATCGACCGACGCTTCGACAAGCCTTTGCGTTTCTTGGCTAACGCAACATTTTGCGTTATGAATCTGCCGTGTTGCCAAATATTCATATTGTGTGAATAATTTTGTGCCTGCTCTTCTTGTTTATATTTTAATGCAATCAATTAGCCAATATGATGTATATATATATAATTTCCAATGCTCAATATTAATTTAACTATCGACTACCCGCTACTACATTCGCTCTCGTCTGTACTCTTCTAAAGCTTGTATATTTTATAGGATTTAATTGTTTTTTTTTTTAATTACATAATTTTGTAATCATGAATAAATAAATAAATAAACTCAAATGCAGTATCATGACACCAAACCATGTTTTTACTATGTTTAAATAATATTTAAAAACTGATTTAAAGTTTGCCGAAATTACAAATGTTGATTCTGAAAAAAAACTCCTATTTTCAAAAGTGAAGTAACAAATAAACTACTATTCTATAGTTCATCGCAACGTTCATTATTCAATTATTGATTACTAAAAGTTATTATTTTAGATTGAAGTGGATCATTATAGGTACATTCACCCTAATATAGTATGATGTAACTACTGTTGATTAACGATACAGTACAACGCATAATTCAAAATTCATTCCGCCATGCGTTAAACCTACCTTAAAACAATCAAATCTTATTTACCTATTACCCAATGATAAAACGCCACAGAAACACATCTAACAGAACCGTTTGCCTTAATTGTTTTATTTGCCATGTTCAAATAAACAAACTCATTGAAATTTTTGAAATGTTTATTTTTTTTTTACTTTATTTTATTATTTATTGTATCTTATTAAAACAAAGTACCGTTTTGGTTCGGTGCACTGATTTCATTATCCGATTACTGATTATTTACATCATCATCGATTATCCCGCACGCGGATTATCCGCGATGCACACGAAAATTCAACGAAACTTGACATTCCAATGTTTACTGCTCGTTCGTTTTAAAACAAAATCACACCAAAAGGAGAAATCAAAGAGTTTGGTAAGTTTTTCGCTTCAAATACTCCGACGCATTCTGAAACATTCAAATATAAATGCATTTTAAAAGTTTTAATTGTTTTACAGTGTGTTGCTACCTACCGTTCTAGTAAAAAACGCGGTATACAAAGTCGTCATCAAACCTGGCCGGTCGCTTCAAGCTTCCCCGTTGGCGAAGAGTTCTGGTGTTTGGATGTTCCTGTAGAGCTGAATCAAGTTCAGGATCTGCTGCTCCTGCTGCTGCTAAGTTGGTCGAATTCGAAACATCAATCTCGGCCGGACCAGGTGCCAGTCTAACATCTTGGACGTTTCTGGTGTATTGAATTCCTGCTGCAGACATCACCACGACTTTGGCTCCGTCTCTAGCAATGACCTCATAACGTTCGGAGGAGAAATTGGGGTCCGTTTTACCCCTTTTCTGTTGGGCCAATAGAACGGTATCACCAGTGACGATATCACTCTCTTTGGCACCTCGCACATGATCAGCGTACTGTTTTGAAGCCAGCTTAGTCTCCGCATCTCTTTCTTTGATCTCCGCCCGATCAAGTTCCTTCGCATCAGAGTTTTCCCACAAGCCAGGGAAGTTGCCCCTATACTTCCACCCAACCATTAATTCAAAAGGGGTGACCTGTAGTCGGGAATGTGGAATCAAGGTGTTGTGTCTGTGCACATATTGCTGTAACGCTTGACGCCAATTTGACCCATCCAGTTTAGATGCTGACAGGGCCTTAATAATTCCAGGGTTTTGGCGCTCCACTGCCCCGTTGCTTTGTGGGCTGAGGGGAACTGATTTACGCACCTTCACTCCCCTATCTTCCCAATATGAGATGAACTTAGCACTTTGGAAAGGTGGCCCATTGTCGCTTTGTATAACGCATGGGTGGCCCCACATCCGGAAAACGTCGTTTAAGGCTGAATTTGTAGAGTTGGCATCTGTCGTCCGCATTTCCACAACATACAAATATCGTGAGTATGTATCAGTCACCACCAGGAACTCTCCAGATCCAAAGGATGGAACCGTTAAGAAATCCACCTGCAGCATTTGCCACGGTCCATCTGGTAGTTCTCGTGATCGTAGAGGTATGGGTGGGTTGCGTCTAGAGAGTTGAGCACATGTTTCACAATTCTTAACGAAGCGAGCAACTTCACCGGACATTCGCGGCCACCAGAAGAATTCGCGCATCACCCTCTTCATGGCTACCTCCCCAACGTGACCACCATGAGCTGAATCCAGTGCTTTGTTTCGTAAAGAATAGGGTAGGACTACTCTGTTATCTTTGAAAACCAATGAGCCTAGGCAGTGCATATCACGTTTTTGGGCTTCGTATGCTCGCAGATCAATTGGCCATTTGTTTGACATCATCGCTTCCCTCACGGATATCAGTTCGCTGTCGTTTTCAGATACTTCTTCTATTTGATCCCAGGTTATAGTCATATTACCTGTGTCCAGAGAATAAAGGTAATGGTTTTCGGCATCTGAATCGAACGGGATCGATTCTTGAGTCTCTGGTATAAGACGAGACAATGCATCGGCAACATTTTGGTTTCCTGGTACTCTTTGTATGTCAAAGTCGTAAGGCTGTAGGCGCAAAGCCCAGCTCTCTGCCCGAGAAACAGCCCGCTTCCCCAAACGGTGATTGGCGTTGAAAATGTACTGTATTGCCTCTGCGTCTGTCCGAATTGTGAACGGTCTTGTCAGCAAATAGTAGGAGAACCGCTCGACGCCCCAAACCACTGCAAGAGCCTCTTTTTGGGTCTGGGGGTATCGTTTTTCAGAATCAGTCAAAGCTTTTGATGCGCAGGCTATTATCCTTGGAACTGCGTTTTCGTCGATTTGGATTAGTACTGCTCCTAGCCCTACCGGTGAAGCGTCCACGTATAGCTCTATACGATCAGTCAGACTATAGTAGCCGAGCCGTTTTATTGAGTCAAGGGCCTCGCCTTTCAGAATGTTGAACTCATCCTCTTCCTGAGCGGTCCAGTAAAATTTCTCCAAATTGGCTAGCTCTCGCAAGTGTTCAGATTTAGATGCTCGGTGTATGATGAAACGATCGACAAATGTGATTAACCCCAAGAAGCTTTTGACTTCCGCGCAATTAGTCGGTCGTCGAAAGTTCTTTATCGCTTGAATTTTTTCTCCTTCAACTTGCCAGCCATCCGGCGTAAGTTGGAATCCGATGAACTTGACTGTCTGGCTTCCGAAGACACATTTATCCTGGTTTAGTCTCACGTTATGGTTAGAAAGACAAGCTAGTACCTTTGCAAGATTGGCGTCATGTTCCGCCTTAGTTCTACCGAACACCAGTACATCGTCCAAAAAATTTTTGCAACCATCACATCCAGCCAACACTGTTCGTTGCAATGTTTCCTGAAATAGATCAGGTGCATTGCAAAGACCGAATGGGAGTCTTACACAGCGGTACATTCCCAACTCTGTGTAAAAATTAGTCAGATGGCGCGAGTCTTTGTGCAATTCAATATGAAAGAATGCATTCGATAGGTCTATCGTGGAAAACCACTTAGCTCCATGTAGCTCGGCAAGTATCTTTTCCAGCGTTGGCATCGGGAACGGGGTTCGATGGATATAACGGTTTGGTCCTCGTAAATCTATAACAAGACGTATATCGTCCTTACCTTTAGGGACTACTAGCATGGATGAACAAAATGATGTGTCCATACCATCGACCACTCTTTCGATTATGTCCGCAGCCACCAGATTACGGAGTCTTTCTTCAACCAAGGGTTTAACTGCCAGTGGTATGTTAGTGAATACGTTCCTGCATGGTGGCCTTGACGTGTCGTAATAGATCTTGACCGGCGGTACGTTGAATTTCGGGAATATTCCTTCCAAAACTGTTGCAATTTCTCCAGCGTACGGAGATCCTTGAAAAGCGGACTCTGCTTGCAGTTTCACTGGAACTTGCAGACCAAGTAACAGAATGCTATATCGTGATGCTGTAGTTCTTCCAATCAATGCTCGATTTTCTTTCACTACATAGAATTTCTCTACGCAAGTTAGTCTATCGTCGGAAATATAAAGAGGAGCATGAAAAGTTGCCAAGACTTCAATGCTGTCTTTCGTTGCATAGGCTTTGAGGGACTTGTCTGACTTATGCTGAACGTTGAGAACACCACTACTGTAGCCTGCATTTGCCGTTAGTGCCAAGAACATACTTTCTGTAAAAGTATTTACCTGCGCACCGGAGTCTATCATGAAAGTGCAAGGCATTCCAGACACTTGTGCTGCAATGATGGCATCATCTTTTGTTGTGAGCTGGAATTCAGCGCTGGTAAAAGCGACCTTTAGCACGCTCGTACCAGCTGGCTCTTTCTGACTCTTATTTGTCTGCACTGTATTTCTGGAACACTCGGGTACAATCGCCATCACGTCTGAAACTTTTGGTGTGCTGATCTGTTCATATAAACTTGTGTTACAAATAGGTCAACTTAGGCAAGACAGTTTCCATACCTTCATCTCGTTTACAAAAAGTTGTGCCTCCTGCGGTTTCTTTTCAAGGTGGACGGAAACGGTTCGGGCCTTGCATTGAGAACGCTCGGATGCAATTCTTACCGTATTCAACGTCGTGTTCACCTATTTGTGTGATTTTTTTTAACATATATATATAAATTAATACAATTATGATTACCTTGGCATCATTCACGAGTTGTGCGTTCTGTGCAAGGGGAATGACATATCCTTTTCTAACCGAAATATCCGCATTTATCCGTTTCTAACCGTCGTTAACCGCGTCTAACTTCTGCTCACTTAACAGCTCGCTTAGCAACGGTTAGCGACGGTTAGAAACGGATAAATGCGGATATTCCGGTTAGAAAAGGATATGTCATTCCCCTTGGTTCTGTGTTGATATACTAGGGTGTTCGGATACCATCTTTGTGACGTTCGCCACCGCATGCGAGCGTGCTGGCTTCATCTGTAAAATTGTAGATTTACTCTAGTGATTTATTTGATTCTTCTCTTTTAGTGACTCTGTTTTCATATAAACATTAATGAATAGTATTCCATTTCAATTGTACTATGAAATTATGTTAATCTTTTTTTTTTAATTCTTTTTTTTTTATTATTATTTTTTTTTAGGTATTCAAAGATGCTTTATGGAAATAATTAAAATTCAGTCGGTACACTTACTGGCTCAACCGGCTTCGAGTCGTCGTTCGCTTCATCAATGGCAGCTATCGTCGGCGGAGTACTGCCAACTGGTTCTCTAGTGGATTGCATTGTCCCCATCTCCCTTGCACGAGAGCGGCAGGCTCGTCGAATATGACCTCGGCGGCCACAGAAGATGCACGTTTTGTCTTGGTGACTGCAGACGCTGGCGTCGTGATATACGCTGTTGCACCTCCAGCATTTTGGTTCACGTAAAGGATGAAGATACGGACCACTTCCGACGTTAGATTGTCTTCCTCTTGGAGCGCGAAAAGCACCCCTCAAAGGACGGTTGCCATAATTTTGGAAGCTTCTTTGCTGGAGTTGTCCTGCTGGATTTCTAAACGACCTTGTAGTTGATGCGCTTACTGATGCAACCATGTTTGACTCGGCCTTCTGGTACTTCTTACGCACAAACTCCTCATTGAGTTTGATTGCTTCAATTTCGCGGACTTTGTCTATTAGATCCGTAAAAGACTGGTTGCGACTTAGCATCTTCAGTGCAACAGTACGAACCTCACGATTTGTAGCATGTTCGGCGACGGTAGCTACGATCTGCTCAAATTCCTTCGTGTCATCGAAATCGCAGAGGTGCGCCATCGATCCAACTCTAGTTATGTATGACAGATCTGACTCACCTGGCTTTTGGGTCAACAATGCCAACTTTCGCCTCATTAGCATTACATCCGACCCCGACCCAAAATAGGATTTCAGCCGTGCCATCGCGTTGGCGAATGGAGAACGAACGACGTCTGGATCATTACTGGAAGATTTCGTATTTTTGAATATTTCAAGGAGGCGTGCTCCGGCTTTGACTTTGAAAACGGTGTATTTTGTGAACTCGTCTTCGATTCCTGCTAGTATCATTGAGTCAGACAATAAGTCCTTCCATGCTTCGAACGAATGGCGATGTATTTCACCATCTTCTGCAGGCTTACACTCCGGAACGCTCAGTGAAGCAATCGAGAGTTGATTGATAGATGTATACAGCCTGGATTCTTCCACGTTTGGGCCTATTCTACGCGTGCTGCAAAGGCGATTCTCACGTCCAAACTCAGATCCTGTTCCGTTTCCTGAAGTATTTCCGTCATTTTGATTTCTGCGTGTTTCCACGATCCCACCGGGTGTCATCCTGCGAGTATCGCCAAATGGACTTCCACCCTCGACGTCGGATCTTCTTCCTTCGCCTGCAGCGTCCCATGAATTAGATATTTCTGCTTCTCCTGCGATACCATAGCCATCGGGGCGACTGATATCCTTCGCATTCTGGACTTGTACCTGTCTGCGAGCGTCGCTAAATCGATTTTCCCGCGTGAATTCAGATCTTGTTCCTTGTCCTGAAGTATTCCAGGCAGCTTGGTGCATTCGTCCTTCCACCAGCGCCGCGGATATCGTACCACGAGCGTCACCAAGTCGTCTATCTCTCTCGTAGTCGGATTCTCTTCTTTCGCCTACAGCCTCGCCTGTAGCGTTCCATGGATTAGATGCTTCTGCTGTTTCTGCGATACCGTTATCATCTTGGGGATCGTTATCTTCCAGATTCTGGGCTGGTACCTGTCTGCGAGCCCCGCCCACTCGATTTTCACGCGTGATTTCAGATCTTGTACCGTCTTCCGAAGTATTCCAGGCAGCTTGGGATCGGTGTCCTCCCACGAGCGCATCGGTTATCGTGCTATGAGCATCGCCAAATCGGTTTTCCCTCTCGTAATCGGATTCTCTCCTTTCGCGTGCATCATCCCAACGATTAGATGGTGCTACTTCGTCTGCGTTATCGGGGGGTCTGTTATCTTCCATTCCGTCGACAGTCGCGTTTCCCTCGGCATGGAGTGCCATGAGTTCATCGTTCAAGCGTTGGCTTTGTTCGAGTTCTGCCATAAGGCGAGCGTTTCTTGCCCTTTCGGTTGCTAATTCTTGAGTGAGGTCTTTCATCCTATATCGTTTTTTCTGCTTTTTCTCTACTACCGCTTGTTCTTGTGCCGACACATTTTCAATTGGCAGTCGCTGTGTTAAGTCTTTCTTACTGTAAACTTTCTTTTTCGCTTTCGTACTCATTGCTTTATCTGAAAGTTTCAAACAAACGAAAAACAATATTATATTCTCCGTTGCAAACATAATACTTTAGTAATTCTTTTATTTATTTTTTGACTGTTATCAGTTCGTGTGTTGAGACCGAGACCGCTCGAACACATTTTTTTTAGGTATATGTAGATGGTATGTCGAGACCGAAACCGCTCGGACACATTGGTTTACAACTTACTGCTGACGTACCGCTCAGTTGTGTTTTGAGACCGAGACCGCTCAAACACTTTTTTTTTTCTTTGAATATGTGTCGGTGGTGTGTCGAGACCGATACCGCTCGAACACATTAATTTCCGTTTTCTTTTTTTTTTTTGCCAAGGGTGTGTCGAGACCGAGACCGCTCGGACACAAAGTTTTTTTTTCACTTTACCGACTGCAAAATTTCGGATGGTGTGCTGAGGCCGAGACCGCTCACGCACATTTGTATGTATCATGTAACGTTGTTCTATTCCATAATTTTCACTACTTTCTGTGTATTTTATATGAAACTCTCTCTAGCATGTGTATGGTTATGTTTGTGTGATGTTTGGTGGTCTACCAGTGCTCTCTCTTTCATACAAACACTTAAAAAAAACAATAAGCGGTTAACATTATCACACTCTCTTAGCACATCAATTTGGGTATATTTTTTTTTTTGCTCAATTACACTATTTATGTTTTCAATCACTGCCGTTCAAAATGAACGTCGCTCTTTTCCGTACAATTCACTATTTTAGCCGTACTCTACCAAAACCCACCTCCAATCTATCAGTAATCCCGTAAAATCAAGGCGCCATTTTGTTTCTCTTATGTTTCGGTATACCCTCATCACTCACATTTTTCCATCGCGTAAACTCCATGATAACTCAAAATGTCCAAAGCGGTTGATATTCTCACCTTAAACTTTTATTATCACTTTCGTATTCACATATTATTACTTACCTACCGGCTCCGCCATGTAGTGTTCGCAATAATCGAAAATACGCCACGGCCAACGCTGCTAGCTGCTTGCAAAATTGTCTACGTGCTGTTCGTCCAAAAGTAGTACACAGAATGACACTCAAAGCCTCTCGCTTCCTTTACGGAAGCAGGGGATCGACCGACGCTTCGACAAGCCTTTGCGTTTCTTGGCTAACGCAACATTTTGCGTTATGAGTCTGCCGTGTTACCAAATATTCATATTGTGTGAATAATTTTGTGCCTGCTCTTCTTGTTTATATTTTAATGCAATCAATTAGCCAACATGATGTATATATATATAATTTCCAATGCTCAATATTAATTTAACTATCGACTACCCGCTACTACAAAACTTTCCTTCGAAGACCGCAAAACAATTGGATGCTTGTGGAAAAAGTTATTGATTTATTACCGAATAGTGATCCAACGAACGGCTTTTTGGTTTGTTTTATTAGCTGCTGCTGTTTCTGGGGGTGGTGATGCCTCCCGCCATCCCATGCAACAACGGCAGCAGCAGTGCTGCTGATAAAACAAAACAAAAAGCCGTTCGTTGGATCACTAATCGGTAATAAATCAATAACTTTTACCACAATCATCCAATCGTTTTGCGGTCTTCGAACAAGGGGAATGACATATCCTTTTCTAACCGGAAAATCCGCATTTATCCGTTTCTAACCGTCGCTAACCGTTGCTAAGCGAGCTGTTAAGTGAGCAGAAGTTAGACGCGGTTAACGACGGTTAGAAACGGATAAATGCGGATATTTCGGTTAGAAAAGGATATGTCATTCCCCTTGTCTTCGAAGGAAAGTTTCATAAATGATTTTTCGCTTGCGCTAAATTATAGTTCCACCGATTGCGCTGAAATTTTGTACAGTTCATATGGGACCTAAATGGGATCTAAAAAGTCGACTGGAGCAAGGATTTATTTTTTCCATACAAGCGTGTCCCATTCTAATTCACATACTTGCGCATTGCGCAGCTCCTGTACGATGCGACCACCGACGAACCGACGTGACAGCTAGAACAAATAAATTCAAATTTGTTGTCCGCGACGCCATGATGAAAAATAGCCAAACACTATCGCCACCTCTATAACCAAGGGGAATGACATATCCTTTTCTAACCGGAATATCCGCATTTATCCGTTTCTAACCGTCGCTAACCGTTGCTAAGCGAGCTGTTAAGTGAGCAGAAGTTAGACGCGGTTAACGACGGTTAGAAACGGATAAATGCGGATATTTCGGTTAGAAAAGGATATGTCATTCCCCTTGTCTATAACGGCTCGCGATGATTTGATAGCACAGAGAACAGACATCCAAGCTAGAACAAATTTCATTCAGAAAGTTGTGTAAGGATTTGCATCTTCACTTGAGTAAGGTTGCAAACCAATACACAATGACATCACTAACGCCGCCAAACACCATATTGCCACAGTCAGTGGTGAATTGAAACATTTCAAGTGGTGAATTCAATTAGTATGGGAAATTAACCGATTGCAGCGCCACGCTATTGCCACTTGTGTTGCTGATTTCAAATGACCGTTAAATTCCTTACACAGTTTCGGAACCGGACTTGGATGTCTGTTCTCTGTGTTGATAGCTCGACACCGAACCCCCGTGTGTTCATATAGGAAACGGTTCGCATCTGCGCTGATTTGACAGAAGCAATCGCTCGCTTCGGTGGTCGACCGTTAAATTGGGGGGGGACACTTTTGAATCACCACTGTCACGTCGGTTCGTCGGTGATGCGACCACCGACGAACCGACGTGACAGTGGTGATTCAAAAGTGTCCCCCCCCCCCCCAATTTAACGGTCGACCACCGAAGCGAGCGATTGCTTCTGTCAAATCAGCGCAGATGCGAACCGTTTCCTATATGAACACACGGGGGTTCGGTGTCGAGCTATCAAATCATCGCGAGTCGTTATAGAGGTGGCGATAGTGTTTGGCTATTTTTCATCATGGCGTCGCAGACAACAAATTTGAATTTATTTGTTCTAGCTGTCACGTCGGTTCGTCGGTGATGCGACGACGGTCAGACGTCAAACTCGTTTTGACATCGATTTTGACATTGACAGTGCTTTTTAGTTGGGTTTTGCCCCAGCTAGCGAACATCCAACCATCGAGACAGCCCATCTAACGAGCCGCCAACGAACGAATCGGGACTGTACATTCCTGTCCGTTGTTCCGTGCTAAAAGTCATTGCCATTAAATCACTTGTAATTTTTCATTTTCGGTTTCTGTAATGTTTTTGGGCTTTGGGAACAATAGGTTGTTCGCCTAAAGTCCCTTAAAAGATAAGAAAGGATAAAAGCTATTTGAAATTCCACAAGAAAAAGTTATTAGGTGGAACAACACTCAGCGAAAAAAACTAGCGAAATTCATCGAAATGAAAATTTGCTATAACTAATTCTTATGGATGACATAAGAATACTTTATGAATATTGATAGTGCTTGCTATGACAAATTTCATAAGATAAACTTATGAAAAGAACAAAAAAATCTTAGAATGATGCAGACTGGATTCGATCCATGAACGTCGGGATCACCGAGCCCGTGTTTTATCCACACGGCTACCGACGCTTGAGAATTCCATGTTGCTAAACAAGAATAAAAGCCAAGCTGTTATTGCGGAGATTCCACCTGTTTAGACTCCTGCGCGAAAATTAGTTGCGTGGATTTTTCTTGCGTGGGCCCACAGATATTTAACCAAACCGCGTCCTGGTGAATATTTTACGCTGTGTTGTTAGGTACACATTTGGTGATAGTTTTGCATAGTAAACAAACATTTATAACGCACCTACGCTGAAAATGAGCCTAATCATTCATTTGCGTCGGAATCTATAAATCTTCACAACGGGCAATAGAAGATTTTTCGTCATAGAGTGACCTTATGAAATTCATCCGAATCATTATGAAATACATATTTACAGGCCGTTTCATAAGTTGGCCCTTATGGAAATCTTAAGGTTATTTGGCTGAGTGAAGGTAATCAAAAAAATAATTGGATGTTCTCTAGAAAAAAGAAAGCATGAACAAACGAGATTCCTAATTTGAACGAACGTCGTGTTTATTCAGTGAGAAACTTTTCGAACTCCTTGCATGCCAGCAAAAAAAGTTCAGTTATATAACTTTACTACAAGCTAATAAATCATTATCTTAAAACTCAAAACTTATCAAACGTAGTTTTTGACTCCAAAACTTATAGTTCAAATCTCGCGCTCAATAGCACTTTAAATCCAAGTCAAGCGGAAATCCCTATCATTGTTCTGCATCATGACGATCCGCTGGTAGAGGGCTATTGCTGGTCCTAGTTTCAATCCGAACCCGGACAGGACATCCGATTTTCTCATCAGAACTAGGGATGGTCCGTCAATTTCCTAGAATTGAAAAATTGGTTACATTTCGTCGATTAAAAGTCCTAATCTTTCAACATACCTGTTCTTTGAACAAATGAGCGTAATCCGGGAAATAATGTTTGAAGTACTGAAACACATCTTCGCAAGACCAGTTCTGAATGTCCTCAAAATTGTCCAACCGGGGATCGAACTTTTCCTCGACGTTATCCACATCGTTGTTCTCCTCAGTGGTGTCATTCTGATCGGTCGGTTCCATCTCATCGGCTTCTTCCTCTTCCTCCTCATCCTCGTCCTGCTGATCATCGTCCTCCTCCTCATCTTCATCATCGTCGTCGTCTTCCATGTCTTCCGGCTGAACGATACTATCGTTCACCGGACCTGAATCCGACAAAGAAAAAGAATCTTTTCGTATCTCATTGTCACTGAATCCGGCAAATTCCTGGTGTGCTTCATCATCGGCATTGTCTGCCGATTCCGGACGTTCAATGACCGTTGAGGATTGCTTTTCGGGTTGAGATCGAGACTGCTTGACGGGGCTGATGACACCTTGGCAGCGTTTGCAAACCCAGGGACTGCTGTCATTGGACGGTCCGTGGCAATTTGCGTGGAATGCATTTTGGCAATCGCAGCAGTAAAGTAGATTTCCCTAAAATATGGCACGTGGTTAGTGAGATGCATGATCTCTATGGTTCAGATAGCTTTCAAGAAATATTTTAGTATATAAGGAAGTAATAATAACTTTTGAGTCCCTATCTTTTATTAAGGTTTTCTAATGCAAAAATAGAATACCAGCTGTGTATTACATATATTAACATTATCTTCAAAAATCGTATCGACTAGGTATTATCAAACCTGGTGTGATGGTTAGAACACTTGACTATCACGCCGAGGACCTGGGATCGAATCCCACTCCCCACAAACTCGCAAAATGTGAGTTCTTCCTTCGTGGGTCCCGAGATGAACTAGCCTAGGGCTAAAAATCTCGTTAATACAGATAAAAAAAAATTCAACAACTACAACGGCTTTCTTAACTTAATTTAACTTTAAAATATAGCAATACTTACGCCTCGTAACGATTTTCCACAAACGACGCACTCGATACACTGGAAACAGCGAAAGTTAAGCCGAATCGGAAATTTCTGATAGACGGGATGAGCTCGCAAGCATTTTGAATGTGCTAGAAAATACATATAGAAGTTCAAAAAATATATGGGTTAGTCAAACAGTTTTTTTTTATTGAATGCTTGTACGGCTACTAGAATGGGGCACGTTCGGTGTAGTACTAGGTTAAATTTGTAGTAATTAGCTCAATTTTAGAATGGCGAGAGGGTCAACTCTCCGTTTCTGCAATGAAATGGTGCAAAAAACGTGGGTATTATGATTCTTTGCCTAATTTGATGTTGTTTGAGCAAAACTTTGGATAACTATGCTGTTTATGTTGCAAGAAATGGAGAAAACAACAACACTGTTGCCCACGTTATAGTTACAATTTTAGAATGGCGAGAGGGTCAACTCTCCGTTTCTGCAATGAAATGGTGCAAAAAACGTGGGCATTATGATTCTTTGCCTAATTTGATGCTGTTTGAGCAAAACTTTGGATAACTATGCTGTTTATGTTGCAAGAAATGGAGAAAACAACAACACTGTTGCCCACGTTATAGTTACAACATGCTTTTACTCGGTAGCTTAGTTGGAAAACTAGGGGCGGGACAGTGCGTAATACCGATGCTAATACCGCCTAATAAATATTAGTTTCCTAATCTTCGTGGTTCACCGAATCATTTTTTGTGTAGTATGTCATGATTTTCCATACAACAAACAACTGTCACGAATACAAAAGATGGAGATACGGTTCGTCGAAGGTTGTTCTTTAATTTGTTCAATTATAAACCCTTTTTTGTTTTGATTATGTATTTTAGCTGTGAAAACAACGTGAGTTTCACTGCACTGGATGGCTCTCGAAAGCCCATATCGCTGGACGTAGGAAAATTCAAAAAAATAGCTCCATCAAATGTGATTCGATGCACTCCAATTGCAAGTCCCAAGCAGGAGCTGATTGCGGAAAACCGTTGTCTTCAAATGCGTGTATCCAATACCTAAGTCCTAAATATAAAAGAAAAACTTCATAAGCTGACTGTGTTTCTTAACTGTTCATATTTCCCTTGATATTTACAGAATGTGAAAATTGGAATTAACAGAACTGGGAATTTTTCTACTCCAATGCCGTTTTAGGTTTGGTGCACTGAAAGTTTAATTTTGTAGGGCCTAGCTAATTGAATACTGAACTAGATATTGGCCATATTGATCTGGAGATAGACTCTGGGTAATATTTCAGCTGGCGAATTATCGGTGTGCTTTTGATAATTGTAGATACAAGCTTTTGGGACGTAGATGTTAATACGAGATACCACAGTTTGGAGGTCCATCAGCGATATTTGCGAAATCGTTGCTCCGGGACTGAAAAGTACGATAGAATAGCGATATGCAACTGATTTCATACAACCTGAAACCAATGAAATTACGCATTTCTTGTTGCTGACATTTCAAATCGACCCAGTTCAAAAAGCATGGCATACTTCGTTCAAAAATGGATTTTATCTGGTATTAATATTTCTAATACTGCTTAATACCGCTAATGAATATTAGAGCTGTCCCGCCCCTAGTTGGAAAAGCATTTGTCTGGCGAATAAGGGTCGTGAGTTCAAATCTCACCTGAGCTGTGGATTTTTTCGGAATTTCATCAATAATCACGCAGAAAAATATATTGTAAAGGCAAAAGTATTCTGAATAGATTCAACAAATTTTATTGTTGACTCAGGGCTTACCGGCAACTTTTTTTGAATCAATGATTTCGCTTATTTACTTCAAAAAATAGAATTGTTGTTTCTAAAATCGTTTGTAAATTGACAACTGTCAATAACAAATGATAAATTTTGTTGAAACAAAAAATCAAATTCGTTGAACCAACAAACGCAATGTATTGATGTAACTGTAGCAATCGCATTGAAACTAAAATGCATTATTGTTGTTTTTTTTGTTATTGAAAAAAGAAAACAAAAAAAAATAGAAATACAATAGTTTTCATTCACGATATTTATTGTTTAAATTTGCAACTTCATAGATATGGACTGCAACACACATCAAAGAAACACATTTTTGGAAACGCTGCCGGAAAAAAATCTGAATCAATTATTCGCAGATTCGTTCCGCCAGAAAAAAAAACTCTTTCTTCATGCATTCTGGTGAGCTGAAATATGATTAAATATTGATAAAAATCGACAATTAATACAAAGTTCATAGACTTACCTTAAAAAATAATGATAATACTCGCAACAAACCCTTTTAGATTAGGTAAATGAAGCAAAAAATCACAGTAGATTTACAATCAAGTTAACTTTTCTTCGTGATTTCACAATGGCTCTTCTCTGTTTGCCTTGTGAATAAAGCATTAAGGTTGTCGTCATTGGACCAAACATTATTGTTGATTCTACAAAATCCAATTATATAAACAACAATAATTTGCAATTGAAATAAAACTCGAGAAGTAATGATTCATTCAATTCAAAAATTTGTTGATTTAAAAAATATGTTGCATTGAAGTGAAAAAATAGGTGGATTGATTCAATATACACAAACTTGGTTAATTCTAAGCATTAGGTTTTTTATTTCTACTAAGCAAAATTTGTCTGCGATTAATTTATCTATCTTTTCATGTATATGTTGAGTTCATTAAAAAAAACATTGACCACACGGATCGGTATACCGAAGATTTTACCCTAAGTCAACATACTTGTTGTTAATTTTGATTATGCTTTCAAGAATACTTGATGAAAAAATGAAAATTATATTTTTTTTTTTGAAAAAAAAGATTAGTCTTTGAATTAAGCAGAGACATAGAATGATATTTAATTTAATGATGTTCCAGAATAAGTGGATCAGTGGATTTATCGGCAATAGGACACAATCGATGAAGTACTAGATTTGTTACTTCAGTAGTAATGAGTTGAAGTCGTGTATGATGAGATGAAAAATTCTCCTTTCTGTAATGAAATGGTACAAACAGATGTAGGATTTCGCAGTAACAATGCACAGTGGTCCACGAACCAGATTTACAAGGAAAGATACATGCAGCGTAGGCCGTCCCTTATTTTGCAAAACTTAGAAATGTTATAAGTTCGTTAGTGGAAAATGATCGTTTTAACTAAAAAATGATCGCGTCAAAATTTGAAGTCCGTATCTCAAGGCTAAGTGGTCTAAAGTTGTCAAAAATTGTATGGGACCAAAAAAACTGATTTTGGTGATTTTGGGACCCTAAAGGGCCAAAAATGTGCTTAGATTTGCGATATTGCGCGCAAACCCCAAAATTTTATTCCCACCTTTGGGTTTCCGCGCCGAAGACCCAGCGCCAGATTCGGCGACAAAGAAAACTGACAGCAGTCGCCGAACAGTTGGCAATCCTGATATTTGACGGCGGCCGCCCGATAGACATGGGAGTGGATTGTTGTCACGCAAATAGATCTTTTCGCTGAAAATGCATGTGTATTGAGTTATTGTTGACAGACTTTCTGCAGTGTTAGTGTGAAATTCAGCGACTTTCTGTATCGCGTAAGCTTTCGCTGGAAGAAAACGTCATGTTGTTCAGCGAAGCAAGGAAAATTTTCAGTGAAAAAAGCAATATCTCTACTCGTTTTTGAGTTATTGAACAACATAGGGTAAGTTTCCTTCGGAATCTAAAAAAATGGTCAAAAATGCTGATTTCTCAGTTGTTTTTTGACAATATCTTGGAATCGAGTAGAGATATCGCAAATCTAAGCACATTTTTGGCCCTTTAGGGTCCTAAAAAATCACCGGTTTTAGTGGAATAGCGTATTTGTTTTGCCGAAAAAAATTCATGTTTTTTGGTCTTATACAAATTTTGACAACTTTTAGGCCCCTTGAGGGACCACTTAGCCTTAAGATACGGACTTCAAATTTTGACACGATCATTTTTTAACTAAAATGATCATTTTCCACTAACGAACTTATAACATTTCTAAATTTTGCAAAATAAGGGACGGCCTAATGCAGCGCCTTCAAATGATTTTTTAGACAAATATGGTCTTCTACAAAGTTGTTGCTAATAATAAGGCCCTCTTTCCAATGTACATGAAAATTAGGGTGGTCCATATTTTCACAGAAATTGGGTTTTTTAATTTAGAAAAAATCAATGATTTTATATTTTTAAACGAGAGAGCACTTTTTTTCTGAGCCACTATGATTTTTTTTTTCAGATTTTTAGAACTTTATTTTGATACCCAAAATCAATTTCAAAGAGATTTTTTCAAATCACCTTTTGACAGCTGGGCAACTGTTTGGCAGCTTCGCCCAGTACAAAATGCGAGGTGATTCAACAAATCGCTCCCATACAAACTTCGAACTGATTTTAAAATAGGTTGCCGGGCATTAAAATTCATGACAATTTGAATTTCGGCTCAGTTCGGCGTGCAGATTCAGAATATGGAATTATCTCAACACCGCTAAAGAAGCCAATTGGAAACCAAACTTTTTTATTTGCAAGAATAACTATATACATTCTTCGGAAAAGTTGGAGACCTATCAATTTGTGTATTTCATTTCGCTCTATCTTTTTTATTTCAATTTTCTCATCAAAGTCGTCAAAGAACCACTTTTAGAGCTTCCAAAAACGTACATTTCCGTACGCTAAGAATGTTGCTACGTCATTCCGTTCAAAAGATATTGATGATTTTCTAGAAAAAATAGGCACTTTTCAAGTATTTTTTACTTGAATTACAAAAATAACACCTCTCTAATTTTTTGATATGTTTTATAACAATATTTCTTCTTTTGAATGCTGGAAAAAGATATTGTTTATCTTTGCCCCAACTCGTAATATCGCCTTTTGAACAAACTATGATTTTTAAAGAAAAACACTCATAACTTTTGAACCAAAAAAGAAAACGATCGTCTCAGCGCACGGAACAACGCGTTTTCAAATGCTCTACAAGTGTTTCTTGGGCGACTTTGATGAGAAATTGAAACTGAAAAAGCTAATGCCAGAAAACCTGTTTTTCTTGAATCGCCCTAAGCTAATTCTGAAATGTATCTCTAGATTGGTCAATTTGAAAGCTACAAAAAAACTGTCTTCAACAAACTTGCTCAAAATTGATAGGTCTCCAACTTTTCCGAAGAATGTATATAGTTTTTCTTGCAAATAAAAAAGTTTGGTTTCCAATTTCTGTGAAAATGTGGATCACCCTAATTTTCATGTACATTGGAAAGAGGGCCTTATTATTAGCAACAACTTTGTAGAAGACTATATTTGTCAAAAATTCATTTGAAGGCGCTGTATTCATCTTTCCTCGTAAATCTGGTTCGTGGACCATTGTGCAATGAAATTAAATACACAATCAAAATCAACCACTGTTACTACGAAATCCTACAACAGAGCGAGTATTATAAATTTGATTTCTGTTAGAATATTTGTGCTCATTCTGCGAATGGAGTGACGTGAGAAAAGTCGGAGTCGTATATCGAGGTGAGGAATCCACTCTCGAATGAAGTGACTCGCCGTGTAAATCAAATGGAGAGTCACCTCATTCGAGTCGAGATTTCTCACCTCGATATACGACTCCGACTTTTCTCACGTCACTCCATTCGCAGAATGAGCACAATTATAATTATAGCAGACGTTCAGACCAAACGCATTGTATATCATTACGTTGTGAAAACGTCAACTTTTCACTGAGCAAAAGAGCGCTAAAACGGCCTACATATTTTTTTTAATCATTTTCGTGTATGTAATCAATAGTAGGATGAACTACATGTTAAATAAGGTTGATTGACCATGATACTCAGTCGTGCTTCAATCTGCAGAAGTATGTAACAAAGAAAAAATCCTATTTAAACCTCATTTTTCGTAATGACAAAAAACTTTGTACAGTGACCCCACAATTTATGAATCGGCAAAAAAGACCACAGTTTATGGATCACTCATTTGATCAACACGATGATTCATAAATAGTGTACAAAATTAAGGTGTGGGGTCACTGTATGCAACTAATTGCAAAACTCGATTTTTTCAGCACTCATCGTATTTATCCTCGACTTGTGCTGAAAAATCATCATTTTGCAACTTGTTGCATAAATAACTTCTTCTTGTTCTTCTCGATGTTCGCATTGGAACTTTTCCTTCCTCTCTTCAACTTAGTGTTCACAGTTATTAATTGAAGAGCTTTCTTTGCCTGCCGTAGTATGAATTTGTACATATTGTGTGGAGAGTACAATGATACTCTATCAAAGGGAATGATAATTCCTCTTCTAACCGAAAAATTCGCATACATATATCCGTCCCTAACCGGTGCTAACCGAGTAGCAGTTAGACGCGGTTAACGGCAGCTAACAACGGATAAATGGGGATTTAGCAAAGGATATGTCATTCCCTATGTACTCTATGCCCAGAAGTTTTTCCCGACCGGAACGGGAATCGAACTTGCCGTCTCTGGATTGGCGATCCTTAGCCTTAATCACTAGGCTATTTGGAGACCCATAAATAACTAGGAAAGAATCCTATCTCTGTTATCATTAATTATAGGCGTTTGGTGTCTTCAGAGAAGATGTTTGCATTTGGGGTTTTTCACAATAACTTTTTATTTGATTTTTTTTTCGAAGATGTGAGCTTCGGAACATTTGAACAGGAAGAAATGACGCATATTTGTTATGAACATTGCATGTTGCTAAGTCTTGTCATTTAAATGTTATGGGCAATGTTATAGGGCTCTGCACGAAAGTCTCTCCCTCTCTTTTACTCTTATTGAGATTTTGTAAACAACAAGGCCACGAAATGTCAAAACTCCTTGCAAAATCAAAACAATGCAGTGCCCTATAGCGTAATACTTGCGGTGTAATGAGTAAACCCACTGCAAGGGTTCTCATAACATGTTGTTAAGAGCACTGAGTGCAATAGAAGAATAAACGTTCAGTTTTATGATGACTACCAACTTACACGGTTCACTTGTACGTCACGAAAGAATGTCTTTATCTCATTTTTACCGGTTATAACAGTGTCGACGAGGTGAAATGTTGGAGTTTGTACTGTGCATTTCACGACCGTTGGTATTCGTTGCCTTCGGCGTGAATTTTTTGGTGCAAATTCCATTTGGCGACATGCGTGCTATGTGCTTTTATTGTTATGTTTTGTTGACCACCGGTAGCTGTATAATTTTGGCGTGAATGTGTGTGTGTTTAGTTGTATTTTTTTTTGGTTCGTGCGTCTGTAAATCTTGTTGCCTGTTTTTCCGTATCTTTCTGGTTTTATTGTTTAGTCAGTGTTTTAGTGAATGTTGATCATTTTTTGCTGACCTTTTTTGCACAGTAGTGCATAAAATTCCAAAAGTACGTGTTGTGATTTTTCTTTGGTGTAGCATGGCGCGATGTGTTATTTTTTAATCGTGAATTTTGGCGCTCACCATTTTGTTTATTTGTGAAAGAGAAGTTTTTTTGCCTGGAAAGGCTTCATTTTACTCTCTTTCTTTTTGATGAGGCAACAAAACAGAAGGCATTTTGATTTCCATTTTTTTTGCTTGGAATTGTTTGGAAATTTTGAAGACCATTTTTATTTTATCTGCACTAACGAGTCTGGTATACTCGAGACACTTTAATCTGCACCACACACACAAAACAGTGCCGATTCTGCACACTTATTTCATGACGTTACCGACGTTACTCATTGTAGAGCAAGTGAACCTCGCCGAAATTGGTAAACAAGAGTGTACTTTTATCAACTCAGTCACTTCTTTTTATGTTTGCTGAGAATCGTTGGTTGCATCTGTTCCTGGTTCTGCTGCCTGGCAGGGTCGGTTTATCAATGGTGCAGCACATTCGACCCCTTCTCTGTTGATGACCTGACGAAGAGCTTAAGCTGCAGACAAATGTACGAACATCGAGGATGTTTGGATGGCGCAACTGTTAACGTTTTCGGAGGAGGATGTAGTGCATCGGAACATATTTGCTTTGTCGTGGAAAACTTATTCACCGATGACCATACTAAAAGAAGCGAGGAGGAAACGTGCATAATAACTGAGATAAATGAATGAACCCCAGCGTATTGTGAAATGCCGTCACCAGATTCCAACGATCTGTTTGCGTTGTTTACAGTTTCCAAGTTTTATTTCACTAATACACAGTGTTTCTCAACCGAAAGAACAATCAATCAGTGCTCATATGCAAAATGTTCATTAGAGTAGATATTTCGGGGTTTAATGATTTTGTAATAATGATGTATATTTATTTATTCATTCTATGTTCATTGAACGTTCTGAAGTAATCGCAATTAAGGAAAAGATGATTATAAAATATGCATGTATTATATATTTTTATATTTCAATAATTACTTATTTCAATAATTAAAGGGGGAAGGAGTTGTTATAGCGTAATACTTGCGGTGTAATGAGTAAACCCACTGCAAGGGTTCTCATAACATGTTGTTAAGAGCACTGAGTGCAATAGAAGAATAAACGTTCAGTTTTATGATGACTACCAACTTACACGGTTCACTTGTACGTCACGAAAGAATGTCTTTATCTTATTTTTACCGATTATAACAGGCAATTTTGACTAAAAAACAACGATGTCTTGAAATGCTTATATCTCATGGAGTTGGTACGAAAAAGGTCTTTAAGCGGCATTTGGAAGCTCACATAAAAAGCCAAATTTGGAGCGTAAATTACGTGAACGTTATTTTTTCAAATTAGATTAAATCGACTCCTAAAATCCCCTTAAAAATTGAAAACTACATATAACTCATACAATTTCAAAGATAGAGTCAAACTGTCTGGGGTTAGGTATCAGGTATCAGAAGGCCGGCTCCAGAGGCACGTTATCCTCCATTTGGGACATTTGTGCCATCGCCATAATAATAGCCTATTTCATCATCTACCTGAGGGAAAAGGAAGGAAATAAGGATAAGGACATGTATGGAAATGGGAAAAAATACCCTGGAAAAAGGGTCCTAACGCATAAGTGTACCACAAAGGGTTCAAACAGCGCCCTGAAAAGGGCACCGTAATAACACATAAAGCGAAAGAGAGCCTATAGCTCTTTACCACAGCGGGTTAATGAACAACAGAATATCCTGAAGATTCAGGTTTCTGAAGTCAGTTTCACTTAATAAGTGTTTACCGAATACTCGGAAACGCAGTTGCGCAAAAACTGGACAGTTACATATCAAATGATGCGAAGTTCCATAATCGGATTCACAGCTACCACATGCAAATGAATCACAGGTGTTTCCTCTAGTAGACCGAGTAGACGGTAAGTGCAAGAAAGTGCTTTTGTTTGAGATGAATGTGTAGTGGGGCAACGTCAAAGAGAGCTTCGAGCGCTGCCGTGGGAGTTGAAGAGAACACTCCAGACATCGCCATTAGGTACATCCTTTGGAGATGGCCTAACTTTGATTGGACCGTTCTCATTACGCCCTTTGGCCACCACACAAGACATCCATAGGCCAATATTGGCCGAACTACAGTTGTGTAAATCCATTTGATATACTTGGGTTTTAGACCCCAAGTTGTACCAAAGGTTCGCCGGCATTGCCCGAAGGTCATACATGCTTTCTTGATTCTGAACTCAATGTGAGGTGTACACGAAAGCTTGGAATCAAAAATAACTTCAACGTACTTTAACTGTTCAGTCACATCGATTTCAGAATTAAAGAAACGCAAAGGTCGAACGCCTTTACGGTTTCGCCTTTCCGTAAAAAGAACAATAGATGTTTTACTCGGATTAACCGAAAGGCCATATTGGCGACACCAACCCTCGACTACCTGAAGAGCGTTTTGCATCAGGTCGAAAAGGGTGCTGATGCACATACCGACTAACAATGTTAGATAGTCGTCGGCAAAACCATAAGTAGGAAAACCGCTATTATTGAGTTGCCTCAATAGCGTATCTGCTACGACATTCCACAAAAGTGGTGATAAGACTCCCCCTTGGGGCATCCACAAACACTCAATTTCCTAATCGCCACTTGACGCAATGTCGAAAAGAGATGTCGGTTTTTTTGAGCATTTGGTGAATCCAATAGGAAATCACCCCGTGCGGCATCGAAAGGCACGTTGTCAAAGGCACCCTCGATATCTAAGAAAACACCCAAGCAGGATTGCTTTTGAGCGAATGCTTTCTCGATATCGTAAACAACAGTGTGTAAAAAAGTCACAGTGGACTTACCAGATTGGTAGGCGTGTTGGTTCACATGAAGAGGCACGTTGGCCAGATGAACATCACGGATGTGATGATCCACAATGCACACGACCCAGTTTCGGAATGAACTTCACAGTAATATCCCGCCAAGATTTGGGAATATACCCTGTAGCAAAACTGCAAACAAATATTTTTTTTTTCAAAACATGTTTGAAATAATCAAATCCCTTCTGATGCAAAATAGAATAAATTCCATCTGCCGCAGGAGATTTCAAAGGAGCAAAGCTATTAAGTGCCAACTCAATCGATTCTATAGCTACAATACTCCAAGCCGAGGCCAAGGAATCATAACTACAAGAAAAGACATCAGGTTCATCCGAAGATGTAATATCCACACATCCAGGGAAGTGTGTGCTGAATAAGCATCCCAGAACTTCCTCATCAGAGGAAGTCAGATCGCCATTTGGCAAACGAAGTTCGTTCACCCGGAAATCCTTAGATTTCGCAAGGATTTTGTTTAACCGACTGACTTCACTCAAACATTTGTACAAAGGTTTTTCCAGCCGGATCGTTCAGCAGACCGGAGAGCTTTCCTGTAGGCCTTGCGAGCCAACCTGAAAGCCTCCGAACCAGCCGAACGTCGTCTGTTCCAACTCTTTCTACATTGTTTCCTGAGTTTCGCAAGATCAGAGTTCCACCAAGGGGTTCCTCTTGTGATCTTCACAGACCGTAGAGGACATGCTTTTTAAAAAGCTTCCATGATGAAGGTCATTGTAGTATCAACGGCATCATCTAAATCACTTGGAGTGTCGATGGATGGTGAGTATCCATGAAATTTGGCCGCAATCAAATCAGTAAAAAGAGCCCAGTTTGTTGACCGGGGATTCCTGTAAACGCAATGTTTGCGAAGTAACATTTAAATGTTCAAAAAATATGTAGCGATGGTCAGATAAAGATTCTTCATCTGACACATACCAATTGGTCAGCTCGTGACTAATTCTACTAGAGCAAAGCGTTATGTCTAACACTTCCTCTCTAGCAGATACCATGAAGGTTGGGCGGTTGCCTATGTTAAGTAATCCAAGATCTGTACTACTTAAGTACTCCATCAAACCTCTCAAGTTAATGTCTGACTCTCATTTTTGATATTTATAGCTACAGCTGCCTCTAAGGTGTGGAATGGTGCATTGTGTATCTCTTCACTGTACCTTGCGCTGTTCTGCAGTCCTACCCCGTGTATGCGTATCTGCCGTACGCATCATCTTCTTTGCGTATACTGCTAATTGACAGTTCTCGCCATGTACCTCAATTTCTATCTAGACTATCGAACGGGCTAGTAATGTAATGCGTTTGTTTTAACTTTACAATAAAGTGTCCGTGTTTTTATAACGTGATTTCGCGAGTTCCCCCGTATATTATCGTCTCCGAATTTCCGAGTACGTTGTATTCCACTGCGTTGGCCTCCGGACTCTGCTCGCCGTCAGGTTAAGGTCCCAGTTTGGAACGGATTCGATCTCGGGAAGATTCGATCAGGAAGAATCGAATGGTGTAAAGTGCTGACTCACCGCGCCGGTGAGATTGAGAATCGCGAAAAACTATTGTGCCCCGGTTGTCGATCGGGTGAAGAAAAGTGCGGTTAGTGACTGAAAGTTAACCATGGCCGATGCGAAATTCGCTATTCCCAAGCTGAACGGTGTTAACTGGCAGACTTGGAAGGTGCGACTAGAGAATCTGCTAGCGCGCGAAGATTTGTGGCACGTCATCGAAAACGACATTCCACAAGAAGAAGCCATGTCTGCGATGTGGAAAAGTGAGGATCGAAAGGCTAAAGCAACGATGATTCTATTGCTTGACTGTCCTCCACTCCCACTAGTGCGGAACTGTGTGCACGCGAAAGATGCAAGAATACAAGCGATGAGGTCAGATGTGCGGTACGGTGATGGCAAGCCGGATAGGGAATCGAGAACTGGCCGACGGGAAGAAGACCCAAATCGAGGGTGAAGGTTACGGCGTGATCCACGGTGTCGACGGTACCGGTAAAGTGATGAAAATCGAGATGAACGATGTTAAATTTGTGCCGGGACTCTCTACGAACTTGCTCAGTGTTGCGAAATTGGCACAGAAGAACTTCCGAGTGAACTTTGACGAGAACGGTTGTGAGATTATCGACGCGGAAGACAATGTAGTGGTTACGGGAAGTCGACACGGTGGATTACTACCTGAGAATAGCGGAAGCGACCATGGCTGCATCGGAAGCGGTGCACAAAGTGAACTGTCAGCACCAGTGGCACAGACGGCTCGGGCAGTTTGGAAGAGGCAGAGCCTGGTACTATTGCCAAAGGCGGGGAAACCACCCGGAGACCCGTCGGCATATAGACCAATATGCTTGATTGACACGGCGGGGAAGGTGCTCGAAAAGATCATCCTCAATAGAATGTTGAGGTTCACTGAGGGCGTAAATGGTCTTTCGAGCAACCAGTATGGCTTCCGGAAGGGGAGGTCCACCGTAGACGCTATCTTGTCGGTTACAAAAACCGCCGAGAAAGCACTCGAGCCTAAGAGGAGGGGAATTCGCTTCTGCGGGGTAGTGACTCTGGATGTAAGGAATGCATTTAATAGCGCCAGTTGGGCTGCTATTGCCGATGCGCTCTTGCGTCTGGGGATACCGGAGTACTTGTACAAGATTCTCGGAAGCTACTTCCAGAATCGCGTACAAGTTTACGACACGGAGGTGGGTCGGAAGTGCTTTCACATAACCTCAGGAGTCCCGCAAGGTTCCATCCTGGGTCCGGTGTTATGGAATGTCATGTACGACGAGGTGTTGAGGTTAGAGTACCCAGTGCGAGTGGTGATTGTCGGATTTGCCGACGATATTACGCTCGAAGTCTACGGTGAAACGATCGAGGAGGTAAAGTTGACTACCAACCACTCGATCAAGGTTGTGGAGGCGTGGATGCAGTCCAGGAAACTGGAGCTGGCTCACCACAAGACAGAGGTGACGGTTGTTAACAACATGCAGTCGGCGCAGCAGACGGAGATCAGTGTAGGAGAGTGCACTATCCTGTCAAAGCGCTCTGTCAAGCACTTGGGCGTGATGATCGACGATAAGCTTACCTTCGGTAGCCACGTCGATTATGCCTGTAAAAGAGCCTCTACAGCTATTGCGGCACTGTCCCGGATGATGTCCAATAGCTCAGCGGTGTACGCCAGTAAGCGCAAGCTTCTGGCTAGTGTTGCTACGTCCATACTTAGGTATGGCGGCCCGGCGTGGGGTACCGCGCTAAGTACTGAATGCTACCGACGGAAGCTGGAAAGTACTTACAGGCTTATGTGTCTGAGGGTTGCAAGCGCGTACCGTACCGTGTCACACGACGCTCTCTGTGTCATTACTGGTATGGTGCCTATCAGCATTCTTATCAGTGAGGACATGGAGTGCTTCGAAATGGGCGGCACAAGAAGCATACGCAAGACTGTCAGGATGGCCTCTATGGTCAAATGGCAGCGCGCGTGGGACAGTTCCACCAAAGGAAGGTGGACCCATAGGTTGATACCGAGGGTAGATAGTTGGATTAATAGGCGCCATGGGGAAGTTACATTCCACCTGACACAGGTCCTTACAGGTCATGGTTGCTTCCGACAGTATCTACACCGTTTCGGGCATGCGGATTTTCCCGAATGCCCAGTGTGGCGAAACACGTTTTGTTCGTGTGCCCGCGTTTTCGCACAATGCGTGACCGCATGCTTGCCACATGCGGGGAGGACACAACTCCGGACAACTTGGTCCAGAGAATGTGTAGGGATGAGATTAGCTGGAATGCCGTTTCAACGGCTATCACCCATATCGTCTGGGAGCTACAGAGGAGGTGGCGCGTGGACTTGGAGAATGGCTAGTCCAGATGCAGTACAAGAGGTGGTCCAGGGGTTCGAAGTCGGCTTCGTAGGTCATACCGGTGCCCTGCGGTCGAGATCGACCCTTACAGCGATTAAGTGGCCGCGGAGAGGAAGTCCCGGTAGCGGTGCTGTCGTGGCGTCAGTCTACTGGGTTGGATCCGAGCCCGCGGTTGGAAGGGGGTCCCCGGCAAGGGTCGGGGTAGGTGAGACCCTGCTGTCTGCAACCTACGGATGCATCTGATAGGGCCTGAAGGGTAGTGAAACCCTTCCTTACGGGCAGGTCAGATCGGGTTGCATGTGGGCATCAGTTCTTGATGTCTGCTCAGCAGTAGGGCGCGGGCGGGGTTGACCCTGCCCGCCTTTCCAGGACAAAGGGAGTGGCGAGGACCACTCGGGAAACTGGTTAAGTGCCAGCATGCTATCGTGATGGACTCTCCAGAGCGAGTCATCGATGTTCGTTGCTGCTAGGCTACGGCAGCTAACCTTGAGGGTGCGATATGCACTAGCCCCTCTCTGAAGCAATACCTTCTTGGTGGTTCCGGAGAGACGTAGGGTTTGGGGACCATAGGAATGTGTTTTAGTGGGTCGAGGAGAGTAGTCCTGGCTTCTACTGGCGTTGTAGAAGACGGCCTTAACCCCACACTACCCTAACCTTCCTGTTAGGGTGTCTGTTGAGCAGATTTATCCCCCTATGGTTTAGAAGGAAAAAAAAAAGAAAAAAAAAAGACGGCTCGGGCATCGCGACTGGGCTGCTGCTGAGCGGATCATCAACGAACAACTGGCTTCCGGGATCAAAGTGAGCGACTGTGGACTGCGTTTGGTTTGCGAATGCTGTATGGAAGGTAAATCAGCCAGGCTTCTATTTCCCCCCGTTGTTGACCGTAAGTCGTCCCGAGTGTTGGACATTGTCCACACTGATTTATGTGGTCCCATGGACAACGTTACGCCGAGTGGCAATCGGTATGCCATGACGATTACCGATGACTGTAGCCGGTTCACGGTTACGTACCTGTTGAAGAACAAGAACGAGGCGGCTGGCAACATCAGGGATTACGTGCGGTGGATGAGCAACATCTTCGGGCGAAAACCTCGCGTTGTACGCTCCGATGGCGGGGGAGAGTTTGACAATAAGGAGCTTCGGGCGTTTTACAAATCCGAAGGAATTCAGCCACAGTTTACAACCCTATACTCCCCGCAACAAAACGGCGCTGCTGAACGCAAAAACCGCTCCCTGACCGAGATGGCGACTTGTATGCTGGTGGACGCAGGTTTGGGGAAGCGCTACTGGGGCGAAGCAATGCTGACTGCCACGTACCTTCAAAATCGGCTCCCATCTAGGTCTATCCAGACAACACCATACCAGATGTGGTGGGGCCGGAAACCGGACTTGAGCAATCTCCGGGTTTTTGGATGCCAGGCGTACGTGCACTTGCCTGACTCGAAGCGGAAGAAGCTAGACAGCAAAGCGACCAAACTGACGTTCATCGGGTACGCGATGGAACAAAAGGGTTACCGATTCGTTGACCTTGAGACGGATCAGGTGACCATTAGCCGCGATGCCCGCTTCATCGAAATGGGGAACGGAACGTCGTCGGAGGAAGTAACGATCCCAGCAACAAGCAAGAAGCCGGAAGAACAGGCCGTGGTGCTGCCGCTAAAAAAGGTTCCCGATAACGAAGTGGAAGAAAACGAGTCAGATCCGGGAGATTTTTATGAAGCCGACGATGGAGAGCCCAAAGCAAGCTCGACTGTCCGTAGATCGGAGCGGTTCAATCGAGGAACACGGCCAAAGCATCTCGACGATTACGACCTGGACTATGTTGCAGCGTGCGCAGTGGAAGAACCAGTGAGTGTAAAGGAAGCTCTCCAAGAACCTCTGTGGCGCAATGCCATGGAAGAAGAACTGGAAGCGCATCGTATCAACGGAACGTGGAGATTGGTAAAGCTGCCCGAGGGACGGAAGGTCATCGGATCGAGATGGGTGTACAAGGTGAAGAAAAATGAAGAAAACCGTGTAGTGAAATTCAAGGCGAGGCTGGTAGCCCAAGGATACGCGCAGCGATTCGGAGTCGACGTTGGTAAGGTGTTCGCCCCCGTTACTAGTCAAGTAACATTCCGAACGTTCTTGACAGTGGCGGCGAAGCACGCCATGATTGTTCAGCATCTGGATATCAAGACGGCATATCTGCATGGAACTCTCGAGGAAGAAGTTTACATGCGACAACCACCGGGATTCGTGAAGATCGAGAAGGAACAGATGGTGTGCAGGCTCCAGCGTAGCATCTACGGATTGCGCCAGTCTGCTCGCTGCTGGAACAGGAAGCTGGATGAAGTGCTCGTGCAGAATGGATTCAAGGCCGCCGCAGCAGATTCTTGCCTCTACATTCGGGACAATGGCAAGACAAAAGTTTTTCTCCTGGTGTATGTTGACGATCTTCTGCTTGCATCAACCGATAGGACCGAAATCGAGATGATCGAGAAGCGTCTCAATGCAGAGTTTGAACTGTCCAATCTCGGGGAAGTGCGTCACTTTCGGGGGGTTGAAGTACGGCGTCACGGCGGCGTGTTTAAGATCAGTTTGGGCAACTACATCGACAGACTGCTGAAGTCCCACGGTATGGAAGAGGCAAAGCCTGCAAAGTCGCCCATGAACCTCGGATACCATAAACAGGCTGAATCTGGGAAACCATTTGACGATCCGACGAATTACCGCAGTCTTGTCGGTGCGTTACTCTACCTGGCCTTCGTAGCGAGACCGGATATTGCAGCTTCTGCTGCAATTTTGGGAAGGAGGTTTAGCGCACCAAGTGAAGCAGATTGGACGGCTGCGAAGCGTGTGTTGCGGTTCCTGAAGAAGACTAGAAGCTGCTACCTGTAGTTAGGAGGAATCACTGATCAGCCGCTGATTGGGTTCTCCGATGCGGACTGGGCTGGCGATGTTGAAAGTCGCCGTTCTACTTCCGGAATGGTATTTCAGTTCGGCGGCGGTATCATCTCGTGGGCAAGTCGTCGCCAATCATCCGTGACCCTTTCGTCCATGGAAGCCGAATACGTCGCGCTCAGCGAAGCGTGCCAAGAAGCGCTATGGCTGCGACAGTTGCTTCGAGACTTCGGCGAACCCCAGGATCAACCGACGGTAGTGATGGAGGACAACCAGAGCTGTTTAGCATTCGTACGATCGGAGAGGACAAATAGGCGCTCCAAGCACATAGACACCCGTGAGCGTTTCATGCAGGAGCTATGCGTCGAGAAGAAGATTGTTCTGCAGTACTGCTCAACCGATCGCATGGCTGCCGATATCATGACAAAACCCCTGGGTCAGCTGAAGCACCGTGAGTTCTGCGAACTGCTAGGGCACAAGGAGGACTCCTGAAGAGATTCCACATTGAGGGGGAGTGTGGAATGGTACATTGTGTACCTCTTCACTGTACCTTGCGCTGTTCTGCAGTCCTACGCCGTGTATGCGTATCTGCCGTACGCATCATCTTCTTTGCGTATACTGCTCATTGACAGTTCTCGACATGTACCTCAGTTTCTATCTAGACTATCGAACGGGCTAGTAATGTAATGCGTTTGTTTTAACTTTTCAATAAAGTGTCCGTGTTTTTATAACGTGATTTCGCGAGTTCCCCCGTATATTATCGTCTCCGAATTTCCAAGTACGTTGTATTCCACTGCGTTGGCCTCCGGACTCTGCTCGCCGTCATAAGGGACCTATCTGTATTCAATCTGAATCATGGAATAGTTGTACAATTTTGCAATTCCTAATAAAATTGCTTTACGTATTTAGGTTTTCAATTGAACGCTCAGTTCGAAAAGTTGTCATAATTTGGATAAAAGTTTTTTCAAACAATATGACATTTACGTTGTAATTCTGAAGGTTTTTTTTTTTAATTTTAGTCATAACATAAAAACGGTAAATTTTTCATCTATTTAAACACAAACGTCTTGAAATCCCACTTCAACAGTTCATCAGAACTTCAGACGCACAAATCTCAAGAAGCTTCAAACAACAGTGCATTTTATTATTCTGTTCTTGCTCACTTGTAATAAGCTTAATATAAGAAGATCAGGTGCGCTAGTTTTGTTAACGAAGAGATTTGTACCCTCGAAATCGCGAGTAGGTGCCAAAGTCGGCAATTGTGGGGGCCATGTTGGGATTCTAACAAGTCTGTCCTTAAATAATTTGTCAAAATTTTGAGGGATAGCAGCATTGGGAAAGCTTATTTAAAAAAAAGACATCAGAATGATTTGATATTTGGCCTAAATATTTTCAACACCAATAATACAAAAAATATAATTGAAAACAAATAAAAATTGGGTTATTTTAATGAACAAAACAGTTGCGAAATTGAAAAAACGGATAATACACAGGGTTTGAAAAAAATGTAAATAGGGGGATTCACTTAATAGCGTAAACTGATTAAACCGACAATGATTTTTCATAAGGGCCTAACTGACTTGATCGATTTCTCTTCATCGACTCTCTCTTTCGCTAATAATTTGATCAAAACGAACAAAATCATTAGGGGGATTCACTTAACAGCGTAAACTGATTAAACTGATTAAACATCGCGATCGCCAAGGCAATCTTCGATTATTTCATTCGCAAAATCACGAAACATTTCAAATAAGCAGAAAATCATGGCTTACGCAGCAATTTAATCTGTTTAGTGAGTACCCCTATTATTCTTTTTGTTTCTATAGCAAGATGTAGTCAGCTCCTTCGCATTTCAATCAAAACATTTTGGGAAAACTCAATACACATTCTGTAATAACACAAAGAGAGGATCGATTAAGAGAAATCGAACATGTCAGTTAGGCCCTAATGAAGAATCATTGTCGAAACGTCGTGATCACCAAGGCAATCTTTGATGATTTCATTCGCAAAATCATGAAACATTTCACATAAGCAGAAAATCATGACTTACGCAGCCATGATTAGAGAGTACCCCTACTGTATTTCTCCAAAATGTTGTTTTAGGGGGCCCACTTTATAGGGTTTGCCCCGTGGCCTCCCGAAGTCTAAATCCGGCACTGCGTCGATGCATACTTTCAAATGCGTGTTTCGTTGGAATAATTAATCAATGTTGTATTTTTGACGGTCTTTGCACAACGAGGGGCATGGGGGCATGAAACTATAGAAAAGTACAATGAGCACCTTCTGTGTATAATTATATTTGTTGCTACACCTTATGTGTTGCTGACTTTGCTTTGGCGCACCTTAACAAAACGTCAAACGACGCGTCAGAGCATTTCCGTTTTCCCTTGGGCTTTTTTCATAACCGATTTTGTACTCGATCAGAGCGGACGCAATAAAGTGAACTCGTTGCAAAGTACCTCGCGTGTGTTGTAGTTTTTCTTTCGGCTGGTTTCCCTTTTTCGCTATCGTCTCAAGTGTGCTTCCGTCCGGTGGGATTCCTCCCACAGGTTATTGGCCCAGCGCGGAGCGTAGTGAAAAGTGCGGATAAGCGAAGAAACTGTTTCCCGGACAAATTCCGAAGACGCGAGTGCGAAGCCGTCGGTAGTGTTTTTTCCATGTGGTATCGAGTGTGAAAAACAATATGGCGGAGAGTGCAAAAATATCCTTCCCGAAACTGAACCCGACTAATTGGGGATCGTGGAAGCAGAGAATGATGTGGCTCCTGGAAAAAGAAGATTTATGGGAAATTGTCAGTGAGCCGAAGCCGGAGCCAGAAACCGATGATTGGAAAAAGCGTGATAGAAAGGCTCGCGCGAACATCGGTTTGTTTATCGAAGAAAGCCAATTTAAACTAGTGAAGGATGCGCAAAGTGCTAGTGAAATGTGGAGTGCTCTTAAGCAGCACCACGAAAAGGCGACAATGTCGACCGTGGTTCATTATCTGAGCCAATTGTGTGCCGTGAACATGTCGGAAGGGGGGAATATGGACAACCACCTGAACGGCATGGAAGAAATCTTCGATAAACTCGCTGCTGCCGGACAGAATCTCGACGAATCATTGAAGATCGCGATGATTTTTCGGAGTGTGCCGTCGTCGTACCGGTCGTTGGTGCAAAGTTTGCAGTGTCGCGCGGATGATGATTGGACGGTGGCGTTAGTGAAAGCTCGGTTGTTGGATGAATATTCCCAACGTCGCGATCGTAGTGAAGTGCCATCGGAAGAGTTAAAGGCGATGAAGTTGGATTCCGGAAGTGATAAAGGTGGAAAAGTGTGCTACTTTTGCAAGCAGCCCGGTCACTTCCGAAGCAGCTGCAGGAAGTGGCTGGCACAGAAGAAATCGTGTGAACCGAGCAAGAAGAATGACAAGAAGAAGAAAAGTGGTGATCCAGAGGCGAAACAGGCACAGGGAGCGAGCAATGCTGTGTGTTTTCTAGCGGGTTCGAGCAGCCCGGCGTGTTGGGTCATTGACAGTGGGGCAACTTGTCATATGACAAGCAACCGTGATTTTTTCTCGTCATTGGACAAAACCGTCGGTTCGAGTGTGACCCTCGCTAATGGGAAGAAGACGAAAGCGTGTGGCATTGGCGAAGGAATCATTTTTGGGGAAAACAAAAGTGGTGAAAGTGTGGAAATCACATTGAAGAATGTGTTATTTGTGCCGGAACTTGATGGGGGACTGATTTCGGTAAGTCAGCTGGCTTCGAAAGGTTTCGAGGTCAAGTTCAGTGATGCAGGTTGTGTGATCCTGAATGCTGCAGGCGAAACAGTGGTGGTTGGTGACAGAGTTGCTAGTCTGTACCAGCTGCGCATACAGGGAAGATCGCTGAAGGCCCGGAGTGATCACAAACTGCATTGCCAACACACCTGGCACCGTCGGGTAGGACACCGAGACCCCAACGTATTGCCTTTGATGAAAAAGGATGATCTGGTAAGTGGCTTTGATTATATTGACTGCGGTGCTCGCATTACCTGCGAAAGCTGCCTGAAGGGAAAACTTGCCCGTAAGCCGTTTCCCGCGGTAACGGAGCGGAAGGCCACGCGTCCCCTTGATCTGGTTCACACAGATCTATGCGGGCCAATGGAAAATACCACGCCGTCGGGGAATCGTTATTTCATGACAATGATTGACGATTTTTCCCGGTATACTGTTGTCTACCTGTTGAAAAACAAGAGCGAGGCGGCGGGGAAGATTAAGCAGTATGTTCGGTGGACGCAGAACAAGTTCGGAAGGAAACCGCTCATCATTAGGTCAGATGGTGGGGGGGAGTATATCAACCGGGATCTGCGAGAATTCTACGAGGCGGAGGGTATCAAGGCACAATGGACAACGCCGTATTCCCCGCAGCAGAACGGGGTCGCCGAGCGCAAGAATCGGTCTCTTCAAGAAATGGCGCTCTGTATGTTGGCGGACGCGGACATGGAGAAATTGTATTGGGGCGAGGCGACAATGACAGCAACGTACCTCCAAAACCGGTTGCCGTCCCGAGTTGTTAGTAAAACCCCTTACGAGCTGTGGGAAGGACGCAAACCCGATTTGGCACACTTACGAGTGTTTGGCTGCTATGCGTACGTCCATGTCCCGGATGCGAAGCGAACAAAGTTGGACAACAAATCCGTCAAACTTACGTTCGTCGGTTACTCTGAAGATCAAAAAGGGTACCGATTCCTGGATCGTTCAACCAAGCGGGTAACGATCAGTCGAGATGCAAAATTCCTCGAACTCAATGATGGATCGGACAAAGATTGTCAACAAGTAGTGCCACCGAAGGAAGAGGAAGACGTTGTGCTTCCGATCGGATCACCAACCGGTGAGGAACCGGCCGTACCGGTAGACGCTGTTGCGGCAGATGAAGGCGATTCTCAGGAGGAGTTCGATGGTTTTGATAGTGCAGAGGAAGAATTGTTCGAAGGCGTTGAGGATCAGAATGCGGCCAACAGTGAGGAGGAGCCACATGGCGAAGAACGAGTGTTGCGGCGACAAGATCGACGAACCAGAGGAAATTTGCCGAGTCGTTTGGATGACTACGTGGTCGGGATCGCGGAGCTTTCAACAGAAGAACCGAATGACTATCGAAGTGCAGTGAAGAGTGATACTTGGAAGAAAGCAATGGAAGAAGAAATGAGATCGCACAAAGTGAATGGTACATGGGACCTAGTTCCATTACCTAAAGGGAAGAAAGTGGTGGGCTCAAGATGGGTCTTTAAACTGAAGAGAAGTGAAACAGGTGAAGTGGTGAAGTATAAGGCGCGCCTAGTGGCGCAAGGCTACAACCAACGTTATGGCATTGACTATTTTGATGTGTTTGCACCAGTGACAAAGCAGACAACCTTTCGTACAGTGCTGGCTGTCGCAGGTAAGACCGGGATGCTGTTACATCATTTCGATGTGAAAACGGCTTACCTGCATGGGACGATCGAAGAAGAAGTGTATATGCGGCAGCCACCAGGGTACGAGGTTGAGGACAAGAAAGACTATGTGTGTAAGCTACGTAAAAGCATTTACGGACTTAAACAATCGGCGCGCTGCTGGAATCGGGCTCTGCATACAGTGTTGGTGAAAATGGGATTCCGGCAGTGCCAGTCCGATGCGTGCTTGTATACTCGGCGGGACGGTGAAGATATGGTGATCGTTCTTGTCTACGTCGATGACTTGTTAGTCGGATGCAAGGATGCATCGAAGATTTCGGCCGTGCTCGAGGAGTTGCGTAAAAGTTTCGACATCACAGATCTAGGGATGGTGAAACATTTCCTCGGCCAAGAAGTTCGGCGCGAAGATGGCTGTTATAGTTTGCGGTTGACAAGCTATATTGAAGACTTGGTGGAGCGCTTTGGCCTTGCGGACTGTAACCCAAGCAAAACCCCCATGGACCCTGGATATGTACGTTACGAGGACAGTCAACCAATGGCCGATGTTACACGATATCGAAGTTTGGTTGGTGCACTGTTGTACATCTCCGTGAACTCGAGACCGGATATAGCAGCAAGTGTATCGTTTCTTGGCCGAAGAGTTAGTCAACCGACAATCAATGACTGGAAAGCAGCAAAACGCGTCCTACGGTACCTAAAAGGTACTAAGGAGTTGAAACTGAAGTTCGGACCAGGCGAAGAATGGTTGCTGCGTGGATATTCTGATTCCGACTGGGCAGGCGACCACGATACTCGCAAATCCACAACGGGATTCGTGTTCTTGTACGGAACTGGACCGATCAGCTGGGTGAGCCGTCGGCAGACATGCGTGACTTTATCGTCGATGGAGGCGGAGTATGTCGCTTTGAGCGACACGTGCCAGGAGCTTATCTGGATTCGATGGCTGTTATCTGACCTGGAGGAACCACCTCTGGGCGCTACCCACGTATTTGAGGACAACCAAAGCTGTCTCAGCTTCGTTCAAGCGGAACGGACTAGTAAAAGGTCGAAACATATCGACACGCGGCAGCATTTTATCAGAGACCTCACAGATCAGAATGAAGTGAAACTGATTTACTGCCCTACGGATCTCATGGTGGCGGACGTATTAACTAAGCCACTAGGAGCGATCAAATTCACGAAGCAGTTGGAGCGCATTGGTCTATCCCCTTAGGCCTTGGTGTTCATTGAGGAGGAGTATAGAAAAGTACAATGAGCACCTTCTGTGTATAATTATATTTGTTGCTACACCTTATGTGTTGCTGACTTTGCTTTGGCGCACCTTAACAAAACGTCAAACGACGCGTCAGAGCATTTCCGTTTTCCCTTGGGCTTTTTTCATAACCGATTTTGTACTCGATCAGAGCGGACGCAATAAAGTGAACTCGTTGCAAAGTACCTCGCGTGTGTTGTAGTTTTTCTTTCGGCTGGTTTCCCTTTTTCGCTATCGTCTCAAGTGTGCTTCCGTCCGGTGGGATTCCTCCCACAGAAACTTGTTATAAAATGTCACTTTGGGACAATCCATTGAGGTAACATTGCTTCAAAGTCACAGAAGTAAATTTCGATGGCTTGTGGGGTCCACTACTAGCACCCAAACCCTATCTTGGCGGACTCCCCAAATCGTGTCATCGGTGTTCGTTGCTGCAGGCTACGCAGCTAACATCGACTGTGCGATACATGCTCATCAAACACCTACCTGAACAAGTAGGTCCAGATAGTGTGTTAGGAAGTTAGGAACCGTCTCCTACAATCAAAGTAGAAGCCCGGACGTCTCTCAAGAACCTCCAAGAAGGCATTGCTTCAAAGAGAACCTCTCTGAACCAATGCTTTCTTGGTGGATCCGGACGACGTGACGCATGGACTCGAGAAGTGAATAGTTCAAGCAATAATAAAGAGATCTACCAGGGAATGCTGGTTTAGAACATAAGAAACAAATTATTAATCCTACAAGATTCCTGTGATGCTTTGAAGATGTACGAACAATAATTAGGTTCCCTTCATTCTATTTCATCGTTTTTGTATTATTGTCTACGATATTTCGTATCGGGGGAGTTAGCTTACCTGCAGTGTCGGCCAAAGCAGTAGTTTTGTGCGACACTGTATTCTTCCGGCCATCACATCTTGTAATTTTTATACTCCTGTATATTAATGATCGTGATGTGACACCTGGTGCTGAAAGAGCACTGATTATCTGACAATCCAATTTGCCCGGATTGTGTGTCTCAGAAGATTACTCCAAATAATATTCCGTCAAAGTATCACAAAAGAGTATAGTTGATAATTTACATTATTGACGATATGGAGTTAATCCCTGAGCTGTGGATACACGGCCAAGTTCCCCTGGCAAGGTGCCAAACTGGTAAGCCTGGATTTGGTTTATCGTTTATTGTCAAGCGTTGTAGTAAACTAATAATTAGAATAAAATTGAATAAATATTCGTCTCAAATACTCCCTTTTTATTCGACTCCATCCTGCCCAATGTGACCCTATCTGACTCCAAATAATCACACTGTTGTCTATTCACACGCTTAATTTTGTCATTCTTCCAGCATGAACTTAGGCACTGTCGCATGACCTAACAACAGTTGACTGTAAGTAGTGCTGGAGAAACCGACATGGCTTAGTACCAGTCTGTACTAACATTATCTATTTGTAGACGTAATAGTAAGTAGCAAGAGTAGTGTAAACAAGCAGATTAATGTAATTGAACGTTTTTTTAATTCAACTGAAATTAAACTCAGGAGCGGATAGCATGACAATATTGATAAAAACATGAGAACTCTTGTATCACGTTATTATTTTGCATGGCTAAGCATAATTATTTAATAAACAGTAATTTGATAGGCGTATCTGTTTAAAAATTAAATAGTATTTTTTGTTGAACCATATTTAAATTAATCACTTTAACGTTAAATATTATATGCATAAAAACTCGAATGTTGAATGCTATCGACTCAAGATTTTCATTACATTGTATTTGAATCACTGGTGACTTAATATGTCAATAAGTTCGTACACTTTAATAGCATGGGCGAAACTACGGATTTTTGCCAGGGGGTGCACTACAAACAAATATTCATTACTTCATCCATTCATCATTCATCGCCCCATATCTCACAGCAATACATCAAAATTCTAGAGGGTGCCTGGCACCCCCGGTAGTTTCGCCTAAGTTTAATAGTATCTAAAAATGGTGGAAGGCAAAAAATGTATCTTGTAGCATATAAAGTAGAACCTAGTAATTATTATTTATACTAATTAAGAATTGTATTCTCTAAAATTTATAACTTGTTATAAACATTATACTAATATAAGTGGGTCGCGGAGCTGTGCGGCCCAGTATTTCCTTTTATTTTTTAATTCCAGAAAACGCCTTACTTTTGAAGAAAACCTATCCTGGTACTCTCACGAAGTTCCCCAACACAAACGGAAATCGTCCGGAGCAATCAAGATAAGTACAAACTTTTATAAACAGGCACGCAACTCTTTCTACCACTAGGCAAATAGAATATTTATGTGTTTGCTTATTCATGACATTCGTGGCGGTGCGGAACATTTTATAATATAAGTACCTTACTTAACATTTCTTCAATTCATAATTAAATAACTGATCTTCAAATTTTGTATAAAACTTGTATCTCAATTATTTCCATCATATTAGTTTTCTTTTATTTCAGAATTTTCAAAGCATTATGGTAGAAAGAGCTGGTGTCATGATTCATGCAAAACTTGAAACTGAAAACTCCTTATTTCCCCCTATGGGTTATAGGGAGGGGCGGGACATTCGAGCCTACTCATCAGTGGAAAGGACTTGCTATGCTAATCGGTTTAGCATAGGGCAGATACAAGTCTACTGGTAGACGTATCGCCCAGCGATTCAACGCAGATTGGCCACGGCCCGGGGGTGCGTTGATTATAACAGAATAACAGAATTGTCTACGATATTTCGTATCATAATCATTATTTCAATATGTGTTTAAAAATAGGAAGAGTCAATTGGCAAACGCATTTGGAAAATTTCACCTTAGCATCATGTGTGAGATGAACAAGAACACAGAGAAGAAGCATTGAATGTTAATTAAACGATAACACATTTAGATTTGTGAATTTTGTAACACGGTCGAAGCATTCACGAAGTATTACTGCTTACTTGTTATGCTTACTGCCTTACTGTGTTGTATTAGAACATTACTGCACTGGCGTATACAACACAAGCTGTGCATAAATAACACACAAAGATGTTCAATTTGATATTTTCTTTTTTACGGCCCAACATTGCCTACTATAAAAAGGAATTACCTCAACCATTGCAAAACAACTCACCTCGAAAAGAGCAGTTGGAGCAATCGATCAGCTTAAATCCGCGGCGCTGCTGTTCCACCTTGTGACACATGTCGCAATTGGGTTCCCGTTTGATGCCCCCAACGCTGCCACCGCCAGATGTCAACGCCAAACTTCCAGCCACACCACCGGCTGACCCCGCCAGTCGGGCTGCTTCCGACGACGACGACGACAAAGACGATGACGATGGACCACCGCCAAGCACTTTCGGCCGGTTGTAGCTGGTGGTGGTGCTGACCGTGGCCGGACTCAGCGTCAGGCGCGGCTTGGTCCCTGTGCCATTGTTGCTGCTTTCGGCGGACGCATCCGACTTGGATGGTGATTTGGGAATCTGATTGTCCGATTTGGACGAAGAGGAACCAACGGGCGGTTCCGAAAGTGCTAAATCCGCTTTGCGAACCCGTTTCCTCGGTATGTAGTTGTCCGATGGATCGAACACTACTTTTGCTTTCTGAAACGAGAATTCAAGCGTGATACATAATATCAACCTATATAATCGATTCCCTAATCCACCACAAAACTTGTTACCTTGGTTCTGGTCCCGACACGGGTCGAAATGTTGTCACTCTCCGGCGGAAGAACCGGAGTCCCAGCCGAAGACGATAATGAGGCCGTTGTTGACTCAGCGGGCGACGAAGATTTGTCCCCATTTTCGACTTCGGCGGTGTTGTTCTTAGTTTTAGGCATCTCGTGTCCTGTAGTGTTGCCAAAAGCCACTTGTCCTGATCTGATGATGGTATCACGCTGGATCCAACCAATCCGTAATCAATCTGTTAGAATAATAGAGGTAATAAACTATAGAGGAAGAATGTCGCTGGCGTCGCTGCCGAAACATCTCTTGCTGGCGGAGATAGGCCGGGCTATAAGTGTCAAAGCGAAAAAGTATGCAGTTTGACAGATAGATACCCGACATGTTTGCGAGCGAGAACAAAGGGAACAGCAGCGACATTCGTCCTCTATAGTTTATTAACTCTATTGTTAGAATGCACTCCCTCCCAAGATGCACTTGAATCAACGTTCTGCTTCCTTCTCCCAGTCACAGACTGCAGAGTGCGAGAGACCCGAATACAAACGCGCTGATTTCGGTGTCGTCGTCGTACCACAGATGAAGCGCATCAACGATAAGGCAACGCTTGCGTTTGCCGGGTAAATTTAGGAGCATAAATCAATTTCATAGATAGAATGTTTGAAGTAATGATTAATAAAGCATAATGAAGAATTGTGTGTTTTAAAATGTGTCTAAAAGAGCATTGAAATAGCTATTTTCAACCCTTTTCTAGGGGAGAGATATTGCATCCCCAAGCGTGTTTGTATCATTTTTATCCAGCTACCGGTCTGTGCGGATGCGTCTGTGGTTGCGTACCTGACACAAGGAGTATGCGATTTTCAAAACATAGGAAATGTGCCAATGCTTTAATTTTATTTTGCAGATTATTAAATTTTATTAAAATAAAAAAAATATTATAAACATAATAATGTTTTATTTTTCTTGTTTTTTTGCAGTTAACTTACCTTATTTTAACTGCTTTGATTATGTGCAATATTATTATAATATTTTTTTTGCAATTCCTCATCGCACACAATTAATTTAATTCGCCGAGGCCGGCAAAATAAATCGCCGAGAATCCAACAGCTGAGAGATCGAAAAAAAAACTCGGTAAAAGTTCAAATTACCGACCCGTCTGCAAAATTGACAACGATCAACTGTCAAACTTTGACGAGTGGTTTGGTAATACACTGCCGAAAATTTCGGCATGTGTTATTAAGGACAGACTTGTTAGAATCCCAAGATGGCCGATTTTGGCAGCTACTCACGATTTCGATGGCACAAATCTCTTCGTCAACAAAACCAGCGCATTTGATCTTCTTATTTTAAGCTTATTACAAGTGAGCAAGAACAGAATAAAACAATGCACTGCTGTTTGAAGCTTGTTTCTTGAGATTTGTGCGTTTTAAGTTCTCATGCACTCTTGAAGCGGGATTTCAAAACGTTTGTCCTTAATATGTATCGAAACTCAGTAATGCTGGAGCTCGATTTGAATAGGTCGTATGTGCTTTTGTCGATTGAAAATTCGGTCAGTTGGATTCGCTTATTATAGCGAAAACCGTTGAAATTGAACAAAGTTTATGCCATACAGCAGAATCCTCACAAAACAGGCTTTCTGTTCCATCATTAAAAGTTTGCAAAATATCTGCCATATTGCTACAATGACTAAGGGAAGGTTCAAATATTACGTCCATCATTTTTTGGGATTTCTAGACCCCCCCTCCCCCCTCTGTCACGGTATTTTCCTATACCTAATACACGTACTGTCACACTTTTCTCGACCCCCCCCTCCCCCAAAAGTTGGACGTAATTTTTGAACGCTCCCTAAAATAAACTGATCGAATTTTATATCGACAAAAGCACATACGACCTATTCAAATCGAGCTCCAGAATGGTTATTTTTTCATGCTTATTCATAAGAAGAAGTAAAATAAAACAAAAAATGCAATTAGATTAAAATTGTATTCGTGCCAGCATTTAATGAAAAAATACATACCACAAAATATTTTTTTTTATTTTTATTTTAATGAGAAGGGCCATTTGGCTTTTTTCATCGTTTAACTGAATTGTAAAACACAGTTTCACATTTTCTTCTACTCCTCCTTGATCACGGATGCGCCGGGACAGCTAGATGGCCTTCTGCATGATGGCGATTTACGAGCGGTTTGTTTGGTTCAGATCGGTTTGTTGGCTTCTGAAGGTTATGACCAGCTGCAAAAAACAGCGAGAGTCCGGCACTCCTCCTAAAGCGCTCCATCTCCCAAACAACGAACTGAAATAAAAATTAAGAGAAGCATCCATTTATTAATAAAAATTAACTGCAAAAGCATACACACTTAATCTCCAAATTTGATCTCGGTAAAAGCGAATAACGAACTCAATCGGTAAAGGTTATTGTTGCGGCGAGGGTGGATGTCGTTTCGGACTTCTATGAGCAAACCCGATTCTTTGCTGTGGTTAGCTTTAAGCTATAAATTCATTTTATTCAATTTAGTTTTAGTTCATTTTAGAAGTATTTTAGAATACTTACATCATTAGTCTTAAGATGCATCCACCGAACTGCTACGACAATGTTCGATGTTTATTTAGTTTTGTCTCTGTCCTGCATGTTACATATTTAGTTATTAAGTTCAATTTTATATACGTTTTAAGGAAATACTTACAAATAACATTAGTTCGGTTAGAAACAAATGATGGAACCTATTCAATTAGAGACACATTTAACTGCAACACAGTGAGCGTGACTTGCAAATATTATTATTTTTCTGCCATCAGTTTTGGCTTCGCTCTATTAGCTAGACCATCTCTTTTGTTCAGTTTCACACTACGACAATCTACCTAACAGCCCCTGCGATATTATAGTGGTTTCTGCTTTTAGTAGTGTTGCGTGTACGTACACGCTGCATTACACGAACACCACTTGAGTTACTGGTTGAAAATAGTAAACAAAGATCAGCTGTTCCCAGCAAAATCAAATGGGCATATTTTCAACCAGTAGATTTGCATTAGTGTTCGTGACACCACGCTGCGAAACCACTATTGTGTTGGGTGATACAGAACTACTCGATTCGGGTTGCCAACAGTTATTTTAACTGAAATATCGTTAAAATTGAACAGTTCATCGAAAATAACTTCTGGCCAAACATTTCTATAGGTCCTAAGTGCAGATGAGAGGCTCTCTTTAAGTCTCCTCTCTTTTGAAAGGCGCTTGTGTATATGAATTTTGATTTACTTGATGCGTCAGAAGGAAGATAGGCCAATTCTTTTCCGATCTACACATAACAAATTGGAAAACTGTTAACTGTGACACCGTAATAACTTAAAGAGATTCGGAACAAAGAGAGCCTCTTTGCCGGTGGTACTATGGACATACTGTAGTAAACAGTTGTGAACAGTACTAGTAACTTGACTAGTAAGGTTCGTGGTTATGCGGGTACCCCTTGAACTACATTCACCTTAATGTTCGCCACGTTGAATTTGTGCAGTGTTGCGCAAATCGAGTCGTCACTGTGTGACGTGGATTTTCAACGGCCCCCCAAATGCGAACTGTCAACGTTTGTTTTGGTTTTTGTTGACGGCAGCCGCGGATGGAAACGTTTTCCGTATTTTCCACGTAAAATGCTACAAAATTCGTGAAAAACTCGTAATTTCGCGTTCAAAATCGCCATGGATAAGTTCTCGGACGTGTGCAAGTTAGAACCCAGCAGTAGCAGTGTCGGTGGTTTGGTAATCAAGAAGAAAGACAAGGGCGCCGAAAAGGATGTGTTCAAGAAACCGAAAGCCTCTTTGTTGGGGCTGGATCGACTGGCGGCGGCTCAGCGGGCCCGGAAAATGCAAGAGGCAGCTCGGCTCTCGTTCAAAGACTCGGACGGTAACGATTTGGACGAGGATGAATACGGCGGGAAGGATTACTCCGAAAGACGCGAGAGAAGTAAGCATTCTGTGGCGTCGTCGTCGTCATCGTCCGGTTCTTCCGCTTCGAAGCAGTATCGAGAGAGTGCAGTGGAAACGCCTTCCTATACCGGAGGTGTAACCGATGCAGCGAGGAAAAGGTTCAATGATCGGTCTAGGGAGGATTACCAAGGGAAAGGGTTGTATGCGTCGAGTAAAACGAAGAAGGACCGCGACAGGGACGATCGGGACGATGAGGATCGTAAGCGGCACAAGTTTTCATCGAGCAGTTCGCGGAGTCGTCGAGGGGACTCGTCCCATCGAACGCCAGGGTATGTAGAACTTGGGGATATTGAAGAATTGATTTTCTAATTCTAATCTAATTTCAGTCATTACAAAGATGAGCCACAAACGCCCCGAAGCGATCGCCGTATGGACGCCTTCGGATGGGAAGACGACGACGAAAGGCAAGCGTCCAGTTCTCGTAAATCGTCATGGGACTATCCCACCCCCAAGCTGCCCAAGGGTTCCGAATCGGTACGAAGCAACCGGCCATCGTCGTCGGCCTCGTCTTCCAGGAGAGGTCGGGAGGAAGACACACCTCGTCCGACTCCGGCCCACAAGTACAACAAGTGGGCGCCGGATCGGAAGGAATCCGGAGCGACTCCACACGGGAGCAAAAAGAATGTTCCTTGGGAATCTGAGGAGGACAAGGATCTGTGGGAGAAAGAGCAAGTCCGGTTGGACCGTGAGTGGTACAGTATAGGAGAAGGGTATGATGAGGAGAATAATCCATTCTCCGGGACCAGTTCGGAGTACCTGCAGAAACGGGAGGAGCAGCTGGAGCAACGAAGAATCAAACGAATGTCTGCCCAGCAGAGGCAGATCAACAAGGATAACGAGTTGTGGGAGAAGAATCGTCTGTTGACGTCGGGAGTGGTGATGTCCATCAACTTCAACGAGGATTTCGACGAGGAAGCAGTGGAAAGGGTGCATCTGCTGGTGCATCACACGGTTCCACCCTTTTTGGACGGTCGGATTGTGTTTACGAAGCAACCGGAACCAGTTATTCCGGTGAAGGACGCGACATCGGACATGGCCATGGTGGCTAGGAAGGGAAGTCTTCTGGTGAGGACCTACCGAGAGCAGAAGGAACGGAGAAAGGCTCAGAAGAAGCACTGGGAGCTGGGTGGCACCAAGCTAGGAAACATCATGGGGGTGGAGAAGAAACAGGATGACGAGGACGCCAAGTATGACGCGGATACGGACACGGCCGACTACCGAAAGGATCAGAAATTCGCGGACCACATGCAGGCACAGGATGATGGGGCCGAGTTCACCAAAAAGAAGCCAATGTACGAACAGCGAAGGTCACTTCCGGTATTTGCGGTGCGGCAGGATTTACTGAACGTGATCAGAGAAAATTCGGTGGTCATTATTGTGGGTGAAACCGGAAGTGGAAAGACCACGCAGTTAACTCAGTATCTGCATGAGGACGGATATAGTCGTCTGGGGATGATTGGCTGCACGCAGCCTCGACGTGTTGCCGCTATGTCCGTGGCTAAGCGAGTTTCGGATGAAATGAGTACCAAGCTGGGACAGGAAGTGGGTTATGCCATTCGATTCGAGGACTGTACTTCCGAGAAAACAGTTATCAAATACATGACTGATGGTATTCTGTTGAGAGAAAGTTTAAGAGACAGTGACCTCGATGGTTATTCAGTTGTTATTATGGACGAAGCTCACGAACGATCACTGTCTACTGACGTCCTGTTTGGATTGCTGCGAGATATCGTCGCCAGAAGAAGAGATCTTAAGTTGATTGTCACATCTGCTACTATGGACGCCACTAAGTTTGCAACGTTCTTTGGAAATGTCCCCACTTTCACAATTCCAGGGCGAACTTACCCGGTGGATGTCCTGTTCAGCAAAAACGTCTGTGAAGATTATGTTGACTCAGCCGTTAAACAAGCCCTCCAAATCCACCTTCAGCAATTGGAAGGAGACATGCTTATTTTCATGCCTGGTCAAGAGGACATCGAGGTCACTTGCGAAGTTCTGGCAGAACGGCTAGCTGAAATAGACAACGCTCCCGAACTGTCAATCCTACCTATCTACTCACAACTGCCCTCTGATTTGCAAGCAAAAATCTTCCAACGCTCCGCTGAAGGGCTCCGCAAATGCATCGTCGCCACGAATATCGCAGAAACTTCTCTCACTGTCGATGGCATCATCTTCGTTATCGATTCCGGCTACTGTAAATTAAAAGTCTACAATCCTAGGATCGGTATGGACGCTCTTCAGATCTATCCCATCTCGCAAGCGAACGCCAATCAGCGTTCCGGTCGTGCCGGAAGAACCGGTCCAGGCCAAGCCTTCCGTCTCTACACCGAGCGACAGTACAAAGACGAACTTCTCGCTCTCACAGTTCCGGAAATTCAACGAACCAATCTGGCCAACACCGTACTCTTGCTGAAATCCCTCGGAGTTGTGGATCTCCTTCAGTTCCACTTCATGGATCCACCCCCTCAGGACAACATTCTCAATTCGCTGTACCAGCTTTGGATTCTGGGAGCCTTGGATCACACCGGAGCTCTAACGTCGCTCGGTCGCCAAATGGCCGAGTTCCCACTGGATCCACCGCAGTGCCAGATGTTGATTGTTGCCAACCAGATGGGATGCAGTGCAGAGATCCTAATCATTGGTAAGTTTTTTTTTATGCATTCTTCAATCAACGATTCTTAACATTCTCACTCTTCCACAGTATCGATGCTCTCCGTTCCTTCGATTTTCTATCGACCCAAGGGAAGAGAAGAAGAAGCGGACAACGTCCGAGAAAAGTTCCAGGTACCGGAATCGGACCACCTAACATACCTGAACGTGTACCAGCAGTGGAAGATGAACAAGTAAGTCCCATAACCTACTACTTCCGCTGAATATGAACATTCTAACGCAATTCTCCCACATCCTTCACCTAGATACTCGTCCAACTGGTGCAACGAGCACTTCATCCACATCAAAGCCATGCGCAAGGTGCGGGAAGTTCGCCAGCAGCTAAAGGATATCTACGTGCAGCAGCGTCTCAAGGTGCAATCCTGCGGCACCAATTGGGACATCGTGCGGAAGTGTATCTGCTCCGCGTACTTCTACCAGGCGGCCCGCTTGAAGGGTATCGGCGAGTACGTCAATCTTCGGACCGGAATGCCTTGCTACCTGCACCCAACATCGGCGCTGTACGGTCTCGGTACAACACCGGACTACGTCGTTTACCACGAGCTGGTGATGACGGCCAAGGAGTACATGCAGTGTGCAACCGCCGTGGATGGTTTCTGGCTGGCCGAACTGGGACCCATGTTCTTCTCGGTGAAGGAAACCGGCAAAAGCAGCCGCGAGAAGCGGAAGCAGGTAAATCCATTTGTCCACACAATAAGCGTTCCTCTCAATAACCTATAATCGATTTCTTCCCCACAGGCCGCAGAACACTTGCACCAGATGGAATCGCAAATGCAGAAAGCCCAAGAGCAGATGGAAAAGCAGAAACAGGAGGAAGTCGAACGGCAGCAGCAGCAGATGATCAAGCAGGAGATCATCACACCGGGAGCCACACCCCGGAGGACTCCGGCACGGATAGGCTTGTGAAGGTAAGTAATGCACTGGCAACAACAATTACAACCATAGGTAACATTGTGATTAAAATATAGAACGTTCTGTAATCGGATTGCAATTACATGTGGCGGAGTAGGAGAAAAGAAATTCCATGTAAAGCGAGTTTTCCAGTGTTTCTGGAAAAATGTGGATCATTTTGTGGTACATATTACCACTTTATAGGGTGGTAATCCACCAATTGTTGAAGTTTTTTCTTCATTTTATCCGTAAATATTCAGTGAACGCCTAGACTAGATCTAGTCATTTACTAACACTTCCCATCGAATCTAAATTCTCTTGAATTCCATTTTATAAGAGAAATCAGAACATTTGTATCGTGAGGTCGCCATTCACCGCTCATGCTCCATTAACCGTTCGTTTCATATGATTTGAATACATATAAATCATAAGAAACGAGCGGTGAATGGAGCATGAGCGGTAAATGGCGACCTTGCGGTACCTGAAGTCTGAAACACAAATGTTGTCAGATGTTATGGGAGTTACGGAAGGGGTGTTTTGGGGGATTTCAGAGGTGTTCCAAGGCACATCAATGCTTATCTGGGGTTTTAGGAGGGCTCCCAAGGGGTTCCGTGGTATTCAGGGAAATTTAGGGAGCTTCCAAGAAAGTTTTGGGGTTTTGGGGGATTTCAAAGCAGTTCCAAGCCGTTTTCTGGAACACCCCTGAAATTCTCTGGAACATCCATGAACCCCCATGGTACGCCCCTGAAACCTCCTAAAACGCCTTTGAAAAACACCTTAAGCCTTTCGAACACCCCGAGAATGCTCCTTAAACTAAGTCAATTCTCCTGGAACGCCCCTGAAATCTCCAGAGCGCCCCGGCAAACCTCTGAGACCCCACGAACACTATTCAAACCTGAAACCCCTTGAAACACCCTGGAACGGCCTTGAAATTCCATGAAGCTCCTGGAACACCCCATGGAATTCCGCTGAAACCACTTGAAACTCCTTGAACCGCCTCTTAAACCCGGGGATGCATGGGTCATATTTGCGCAGTCGAAAAAATCGACCATCACAAACGTGTTCTAGACCAGCGCGGTTGCATACAAAAAAGAAAAAAATCCGTCTCCAAAGAGTTAAAAGACCTTGAGACCCACTGAGACCTTTTGGAACGTCTTCAAACCTGAGTAAAACTCTCTGAAATCCCCCTGAAACCCTGTTTAAAACTCTCTGGAGCGGCCCTGAAACAACCTGGGACGGCTTTTAAATGCCCTGAAACGGGTATGCCCTTGAAACCCCCTGAGACCCTCTGGAACCCCTGTAAACACTCTTTGGACCCCCCCCCCTATCCCCTTGAAACTCCCTGGAATGTCATTGAAATCCTCTAAAACCTATGAAACCTTTTGGAGCGCCTTTTGAAACACCCTTGAAACTTCCTGGAACACCCCTGAAATCACCTGGAACGGCCTTTGAAACCGCTTGAAACTCTCTGGAACGCCTCTGAAATCCCCTGAAACGGCCTTGAAACCATTTCACACCTATGGAACGCCCCTGAAACTCCTTGGGACTCGTTGAAATCTCCTGGAATGCACTTAAAACTCTCGAGATCTACTGGAATGTCCCTGAAATCACCTGGAACGTCCCTGAAACTGTATGGTACGGCCTTGTTAAAACCCCTTGAGACGCCCCTGAAGCTCCTTGTTACTTTCTGGCACGCTTCCGGAACATATCACCTGGAACGTCTCTGAAACTGCACGGAACGCCCTTGAAACTGTTAGACGTACACATCATGGTAGCCTTGATAATTTATAATCAATACAATCACTGTTAATAAACTCATTCCTATACTGATCGTTACACTAGCCACACGTGTTTTATTTCCTCGCTCTGTAAGAGGTTATGAGCCCAGTAGGTTAGGTGCGAAAAGGCTTGACGTTTTTCAAGAAGAAGAAACAAATTTCGAACGAAAATGGATACCAAGCTGAGAATCGAGACGCTAAGCAATGGAAACTACCCGCAATGGAGTTTTGAAGCCGAGATGCTGTTGGAACGAGAAGACCTATGGAAATACGTTGCAGAGAATCCTCCGGCTGAAGTCACGACTGCTTGGACATCTGGAGACTGCTGGTCAAGAAGCGACAACATCCGTTGATCAGGGACTCAAGAACGCCAAAGGAAACCTGGGAGCGGCTCAAGAGAAAGACGACGATGTGTTCAAGAGTGGCCCTGATTTGTCAAGTTTGCGATAAAAAACTTGCGGAAGGTGGCGACATTGAAGCTCACATCTACGACCTGGAGGAGCTGTTCTCAAGGCTTCAGAGTGCCGGGAAGGATCTAGGAGAGGACGTCCAAGTAGCGATTTTATTGCGAAGTTTACCGATGTCCTACGAGCATGTGCGGACGGCATTGCTGATCCTGAAGGATGACGAGCTGAAAATGGATTTCGTCAAGGTCAAGCTCCTAGAATACTCCAAGAAGTTGCACGATGATGACGAAAATGGAGAATCGGTCCTGAAAATCAACGCCTTAAAGAGATTGACGCGCCACAACTGCGGAAAACGAGGACACAAGAAGAAGGGCTATGCCAATCAAGACTCGAAATTTGGAAGGAAGAATCAAAACCCTGTCGAAAAACCGAAGAAGGAGAAACCGTATGCTTTCGTTCTGGATGGCGTCCGAGATCAGAAGAAAGAGTGGATTGTCGATTCCGGAGCTTCTTCGCATGTTTGCTGTGACCGGAGATTCTTCGATACTATCAAGCCAATTATGGGTCAAAGTGTATTCCTTGCAAATGGAAAAGAAGCGAAAGTTCAAGGTGTCGGATCGGGAACAATTCACAGTGTCGATGAACGTGGAGATCGAACAGCTGTAACGTTATCGGAAGTTCTGTTTGTTCCCGGACTAGAGATGAACCTGGTGGCCGTAAGCAAGCTGATCCAAAAGGGAGCGGATGTGCGTTTCGGCAAACAAGGCTACCGGATAATGGCTGGAAAGGAAGTTGCTGCTGTAGCCGTCAAGCGCGGAGGTCTCTATCAATTGAAGGAACTCGGTGAGCAAGCGATGATCGTTGGACATAATCATACCAAACATTGTCTACACACCTGGCACAGACGTTTCGGGCATCGTGACGGAGCAGTAATTGACCAGATAATCGATCGGAAGCTGGCCAACGGAGTCGAAGATCAACGGAGTCGGTGTACGTGAAAACTGTGAGCATTGTTTCCTCAGAAAACAAACCAGGAAACCTTTCCAAAATCGACAGAGAAGAAGACTTCGGAAGTACTGGACCTGAAACATACTGACGTGTGTGGCCCGATGGAAACCAAGTCGCTGAGTCGCTTCATCACGTAAACAGATGATCATAGCAGGTACTGTGTGCTGTACTTCATGAAGAAGAAGTCCGAAGTTGTGGAGAAAATTCAACAGTTCGTCAAAATGGTTCAAACGCAATTCAACCGAACACCGAAGGCGATCAGGTCGGACAAAGCGCCGCGGTGAGTACAACTGTGAAGCATTGAAGCGATTCTATCGACAGAACGGGATATTGCCGCAGTACACGACTAGCTATGCACCCAATCGAATGGAGTTGCAGAGAGGCGTAACCGTTACTTAATCGAGATGGCAAGATGCATGTTGGCGGACGCTGAAGTAGATGACAGATTCTGGGCCGAAGCCATGAACACAGTTGTATACCTGCAGAACGTTTTACCGTCAAAATCAGTATCGTCGACACCTCACGAAGTTTGGACTGGAAGGAAACCAGACATGCATCATCTGCGTGTTTTCGGATGTCAGGCGTTCGTTCATATACCGAAACAACAGAGGAAGAAGCTTAGTCCAGTATCAAATCAAGACCGATGACTTTCGTCGGATACTCCGCTGATCATAAAGGATGGTGGTTCATGGACACGGAGACACTGAAGGTAGTAATCAGCTGGAACGCAGATTTCAAAGAATTTCAACAGTCGAAGACCAACAATAACAACCGAGAATCGGATGCGCAAGGCAAGGTCATCAACAACGTGTTGCAATACGAATTGAAGAGTTCCTGTAGTGAGAATCTGCAAGTAAGTAAACCCGATGAGCATAAACTCGTTGACCAAGTTTTGGACGAACATCAAGGAGAAATCCAAATCAAATCGGATAATGATAGCGAACAACTGGAGGAATTCGAATCAGCAGCGGAGAATTCTTTCGATACTACCTTGTTGGGCGAAGATCAAGATCTGAACGAGCAGGCCCGGATTAACGCAGGTAACGAATCTCGTAACTACAATGAAGCCGTTAGTGGAGTGGAACGGGACCAGTGGATAATCGCCATGCAGGAGGAGCTGAGCTCGCTTGCCAATAACGAAACGTGGAAAATGACGACGTTACCACCTGGAAAAACGGCTGTGGGAAGCAGATGGATCTTTAAGAAGAAGACTGACCAGAATGTAGCCTTAGTCCGAGGTTCCGGGTCTGCTGACCATAGCCAGTCAAAGAAAGCTTTTTGTGAAGCACGTCGATGTGAAGTCAGCTTATCTATACAGTGAACTGGACGAGGGATATACGTGAAGCCACCCGCTGGACTGAAGGTAGATCCAAATCACGTTTGCCAGCTGAACAAAACTATTTACGGACTCAAGCAAGCTGGAGGAGTCTGGAACAAGACATTGGAGAAGGTGATGCGAAAGATGAACTTCCTGTCCTGTCAATCGGATCCATGTTTGTACAAGAGGGAGCACAACGGAGAAACCGAATTCATTGCTGTGTATGTAGATGACATGGCGATAGCCTGTAAGAATGAAGCAGAATTCCAAAAGATCATGTCCGTGTTGAAGGAGAAATTCAAACTATCGTTGCTGGGAAATCTTACACACTTTTTGGGAATGAAGTTGGAGGAAATCGATGGTGCGTTCGTTGTGAGTCAATCAGCATACCCAAGTAACATTTTAAGTTTTGTTCGGCTCTACAAGAGATCTTCATGTCCAATTTTATAAAACTTGCAATAAAACTGAATCATACATCAAAACCTCTTGATAACCTCTTTAAGAGCATCTTCCGGCTAAGTGGACCACTCTCGGAGAGGTTTTGCAAACCGCATTAAGAGTAACAAACCTAGTTGAAAATTGTTCCATTCTCGATTGTTGTTTTTTTTTTCAACAAAAACTATGACAGCTCAAGATGCAGAGAAGCTTCTTCGATGGCACGTAAAGTTCAGGAGGATACATAATTCGTAAGAAGAAAGCGATTATTTGAAAGTAATATTTTAGTAGTTATTGTGCTGGTAGGCTTATGCGCATTCGAATTAACCGTGAATATTGGGGTTGCAGAATCATAAAATTAATGCGCTTCGAAAATAGTGAATATTATCATCTTGGAATGAAACAAATCAATTTGTGAATTTAGTAAAACGAAAGCAAGTTTACTTTTATGATGATCGCAATAAACCTAGCAGTGTCGTAGTTTCTGCTTATCCACCAACAGATGTCGTTACTAATCGAACGGATCGCCATCTGTTGAGAGTTTTAACAGTTTTATTGTGGTAATAATGATTGCCAGAAGGTTTACATATCGGAAAGTTTTGTTCACTCTTAAAATCTGTCTTTATAGATATCTTCAAGTATACTATAAAACATTTTATCAATGGTTTTAAAAAAGCAGTCATAAAACTGTGAGTTTTAATTGTTGCTGTAATAAAACCTTAATAAAAACCAAACAAAACCAATCAGCAATGGAGTTGTTACTTGGGTTGAGTACCGTTACCGCCGTTACCTCGTTCAGGTGATCCGAAATACTTTCTTCTTCCAGTAATCGCTGCGAACACAGCATCCGCAATACGTGGACCTGATCTGACAAGGATGTCCTTTCGTGGTATTCCTTCTAGGTGTCCCACATGCTCTTCGCTCGGCCTGGATGACGTGACAAAGATAGCTAAATTTAATCGACAGAACGATAAGCACCCATGCCTTCGCGTCGTTTTCTGTCCAGATGGCATCCACAACTGCCGGCTTGGGTTCTGTGACAACTGCTTGAAGTTCTTCTTGGATCACGAACAGCTCCATCCGGAACTTTCAAACTGGATAGATGGATTCTCCAAAGTGTCTTAACATGAAGTTGCTTCGATTGGTTAGTAGGGCCGTAGTGTTGCTTCGATCCACAAACAGTTTTCAAAGTTTTTAAGCGAAGTATTCAGAGGAGACATATTGGCAAAGGCAAATCAATTAAATAGGGTATGCATTTAAGAGACTTAAATCTTAACCCTCCATCAGTCGCATCAAAAAAAGTTACACGAGCGGTCGCGTCGTGTACTCAGTACACGGCATACGCTTTCAATTATGGTTTATATGCTTTACTGGATACAATGTTGGTGTCTTCAGCAAAAATGTCCAACTGGATAATGCGCGTCTGATAGTGGACATGTGGAACCGGTCAACACGATCTGGTCCTGTCCTGGGTGTCGGAATGGCCCTCGCGGGAACCTGTTTCGTGGACATTTCAGTTATGGCACCAAAACTAGGCATGCGACGGCTCTATCTTCATGATTTTTCATAAACATCATCTTAGTAACCATGAAAATGACCAGTGACCTCTCTGGCCAACCCGTGGCCACCGGAATGTGCCCTGGAGGAACCTGTTTCGAGGACATTTTGACCATGACACCAAAACTAGGCATGCGACGGCTCTATCTTCATGATTTTTCATATCCATCATCTTAGTAACCATGAAAATGACCAGTGACCTCCCTGGCTAACCCGTGGCCACCGGAATGTGCCCTGGAGGAACCTGTTTCGTGGACATTTTTACCATGACACCAAAACTAGGCATGCGACGGCTCTATCTTCATGATTTTTCATAACCATCATCTTAGTAACCATGAATATGACCAGTGACCTCTCTGGCTAACCCGTGGCCACCGGAATGAGCCCTGGAGGAACCTGTTTCGAGGACATTTTGACCATGACACCAAAACTAGGCATGCGACGGCTCTATCTTCATGATTTTTCATAACCATCATCTTAGTAACCATGAATATGACCAGTGACCTCTCTGGCTAACCCGTGGCCACCGGAATGAGCCCTGGAGGAACCTGTTTCGAGGACATTTTGACCATGACACCAAAACTAGGCATGCGACGGCTCTATCTTCATGATTTTTCATAACCATCATCTTAGTAACCATGAATATGACCAGTGACCTCCCTGGCCAACCCGTGGCCACCGGAATGTGCCCTGGAGGAACCTGTTTCGAGGACATTTTTACCATGACACCAAAACTAGGCATGCGACGGCTCTATCTTCATGATTTTTCATATCCATCATCTTAGTAACCATGAAAATGACCAGTGACCTCTCTGGCTAACCCGTGGCCACCGGAATGTGCCCTGGAGGAACCTGTTTCGAGGACATTTTGACCATGACACCAAAACTAGGCATGTGACGGCTCTATCTTCATGATTTTTCATAACCATCATCTTAGTAACCATGAATATGACCAGTGACCTCCCTGGCCAACCCGTGGCCACCAGAATGTGCCCTGGAGGAACCTGTTTCGAGGACATTTTGACCATGACACCACAACTAGGCATGTGACGACTCTATCTTCATGATTTTTCATAACCATCATCTTAGTAACCATGAATATGACCAGTGACCTACCTGGCCTACCCGTGGTCACCGGAATGTGCCCTGGAGGAACCTGTTTCGAGGACATTTTGGCTTTGACGCCAAAACTAGGCATGCGACGGCTCTATCTACCTGATTTTTCATATCCATCATCTTAGTAACCATGAAAAGGACCAGTGACCTCCCTGGCCAACCCGTGGCCACCGGAATGTGCCCTGGAGGAACCTGTTTCGTGGACATTTTGGCTTTGACGCCAAAACTAGGCATGCGACGGCTCTAGCTTCATGATTTTTCATATCCATCATCTAGGGTAAATCGCCAATTGTTACACACCTTAAAAACTCGCCAACTGTTGCACACCTCATAAGAAAAGCATGGAGTGTGCAACAATTAGCGAGTTTCCAAGGTGTGCAATAATTGGCGATTTACCCTAAATAACCGTGAAAAAGACCAGCGCTCACGGTTCCTACTCTGTATGAGGCGGTCATGCTTATAATTTTCGCTTATAGCATGGTGAATCCGTTAATTTGATACATATTTGCCTCCCAAAAGCGTTTTTGTATTGTATAAAAATATGTCCAATCTAGTTTTGTAATTTTCGAATAGAAAGAAATAAAAAATAGTTTTTTTTTGCTTCACGGAGCCGAAATTTTTGTTTTGTGAATTTGGTTACCAACTGATTTGTATTCAGTCATACCTCGGTATAACGTAGCCTCGATATTACGTAACTCAGTATAACGTAACTTTTTCCTCGATATAACGTAACTTTTTCATGGTTCCAATGTTTTGCTATTTGAATAATAAGCGTGATTCACGGAATAGTCTCTATGATATTACGCTCCTCCTGGAACCAAGTCTGCTAACCAGTTTAGCGTTATACGAACACTTTCGCAGTTATATGATAGTTTTCGGTGTCAGTAATTTTGTTTAACTGCTAACTGCAACAAGTTACGTTTCACTTAACGAATGAAATTGAGTAACTGCAACGCCTGACAGATGTCTTAAAACCATCAATTGACGTAAACTTCATGCGACTGTTCATAGGCCAGAGGAACTTACCCAAGTAACAATGGTAGTTGATTAACAGCTTATACAGCTAAAAATTTTAAAATCAAGCTTAAGAGCGGTTTATTCATCCATTGTACAACAATAATGTTTGTTGGGTATTCACCTAGCGTGAATGAGGATGAAGCATCAGTTACTTCTGCATTTCATTATATGAAGATCCTGCTTTTTCTCTTCGTTTAATTCATCCATATTCATTCAATTCCTCCAGCCTATTAGGGCAAACATGGCACATCATTTTGACGTTTGGCGGTGCGATAACTCCAAATTTGTTGAACTTACCGGACTTACAGGTAAAAAGCATTGCAGTTAAACCGTTTGCACCGACCGAACGTCTACTGTACTTATTCTTGGCATATTATTCCAACTGAAACATAGCCTTTCAACTCCAAAAGACATGACAGTAGACAGCAGTGGAAGCAAATTCGGTTTCATGCGATACTGCGAGTTATAACGCCGGGGCAAGTCCGCCTAGTCTTAGAAGTACCCTGCAGAAAATGGCTCAAGAAATTCTCTGATAAATCCCTAGAGAAATTTCTTGATAAATTTCTGGCGAAATTTTGTGATATATCCCACGGTTGAATTATTTCGGTGGAAATATTGCAAAAGTATTCTATTCTTCCTAAAGGAATTCATGGAATAATCACATGAAGAATTTATGTACAAATGCCAAGTGAAGTACCAGAGGGAATTTCTGGAGGGATTCAAAGCAAACTTCTAGAGGAATCACAGCAAAAATCTATGAAAAAGGAGAAATTCCTGAAGAAATCATTATAAGAAATGCTTTGAAAGAAAATGAGGCATCCCTCTTACCAAGGGCTGAAAGTCTTTTTAATAAAGACAAATCAATCAATGAGGCATCCCTGGATTAATTCAACAGGGTTTCCTGAAACCAGCAATCTTTGAATGGGTCTCTGAAGAAATTCCTGGTGGTTTTTACCGATATCCTGAGTTTTCGGAAGAATTACCGGTGAAATCCCTGAAAAAAAATCGAAAAGAGTTCAAAATGTGCAGAATAAGTACCAGCAGGAATTACTGGGTGAGTCTCAGCAATTACTTATTGAGCAGGAAGGTATTAGAGCATTGCAGGTATGACTGGGAGAATCCCAATAAAAAATTTTAAAGGGAATGGCAGGATGAATCCTTGCAAAAATCTATGGAATCACATGGGGAATCCTAGAGAAGCCACAGGGGAAATTCCTGGGGGAATCATATCGAGAACTTTTGGAGTAATAGGACAGATCAGTGAAGTACTAGATTTGGGGCTGTCCATAAACCACGTGGTCATTGGGGGGGGTGTGTTCGGCCAATGATCATTTTGAATGGACAATTTAAAAAAATTGTATGGACCAATGACCACGCGGGGGGGGGGAGTAAAAAGTCCCAAAAAAATGACCACGTGGTTTATGGACAGCCCCTTTGTAGTAATGAGCTGATTTTTGGTTTGGTGAGAAGTTCAATTCTCCCTTTCTGCAATGAAATGGTGCAAAAAGCGTGGGTACCATTATTCCTTGCCTAATTTGATGCTGTTTGAGCAAAAATTTGGGCGACAGTGTTGTTGTTTTCTCCATTTCTTGCAACATAAATAACATAGTTATCCATAGTTTTGCTCAAACAGCATCAAATTGGGCAAGGAATAATCACACTGCACGCTTTTTGCACCATTTCATTGCAGAAACGAAGAATTGACTTTCTCATCATAAACAAATTCAGCTCATTACTACAATTCTAGTACTTTACCAATTGTGTCCCATTTCAAAGCCCTTTTTAGAGGAATCCTAGCAGATTAAAGCCAGTAGGAATAAATGGAGAAGTTTGAATCCTTGAAAAAAAAACTCTAGAGGAACTCCTTCGAGAATTTCAGGATAAATCACAGAAGGCATTTCATTAAGAGATTCCTGGGTGAATTCTCGAGTGAATTTTGGAGGAATCTCAAGAGGAATTCTAGGAGGCATTATCGTATAGGAAACTTTGTATTTTCCACTGCTGAAAATGAAATGATGTACACTCCAACGCTACCTGCTAGGGGATTTGTTACTTTTAATCACATGAACAGGTAACGTTTGACGCTTGAGCAGTTCAGAATGTAAAAATGAAAAAGAATATTGTTTTATGCGATATTGGTTCAAATAGTTAGATATAAAAAGGTATACTATAAAGTAGACTTTTGAAGATAGGTATATAAAATACAACAATGAAACAAAAAAACATTTAAACAAGGCTAAAAATCATTGTTGAGTGAATAACATAATTTTGGAGGGGGGTCTTCTTTGGCTTCGATATAACGTAACTTTGATATATCGTAACGAACATAAAAATGTTGTTACGTTATATCGAGTTATGAATGTATACTTATATTAGTTTGGGTGATCCACGGTACTCACAGCTGCTTAAGAATAGTGAAATGTAATGTATAAAAATTACTACTGAATTCGTCAGTAAATTATTATTTAAAATTATAGGAAAGATTTATAAAAAAACGTCCGATAAGATCGTAAGGGGAAACATTTTTGAAAAATCATAAACCAATCAAATGTCAAATAAGATGATAAAGTAGCATCTAAATTTTACATTTACATCGTTTTCAACCATATAAGAATTGAACACAATCAACTAAATGCATGTTGGATGGTAGAGTGATGAATGCAAACGACTGAAATTAGAAAAAAAATGATAAACTTTATGTTACCACAACGATATCACAGTTGATTGTGGTCAAAGGTTTAGACCTATGGTGGAACCACTGTGCAGCGTCCTTGCACTATAAGAAGTACGCAGTTCGCAAGATTTTTTGGCCTATCTCGATGCGTGGAAAATTCAGGTAAGGAATCGCTCGAGAATTGAGAAAGTTTTTGATTCTTCTTGACTCCAGTACGGAACTGAGAAGATACGTCAAATCAAATGAAGCTCTCTGTGTTGAAGTTCTTGACCATTCCGTTAAAGAAAAAATAATGAACTGAACGGAAATTACTTGAGAGATACCTAGCATAAACCCGTGGCCACAGGAACATGTTAGAGGACGGCTCTATCTTCTTAATTTTTATATTAATTGTCTTGGTATCCGTTACCCCCAGTGGCCACGAGTATGACAGATAGGTCACTGGTCCTATTTTGGTAACGAAGGTGAAAAAACATGAGGAGCCATGGACAAAATGTGGTCGGAACAGGTTTCTTCAGGGCAAATTCCAGTGGCCAGAGGTTAACCAGAGAGATGACTGGCACTGTTCACAGTTACAAAGATGATGTACATGAAACATCATGACGATAGAAAACCACTATATCCACAGTTGTGAAGGCGTGATTATTCAGTATATGCATGCTGATGGTGACAGGATCGATTCGCGGTCGGTACTGGAACTTTTTGTAAAGGATTTTTTTTAGCTTCCTTCGTTATAGAGTATCTTTGTGCCTGCAACACGCTATACACATGTAAAATGATCATATGCAGAGGAAGCTCTCAGTTAATAACTGTGGAAGTGCTCATAGAACATTAAGCTGAGTATCAGGCTTTGCCCCAGTATGGACGTTACACAAAAAAGAAGAAGATGAATATCATGGAGATAGAGTCCTTGCATGGCTGGTAGCCACGGGTTAACCAGAGAGGTCACTCGCAGTTTTTATTGGATACAAAGATGATGGATATGGAAAATCATGAAAATAGAACCGTCGCATGCCTAGTTTTGGTGGCATGGTCAAAATGTCCTCGAAACAGGTTCCTCCAGGGCACATTCCGATGGCCACAGGTTGGCCAGGGAGGTCACTGGTAATTTTCATGGTTACTTAAATAATAGATATGGAAAATCATGAAAATAGAGCCGTCGCATGCCTAGTTTTGGTGTCATGGTCAAAATGTCCTCGACACAGGTTCCTCCAGGGCACATTCCGGTGGCCACGGGTTAGCCAGGGAGGTCACTGGTAATTTTCATGGTTACTAAAATAATAGATATGGAAAATCATGAAGATAGAGTCATCGCAAGCCTAGTTTTGGTGTCATGGTAAAAATGTCCTCGAAACAGGTTCCTTCAGGGCACATTCCGGTTGCCACGGGTTGGCCAGGGAGGTCACTGGTCATTTTCATGGTTACTTAAATAATAGATATGGAAAATCATGAAGATAAAGCCATCGCAAGCCTAGTTTTGGTGTCATGTTCAAAATGTCCACGAAACAGGTTCCTCCAGGGCACATTCCGGTGGCCACGGGTTGGCCAGGGAGGTCACTGGTCATTTTCATGGTTACTAAAATAATAGATATGGAAAATCATGAAGATAGAGCCGTCACAAGCCTAGTTTTGGTGTCATGCTGAAAATGTCCTCGACACAGGTTCCTCCAGGGCACATTCCGGTGGCCACGGGTTAGCCAGGGAGGTCACTGGTCATTTTCATGGTTACTAAGATGATGGATATGAAAAATCATGAAGATAGAGCCGTCGCATGCCTAGTTTTGGTGCACTAACTGAAATGTCCACGAAACAGGTTCCCGCGAGGGCCATTCCGACACCCGGGACAGGACCAGATCGTGTTGACCGGTTCCACATGTCCACTATCAGACGCGCATTATCCAGTTGGACATTTTTGCTGAAGACACCAACATTGTATCCAGTAAAGCATATAAACCATAATTGAAAGCGTATGCCGTGTACTGAGTACACGACGCGACCGCTCGTGTAACGGTCTGGTTCACAAAAAAGTTACACCAGCGGTCGCGCCGGTGTACTGAGTACACATTCAAAATGTGAGGTTAGAATTACGTATTTTTCGAGTACTTTCCGTGCATTTTTCCATTTTTTTTTCTGCCTTACTAACAAGAAGAAGAGTGGATCTTGGAATAGGACCAACACCCGGTTCCATTTGGTGCGAATTTCGATTATTTTTTTTGCATTTTTCTGAGATGCGTGTACTCAGTACACGCAAGCGACTGATGGTGGGTTAAATAAAATACGATCAGAGTGAATTGCACCAATTGCGGGATATACTCTAAGAAATACAATTTCATGTAGCTTGATGGGTTTTCCACAGACCAGTATGTGAACTAAACGGCCATCATTATTCTCTCATAAGTTTTTCCAATAAAACAAATGCATTCGTGTTATTCGCCTATAACCCGGCCTTTCCCCACGAGCGTGAAACATGTGACAATGTGTAAACTTTCTATCCTACAGCGACACATTGATCTCCTCGTCTACTCATCAAGATCAATTAAATTCAATTAATTGAAAGGGCAGTGGGAAATGTACGTATACGGACTTCCATCAGGATGCAGTGTAAACAAAATGTGAAAAAAATAAGAAGCGGTCAAGGTTTGTGTGTTGGATGGCAAACGGAAATTTTCACGTTTCATGTGCGCTAAATGGCTAAATGTTCTTCCCGCCACAAGTTAGATCTTTCGTCTTACGCACAGTGATTGTTGATACATGGTGGGGCTGTGCCGGACCACCCTTATCAGGTCTCATCACATTGTTCCGGAAATGTCCTCATCAGTTTTGCAAAATGCCAGTTTTTATTTTAGCTCTATTATGTAATTTACTGTTTCCCCTTTCTAGAGTTTCACTGAAACGGATGGGGGAGTGCCATGTGATGTATAGTGTTTCTGGTGAATGGTGGACAAATGTGCTAGATTTGCTTTAATAAAGTGACGGTTGTAGGAATTGTAATGCATGAGCATTCAGCTGCTTCACCTAGTAATGTTCCCAGCGGCTAAGCTCTGGATTGATAAAATATGTGAATGTACTATCGGTTTTAGGGGTAGACTAGTTTTTGTCGCTACGAGTTCGTTTAGGAGGTTTGTTTATTTTTTCACTCTTTCGAGTTTTTTACCCTACAACCGACAATATAACCGTTCTTGTCGTATTCATGCTACTCTTCATTCTGATTCTGATCGCTGCTGCAACGCGTGGTCATCCTATACAAATAACGCTGGTGCACGCATGTCGTAAGCCAAGCTGGTATAACATTAATGTATGCTCTTCCTTATATCAGGGTGAAGCTAAATAAAATGACGAGGATTTCAAACAAACATCATAATCAGTATAGACGAATGTACACATCTGGTCTCCAGTGTTGATGGTGGGGCCTTTGCACGATGCGCTTTAGCTGAACTGCATGCTTGTACAGAGGATTGGTTTAATTTGTGCCACTACCAGAAACAGTTAAAACAAGTTGCAAAATCCACATGCAAATGCAAAGATAAAGATGGCCATTGGCTATAAATGTAGGATAATGCATAGAGGCTGTCTGTGTCTATAAATCACGTGGTAATTTTTCTGGATATTCTAGAGTTGGAGGAGAAGCATGCAGCGCGGGCAGTAATTCTTGAAAGATGGAAGCAGTACTTTGATAAGCACCTGAACGGCGCGGAGAACGTAGCCACGGGGAATCAAGGCATCTGAAAATGAATACGTCAGTGCAGCAAAAGGCGGATAAGAGCTAACACCCACGCTGAGAGAGTAGTTAAGATGTTATTCACCTGCTCATAACCAGCAACGCAGCTAATAAGGATAGTACGACAGCTGAATTCATCATTAAGGGCTCGAAAAAGTTGGCTATCTGTCTGCGCCGTCTGATCTGCTGGATCTGCGAAATTGAACAGCTACCGGATGACCATTAGAAATGTGGAAACTTCAGGGCGATCATTATTTTAAATTCCGCTTACAAAGTGCTCTCTCAGATCATCTTCTGTCATCTGTAATCTAAAACGAATGAACTCGGGAAGTTATCAAGAATTTCCGTGAAAACGAGATCCCAACGCAGCACCTGTTTTTCGACTGCAAAATGGCATACGACAATATAGACCGCACAGAAATTCATGGTGGAGAACGGCATTTCTAGGAAGCAGAGCAGACTGATCGGTTAGATCGATTAGACTATCCGTTGAACTCAAGCCACAGACAAACAGACATACCACTCAAATCGCAATCGTCGCACGATTTAACGGTCATTTTAAAAATACACTGTGGTTCGGACTGTGCTCGCATGTGTCATGGTGGCGCTGCTGTGCCTACATCACCTCTCAATTTTCGAGAGAAATGAACGCGACGCCGATCAATGTTTACATAAAATGACTCAATCATGAACCTTCATTCATGTTTTATGAATGGGTAATGCCACGAGGGAGTCGTCACCTGCTAAATTGTTACATCGAACCGAGGGAAACAACACCTGCAAATGAATGTTTCGGATTGAGCATTATAGAGGGTGCTAGTGAGATGCCAAACGATGATTTTGAAACAAATTTCTTCTAAGTAGTATGTCTGTTTGTCTGTGCTCAAGCTCCTGGTAGGGGAAGGGGGGCCAACTCAACTTACTGTTGTTCGTCTCGCCATTTTCTCAAGTACGATTCGAGAAATCTTGCAACCAACGGAATCCCACTTTTCCTCCCCCATACACATCCTTTCAACAATGCTGTCAGGAGTGATATCTCTGCAGTGGTGCTCATCCTGCGGCCCGCGGGCCGCATGCGGCCCCCCAAGCCTTCAGATGCGGCCCGCGGAGTACTTTAAGACGAATCGAATTATTTGAACGACTATTTGAATTAACTCGTTAAACTTATTAAGAAAACAAAAAAAAAATTGCTGATCAATTTTCAAAAGTTTTTTTTTTTTATCTGTATTAACGAGATTTTTAGCCCTAGGCTAGTTCATCTCGGGACCCACGCTTTACTTCCCTTCCGAAGGAAGAACTCACATTTTGTGAGTTTGTCGGGAGTGGCATTCGATCCCAGGTCCTCGGCGTGATAGTCAAGTGTTCTAACCATCACACCAGGTCCGCTCCAATTTTCAAAAGTGTTGAACACAAATTAAATGATAAATAAACAAAAAGAACAATCCGTTCTGATAAAATTCGAAATCGCAACTCCGAAATATTTCGGCATTTCGGCTAAGTCACAAAGCCAGCTTATAGTTATTTATATAACTTTTGGATACATTTTGGAGAAACTCCAGGAAACATTATTGGAGAAAATTTTTAAGCAATTCTAAGCGAAATATATGTAGAAACTCCAATCATCCTGGAGAAAATAAACCTAAAGAAACTCAATGAGAAAGTTGTGGCGATACTGCATGGAAATTATAGGAGCATCTCCTAGAAAAATGTTCTGGTATCACTCTAACAGAAATTTCTTAAACAACTTTAGAATAAATTCCTCGAGCAACAAAAAGATAATTTTCAGGAGTAACTACAAGCAAGATTCCAGGATCAACTGCATCAAGACACAAAAGATGCCTAGAACGTCTGAGGAAAATTTGAACAATAAATTTGAAGCAACCTATGCAGCAACTTTAGAAGATAATGTTAAAGAAACTTCCGAAAACAATTTTTAAAAATCTAATTTTTGAAGAAATTTAATAATGAAGTATTTCATCAACTTTAGCAGAGACTTATGGAAATAATTTACTAAAATCTTCAAGAAACTCCTGGAAAATTTTCGAAAAATCTGGAAGCTATTCTAGGAGAAATTCTTGGAAACGATAAGAGAGGCATTCCTGAAGTAAGTGTAGGGCAGTTCCAAAGGCAAATCTAAGAGGAGTTCTTGGAGGTGTTCCAAGAGAATTCTAGAAAAACTAAAAGAAACTTCAAGAAGTTTCTCGAAAACCTTCTGGAGCAACTCCACAAGAAATTTCAGGAGAAAATCCCGCAAACCTTTTTGGAGCGATTCAAAAGAAATTCTTGTAAAAGCTGCTTGACAAGTTCTTGAAGTGGCTTCAAGGCTATTCTAGGGGCAACTTCTAAATTGTTTGTTTGAATTTCAATTTGAATCTCAAACGTTTTTCTCAACTAAACTTATGAATCTAAATGGAACAGTTCAATAAATATGCTTTAGAATTGTTCTTTTTGTTGTTTTTGTGCATCGATGTTTTATGCGGCCCGCAGGTCGATCCCGAATTGCAAATTTGGCCCGCGATATCCTCCAGCCTGAGCACCACTACCGCATACCTCCTGCCTACTCGACTTTACAAAGAGCACATGCTCCGCGGTCTCATCGCAGTCTGCACACTCCGGACATGCGGGGAGCCGCCCGAGCAAAGTCTGACAGCAAATTGAAAACAAATGTTGATGTTGTGATATTGCAAATTATGATAACTCAGGTTGTTGTCGTTTTGGTCGTTTTAACGGTTAAAACATCAAAAATGATAGCAGAAAAATGTTCCCGTAACAGCAAATTGAAAACAATTCGTGCCATCAGTGATATCAAATTGATAACTGTTTTTGCTATCAGTACGAAAAAATGGAAAAATCGTTAAACATATGAGTTTTTGGATTGATATCAAATCCTTAATGCCATAAGATAATTACACTAATGGTATATTCCTAGAGTTGTTATACAGAATTGCCTAGAAGTTATGAAATAACTTAAAAACTTATTTTTTTAAATAGTTTGAAGTGACAGCAGAACGAAATCTAAGTTTGAAATCAAATTTAGTCAAGACCAACTGATAGCAAAATGTGATATCAATTTGCTGTTGAATACAAATCGAGTTTTCGATTTGCTTTCATTTTGTTGTCGAACTCTGCTCGGGCGGCGTGTCCAATTCTGTGCAGTCCCCCACTATGCCAATTGCGTGCGTTGCTGTCAGTTCCACTTCCTCTATCGACTCGCCGTATACCACGAGGGTAATGTCATCAGCAAAGCCGACCAGCTTTACGCCCGGTGGAAGTTTGAGCCTCAATACGCCATCATACGCCGCGTTCCATAGTACCGGGCTCAGTATGGACCCTTGAGGTACCCCCGTGGTGCTCTTGTAGCTCCTCTCGCCTTCGTCGGTTGTAACCGTAGGTTCCAAGTTTTTAGACTTTCGGCTCCTCCTCAAATATCCTTCGCCTTTGAACCCCACCTGCCAGTGGGTACCTAATGCCTTGTCCAAATATAAAAACAAAATAAAATCCCAAAACTGACAGCCTCACTGGTGGCGTAATCCTAGCTGTCAAAACTGAGCCAAGTTGTTATTATAATAACACACGTTACTGGGCCGTGTCGTTTATTTGCAGCGGTTTGAGCTACCAGTCTATAAAAAATAGTCTCTATAGAAATTGTCGGCCTAATTAGATCCCTGCGAGGAAGGGTTGCCAACTATTGCAAACCGAGTTGTCAAACTTCGTAAAAGTTATCAAACTTTGAATATTCTCTGCGATTTAGCCTTAAACGTTAATCATCAAGGAATTATCAATTTCATTCCGTCCGAGACTATCCCCGATAGTTGAAGTGCGCGTCGGGTAGTTAAAAGTAAAGTGTTTGTTTTAAAAGTATAAGGTGTATATAGTTAATATGTGGTTTTTTCTTTATAGATCTTAAAGCTAGTTGAAACTTAAAACTAGTTAAAACTTAGAAGGCTAATAGTACGGTTTTGTGAAGTAGTACGACTTGTAGTACGGTTAGTAAGAAAATGTGGTTTAGAAGAAGAGAGGTGAATAATGCGCTTTTGTTAAACAGGTTACTTCAATAGAACCATTCAAGAAGAGGTTAATTCGCCCTTAACAAAAGGAATTCTTAAGAAAAGGTAGGATTGTGAAAGAATTTGTGAAGTGGTGCAGGAAGAGAGATGGTGACATTTAGGTGTACTAATCCCGGAAATAGGTCCACTTCTGGGCCTTTTCTTTTCTACCTTCGGTGTAAAACCCGGAGGGCTCTATTTCGTGTTCTCGCAGGACCGTCCACGTACATCAGGTCGCTTTACGTTGGTTCGTCGGTCACGATCCAAGCCGTCGCCATCTTGAAAGCCACGGACAAAAGGAATCCAACAATAGACCGTCCCCGACTACGCCATTTTGGGGATTGGTTGCCCACCTACCCTACTGGAGTCAAGAAGCTCGCCGTAGTGTCCCATCGCACCCCGGCGGTCACCTCGAATTGCCGATTGCCCTGCCAACCGCGAAGAAAGTTGCCCGCTGTCGACCGAGTAAAAGTCATACGGTTGAAGGACCGTTAGAAGCCCCCCACAATACCGGCCGAGGGCCCTCCGATGCATGCATGCCACCGTGAACCACCAAGCTAGCCACCGATCCGCACCACCGCTGTCCACGCCACCACCGTCTGCACCACCGCCGTCCACCGTTCCGATGTAAAAGCGCAAATACACCTTATTACTAATGTCACCTTTCTCTCATTAGGGTCCCAATATGGGCCGAATAAATGTAGATGTAAGATTGTAAAATTGGTGGTTGATTTCTACTAGAAAACCCCGCATTTAACATATATACGCCCTTTTTGAATATTGATCGTTTCCCGTGCCCAAAAAGGGGGCTTTCATACCTCGATCTGGGTAGTCCGCTGGTTGAAATACGATTTTACCTTGTTTTGGTTAACTTTGATCGCATAACGTTGTTGGTTTCCTCCCCCTCATACGGATAGCTGACCACTAAAATCCTGCTCATGCTAAAGGTGAGTGACCAGTCGTGCTTATGTAACGGTGCTATTAGAAATAAGCGACCCCGTGCTCGAATACTTCCCACCCACTATTTTCCCACTGAGCAGCCGAGGGGCTACACGGTGTCATAGATTACCACAATATTCTGGAAGTAGCTCTCCAGTATCCGGTATAGGCTAACCGGGACTAATAGGTCTAGGTTGTGTATGGCGCACTCAATGGCGGCCCGACTGACGTTGTTGAACTTCGCTTCTTTTGGAGTGCTATCTCGGCCGTTTTGGTTAAAGCCCTAATAGCGTCCACCGTCGATCGACCCTTCCCCTAGCTGGCTATCCGAGAGGCCAGAGTCATCGGGTTTCTCGGTATAGACCATCAGCCTCGACAGAATGATCCGTTCCAACAGTTTTCCGGTGGTGTCCAGATGGCAGATAGATCTGTATGCCGACGGGTCGCCAGGTTTTGGGCAGTAGAACAAATATTTGCTTTTTCCACCTCTCCGGGAATTCGCCTATCCAGGCACATCTGCATAGCCATTCTGAACATGTCATGGCTAGCCTCGGTGGCCGTCTTGATGGCTACTGCCCGTACCCAGAGTCTTATTCAGCTTAAGCAATGTCGATTCGTCAAGCGTCGCACGATTTAGTCTAATCAGCTTCGTCGAAAAACCATGTTCCATAATGACCTAACATAACTCGTTTCTATTCACTGAATCGTCCCAGACAACCAATTTGCACATATAATGAAGTTTATGACCGTGTATACGTATTTTTACGTGGTTAAGTTACATCGCATAAGATGCAGCAAAAGTGCCTTATGCGTGAAAAAATGGAGGCAATATACATGCATTGGTGGGACAACAAAAATGCCATATGACTTAATTGAAATGACTAAACTACAGATTTATATTTTTTGACAAGTCTCCTTTGTCATGCGAAGCGTTAAAAAATATAAAAAGTTTTTAGTTTTGTCATTGCTTGTACGGTAAAAATTATTTTCGATCAGCCATGCATCGACTTAAATGGAGGTTTCAGTGTATGTGAAAAAGATGTATAAATTACACAGCGTAACAAAAATTAACTTTTGGTCTGTCTCAAGAGCAAACTAATGTGTCTCTGACAGATTTTGGGCCGCTGAATCCAAATCCGGGCTCAGATTTGCACCAGCACGTCACAATTTTGAGCTATACCCCAATTTATAAGGCAAAATGTGCGATTTTGGGCTTTTTTGACTGCCAGCCATTAAGCATGGAAATATTTTTTTTAAGCAATCAAAAGGTAAATTGATCAATTAACATCTAAATTAACGGCTCATGCTAAATAATTTGTTTCACCAAATCAAATTTGATAGATTTAAGCAATTTCAGGCCGAACATTTCAATAGGTCCTATCTGTATTTGAGAGGCTCTCTTTGTTCACTTTCTCTTTCAATTATTGCAATGTAATGGTACACTTTTCAACTATTTTTGCAGTACAAATCAAAAGACGATTGATTTGACCATCGTTCAATGCATGGAGACAATCATATTACAAATAAACAGCTGAGATATTAACGAAAGAGAGGGAAACCAAAGAGAGCCTCTCTTCTGCAGATTGGACCTTTAGACATGTTTGGCCTGATTTATGTTAGTAAGTAAACTTGCATGCAACATTTGGAGGGTGACTTGTATGGGAAATATCGGCCGCATACTCGCCGTTATACTTAAGGACCGCGGGTTCGGAATCGTAGCGCTGCAGAAGGTGTGTTGGACAGGATCTATGATGCGAACGTTTAGAGGTAATCATACCATCTACCAGAGTTGCGGCAACACACGTGAGCTGGGAACAGCTTTTATAGTGATGGGCGACATGCAGAAGCGCGTGATCGGTTGGTGGCCGATCGACGAAAGAATGTGCAGGTTGAGGATCAAGGGCCGATTCTTCAACATTAGCATAATAAACGTGCACAGCCCTCACTCCGGAAGCACTGATGATGACAAAGACGCATTTTACGCGCAGCTCGAACGCGAGTACGACCGCTGCCCAAACCACGACGTCAAGATCATCATAGGGGATTTAAACGCTTAGGTAGGCCAGGAGGAGGAATTCAGACCGACGATTGGAAAGTTCAGCGCCCACCAGCAGACGAACAAAAATGGCCTACGCCTCATCGATTTTGCCGCCTCCAAGAACATGGCCATTCGTAGCACCTTCTTCCAGCACAGCCTCCCGTATCGTTACACCTGGAGATCACCACAACAAACGGAATCGCAAATCGATCACGTTCTGATTGATGGACGGCACTTCTCCGACATTATCGACGTCAGGACCTATCGTGGCCCTAATATCGACTCTGATCACTACCTGGTGATAGTTAAACTGCGCCCAAAACTCTCCGTTATTAACAATGTACAGTACCGGCGGCCGCCCCGGCACGATCTAGAGCGACTGAAGCAACCGGATGTCGCCACCGCATACGCGCAGAATCTCGAGGCAACGTTGCCGGACGAGGGTGTGCTCGATGTGGCCCCTCTAGAGGACTGCTGGAGTTCAGTCAAAGCAGCCATCAACAACGCAGCCGAGAGCACTATCGGGTACGTAGAACGGAGTCGACGAAACGATTGGTTCGACGAGGAGTGCAGAGCGGTTCTGGAGGAGCAGGATGCAGCGCGGGCGGTAATGCTGCAGCATGGAACCCGACAGAATGTGGAGCGATACAGACAGAAGCGGAAGCAGCAGACCCGTCTCTTCCGGGAGAAAAAGCGCCGCCTGGAAGAAGCGGAGTGTGAGGAAATGGAACTGCTGTGCCGTTCACAAGAAACAAGTAAGTTTCTACCAGAAGCTCAACGCATCCCGCAAAGGCTACGTGCCGCATGCCGAAATCTGCAGGGATAAGGACGGGAGCCTCCTGACGGACAAACGTGAGGTGATTGAAAGGTGGAAGCAGCACTTCGACGAGCACCTGAATGGCGAAGAGAATGTAGGCACGGAGGACCAAGGCAGCGGAGGAAATGACTATGTTGGTGCAGCAGAGGACGGGAACGAACCAACTCCACGCTGAGGGAAGTTAAGGATGCCATCCATCAGCTCAAAAACAACAAAGCTGCTGGTAAGGACGGTATCGCAGCCGAACTCATCAAAATGGGCCCGGAAAAGTTGGCCACCTGTCTGCACCAGTTAGTAGTCAAGATCTGGGAAACCGAACAGCTACCGGAGGAGTGGAAGAAAGGGGTAATCTGTCCCATCCACAAGAAAGGCGACAAGTTAATGTGTGAGAACTTTCGAGCGATCACCATTTTGAATGCCGCCTACAAAGTGCTATCCCAGATCATCTTCCGTCGTCTTTCACCTAAAGTAAATGAGTTCGTGGGAAGTTACCAAGCCGGTTTCATCGACGGCCGGTCGACAACGGACCAGATATTCACCGTACGGCAAATCCTCCAGAAATGCCGTGAATACCAGGTCCCAACGCACCACCTGTTCATCGACTTCAAAGCGGCATACGACAGTATCGACCACACAGAGCTATGGAAAATCATGGACGAGAACAGCTTTCCCGGGAAGCTTACCAGACTGATAAGAGCAACGATGGACGGTGTGCAGAACAGCGTAAGGATTTCGGGTGAACTATCAAGTTCATTCAAATCTCGACGGGGACTACGACAAGGTGATTGACTTTCTTGCCTACTATTCAACATCGCCCTGGAAGGTGTCATGCGACGAGCCGGGCTCAACAGCCGGGGTACGATCTTCACGAAATCCGGCCAATTTGTCTGTTTTGCGGATGACATGGATATTATTGCTAGAACATTTGGAACGGTGGCAGAACTGTACACCCGCCTGAAACGCGAAGCAGCAAAGGTCGGACTGGTGGTGAATGCGGCTAAGACGAAGTACATGCTGGTAGGTGGGACTGAGCGAGACAGGACAAGCCTTGACAGCATTGTTACGATAGACGGGGATACTTTCGAGGTGGTAGAAGAATTCGTCTACCTCGGTTCCTTGCTAACGACTGACAATAACGTGAGCCGTGAAATACGAAGGCGCATCATCAGCGGAAGTCGTGCCAACTATGGGCTCCAGAAGAAACTGCGGTCAAATATACCATGTACAAGACGTTAATAATACCGGTGGTTCTCTACGGACACGAGACATGGACGATGCTCGAGGAGGACCTGCAAGCACTCGGAGTTTTGGGCAGGGCATGTTGCAAGAATGCCGGACAACAACCCTGCAAAGATGGTGTTTGCTAACCATCCAGTTGGTACAAGAAGGCGTGGAGCGCAGAGAGCACGATGGGCGGACCAGGTGGAGCGTGATCTGGCGAGTGTTAGGCGTGACCGACGTCGGAGAGCTGCAGCTGCAAATCGAGTATTATGGCGGCAAATTGTTGATTCAGTATTATCATGAATTTGATGTAGACTAAATAAATGAATGAGGAATGAGTGGATCTAGATGTTCACTGGATATTTTTCAAATAAAGTGGAATTATACACGGAAAAACAAACGAAAACAAAAATGCTAGTACTAACCGTTCAACAATTGGCGAATTACCCTATATGAAGAGCGAGAGCAATTTATTTAGTGTTGAAACTGTTGCCTATCTTACAGGCGTCTCTCGGTAGCTTAGTTGAAATATTGTCTGTTACAAATTTTTCGTTTACATATTTTTGGGCAGGAGCTGGAATACTCCCGGAACGCCTCTAAAACCCACGCTAACGCTCTTAAATGTCCAAGAAGACTCCAGATACCGCCTCAGGTTTTCTAGAATAGGGGTACGAGCAACTTTATGGTAATTTGGACGTCAAAAACCTATGATTACGAACAACTAAGAAAATATCCTAAGTCACCTTACCTTAACGGCAAAGACTTACACCTCTATCTTTACGGTTCGCCGAATAGTTCAGGGTTTAAGTCTTTAAACATCCCTCAGCTAGGTATTTTGCACGATCAACGTGGTTCATCCGCCAAATTTATTTAAATGGGCAGTACCTTAATTTCCCGGTCTGTGAGTGCCAGTGCAGCTGCACTATCTAAGGTCATTGGCGGCCCCATCCATGTGAGATTAATACCTCCGAAGTAGGGTAAAAGGGTATAATGCGCCCCACCGGGGCCAAACGCCCCCCTTCATTTTCTAGCGATTCAAGCACTTTTCGCATGCGAGATCGATTAGAAATCTCAAATATTGAAGAATAATTGCCATCAAGCTGGTCCGTTAGTGGATTGGTACAGAAATGCATTAAAAATATCAAAAAGTCTCGAGGCTTTTGGCGTAATATTTTACCTCTTATAAGCTGACTTCATTGTAAACGAAGCTAGTTCTGTTCGCTTGTGTTACTTTGCTACTTCATTAACTTTAGTAACATTGATTTGCAGTGAACAATAGATGGAATAAGGCGTCAGTTTCAGATATATTGACAATTCTGCTTAGGGGGGCATATTATACCTGTTTACCCTACTTCCGGATACAGACTTTGAACGTCTGCGCACCATTCGTTGATTTGTTTTCGTTCATGTGGCGGCGATATTTGCCGACTGCCTACCGTCAATGTGTTCTTTATGATATCCGCAACCGCTTTAATTTAAAATCAACTAACGAAACTAATACAAAACTTGATCCTCCCGTACTGGCTTTTGCACGAATCTACCATTTGGTTCGCAAACCGGACCTCCTCCAGGGTTGGCAGCCAATTAACCTTCCTTTTGCATCACGTTGGCAGCAGCTCGCTGAGTTTAGTAAGTTACAGAATGACCCACATTAAACGCCTAAAAATAGGCAATTTCTTGAAAAATCGTCTTTCGCAAAAATATGCCATGTTTAAATAAGGTTTATATATGTAAATATCAATTTTAACTCAAAGCTCCGTTCAATAAGCCTACCATGAATGAATAAAAGTGTTTTGTGAGTCATCTGAAAAGGGCGTTGGTGGAAGACGATTTTTTGAAAGACAATCTTTTTACGGAGTTTTAATTACACATCCAAAAAAGTAGATATTTTTTATGTAAAACCTGACACAATTGGCATTCAAACCAAAATTCTTCAAATAGGGTAACCAATATAATTTGGACCCCCATAAATTTTGGACCCTGGGTCATATTATCCCAACTTTCACAGATTCAATGAAGAGTTGACGATTTTTTTTATAATAATTTGCTAAATTAGATTGCTCTGCATGTGCAGCAATCACTGGAAATATCATTGTTTGCTTTGAAAATATTTTTTGTCAATCTCGTCATTCGTGCGAGAGTCGCAACATGTTTACGAAAAGAGAAAGTGGTGCTGAGGAAACTTGCAGATATAACTTACCTTACCAATGAGGCTAAGGCTGGGGTGGCCTCTGCTGTACATAGTAGCCTCCTCCATTCCACTCGGTCCATGGCTGTTTGTCTCCAGTTCCGCACTCTGCGTAGGGTTCGCAGATCGTCCTCCACTTGGTCGACCCACCTAGCTCGCTGCGCTCCACGTCTTCTTGTACCGGTCGGATGACTCTCGAGAACCATTTTAGCCGGGTTGCTATCCGACATCCTGATGACGTGACCCGCCCACCGTAGCCTCCCAGTTTTCGCGGTATGGATGATGGTTGTTTCTCTTCGCAGCTGATGCTGCTCGTGGTTCATTCGCCTTCTCCAAGTCCCGTCTTCCATCTGCACTCCGCCGTAGATGGTACGCAACACCTTCCGTTCGAGAACTCCAAGGACGCGTTGGTCCTCTGCACGTAGGGTCCATGTTTCGTGCCCATAGAGGACGACCGGTCTAATCAGCGTTTTGTAGATAGTTAACCTCGTGTTACGGCGAACTTTATTCGATCGTAGAGTTTTGCGGAGTCCAAAGTAAGCACGATTTCCTGCCACAATGCGCCTCTGAATTTCTCTGCTGGTGTCGTTGTCGGCGGTCACCAGTGGGCCCAAGTACACGAATTCTTCAACCGCCTCGATTTCATCACCGTCGATATGAATTCGGGGTGGGGGGCGCGGTGATTCCTCCCTGGAGCCCTTTGCCATCATGTACTTTGTCTTCGACACATTAATAACTAATCCAATTCGCCTGGCTTCACTCTTTAGTCGGATGTACGTTTCCGCCATCGTCTCAAATTTACGAGCTATAATATCAATATCATCAGCGAAACCAAGCAGCTGAACGGACTTCGTGAAAATCGTTCCACTCGTGTTAATCGCCGCTCTCCTTATTACACCTTCTAACGCAATGTAGAAAAGCAAGCACGAAAGACCATCGCCTTGCCGTAACCCTCTGCGAGATTCGAAGGGACTCGAGAGTGTCCCTGATACTCGAACTACGCACAGCACTCGATCCATCGTCGCTTTGATCAATCATATCAGTTTATCCGGGAATCCGTATTCGTGCATAATCTGCCATAGCTGTTCTCGATCGATTGTATCATACGCCGATTTGAAATCGATGAACAAGTGATGCGTGGGCACGTTGTATTCGCAGCATTTCTGCAACACCTGGCGGATGGCGAACATCTGATCCGTTGTAGCGCGTTCACCCATGAATCCAGCCTGATATTGCCCCACGAACTCTCTTGCAATCGGTGATAGACGGCGGCATAAAATTTGGGAGAGTACCTTGTAGGCAGCGCTCAGTAGTGTGATCGCGCGATAGTTCCCGCAATCCAACTTGTCGCCCTTTTTGTAGATGGGACACACGATACCTTCCATCCATTCCTCCGGTAACACTAGTTTACAGCATTTTTGAACTCGGTAAGTTGATGATCGTTTTTGGTGTAGAATCATGCCCTGAGTTCGAAAACGCGAAGGAAAAAAATTACAGTAGAGCGAAAATTTTTTCGACTTTCCATACAAGGTTGATGATTTGAAATCGATTTTTGTTCTATTTTAAAGCAATGTCGCTCACTTCACACATCTCATTCTCAGTAATCAACACTCCGATTGAGCTGAATTTTTTACTGTAACTCGCTTACATATGATTTGTTAAATAAACGTTGAAAAAGAATTTTTAAATCGTTTTTTTTCTTATTGAAAAAAATACATTTCTTCAAATATTTTTGAAAATTTTGCTAAAATTTAAGGAGATTGTCCCCAAAACTCACCAATATGTTGAATTTCAACAATCTGACCCAAAACCTGCATTCAGATGATCGAAAGGTATTATATTCAGCTTTTAATTTATGGAAAAAGATTTGAAATTGGTTGAACAAAACGCAAGATACTTGAATTTTATTAAATTCCATATTTTCAAAAGTTGTAAAACTCTATATTAAGCTAAAACTCAAAAACTGTTCTAGGGTATGTGTGCCATCAGTAATCTCATGCTCCCATTTTCATCCTATTCGAAAACAAGCGATAACGGCACCGATTGACTTCGTTCTTTTTGTTTTCATGGGTGCTCACTTCTAACAAAAAATACAAAAATAAGAAACAAAACAAACAGCGCTTCAATCCTTTGTTTTTCGTGGGATGAAAATGGGAGCCACGTGCTTAATAAGGGAGCCAATACCCTACTTTAAATTTTTTGAAGCACGTTTTCCAAATCAGCGCTAAATTATGCTTCAAAAATTTTGGTCGTTGACAGAAGTTCACGACTTTCGTTTTATTTTGTAAACTAGTGTAATACTTCCTCCTCCCAAATCTTGGTAATGACCCAAATCTTGGTAATGAGTAGCACTACACTCTCTCACCAGTGCTTCTCCACCGTACTTTAGAAGCTCGCTTGGTAGTTGATCTGCTCCAACCCAAGCAACACACATGTTATAATAGAGTTACGGCAGCGCAAGTTTTGGTTGTATAGAAGTTTATTTTACGTAATTCAAACATTTTGTTGAAATAACGTAAAATAAACTTTTATACAACCAAAACTTGCGCTGTCGTAACTTTTATATAACATATGTGTTGCTTGGGAACGGCTTTGTTGTTTTTCAACCGGCCAACCTCCACCCCAATCTCTTGGAGGTCTGGGGCCGGAAGTCTTTCGTCCTATGCACATACTTCTAGATCTGTTACCACGCCACCTTCAGTACTTGCAACGTCGCCATTGAGGTGCTCATCGTAATGCTGCCGCCACCTCTCGACTACCTCACGCTCGCTCGTGAGAATATTCCCGTAATTATCTCGGCACATGTCGGCTTGTGGCACGAAGCCTCTGCGCGAGGGGTTCTGCTTCTCGTAGAACTTTCGTGTGTCCTTAGCGCGGTACAGCTCTTCCATCGCTTCGCGATCTCGTTCTTCCTGCTGGCGCTTCTTCATCCGGAAGACTTAGTTCTGCCTGTTCCGCGCCTGTTTGTAACGTGCTTCATTCGCTCTCGTACGGTGTTGCAGCATTCTCGCCCATGCTGCATTCTTCTCGTTTTTCAAGTGTTCACATTCGCCGTCGTACCAGTCGTTTCTATGATTCGGAGTCGCGAAACCTAGTGCTGTAGCCGAGGTACTACCTATGGCGGATCGGATGTCCCTCCAGCCATCTTCAAGTATAGCTGCGCCAAGCTGCTCTTCCGTTGGTAGGGCCACTGCTAACTGCTGCGCGTAGTCTTGAGCCACTTCTACGTTACGCAGCTGCTCGATGTTGAGTCGCGGCGTTCGACTTCGACGCGTGGTGATAACTGTCGAAAGTTTTGAGCGCATGCATACAGCTACTAAGTAGTAGTGATCCGAATCTACACTGCAAATTTTGTTTGCTGGTATTCAGCAAACTTTGCTGATTTTTTTTTGTGCTGATTTCATTCAGCAATACGAATTTACTGAATATCAGCAATTATTTTTCAGAGTGCTGAATCTTCCGGCAATTTTGATAGTTGATCAGCAACGTTGTGCTGAAATTCAGCAAAAATTTTGCTAAAATTCAGCAATTTATTTTGCTGATTTTTTTTGTGCTGGAAGCGTTTCAAACAATTTGGTGTGTATATTCGCACTGCGATAGGGGCCCATATAGCCGAGGCGGTAAACGCACGGGTATTCAGCATGACCATGCTGAGGGTGACGGGTTCGATTCCCAGTCGGTCCAGGATCTTTTCGTAAAGGAAATTTCCTTGACTTCTTTGGGCATAAAAGTATCTTCGTGCCTGCCACACGATATACGCATGCAAAATGGTCATTGGCAGAGGAAGCTCTCAGTTAATAACTGTGGAAGTGCTCATAGAACACTAAGCTGAGATCCAGGCTTTGCCAAGAAGAGAGAGAGAGAGAGAGAGAGAGAGATTTGCACTGCGGTATGTTCGGACATTGGTTATATCCGAGAAGAATTTACCGTCGATTAGAACGTGGTCGATTTGGTTTTCTGTTTGATGGTCGGGTGATCTCCAGGTGGCTTTGTGGATATCTTTGCGGGGGAAGAAGGTGCTTCGGACTACCATACCACGGGAGGCTGCAAAGTTTACGCATCGCTAGCCGTTATCATTCGATACGGCGTGCAGACTGTTTTGATTACCGGTCTGTACATTTCCTTCCTTCCTACCTGCGCGTTCATGTCGCCGACAACGATTTTCACGTCACGCGGCAAGCAACCATCGTATGTTTGCTCTAACTGCGCGTAGAACGCTTCTTTTTCGTCATCAGGTCTCCCTTCGTGTGGGCAGTGGACGTTGATGATGCTGTAGTTGAAGAAACGGCCCTTAACTGCTAACATGCACATCCTTGCGTTGATCGGCTGCCACCCGATCACACGTGGTCGCATCTTGCCCAACACTATAAATCCTGTTCCCAGTTCATTAGTGGTGCCACAGCTTTGGTAGAAGGTAGCCGCTCGATGCCCGCTTTTCCACACTTTCTGTCCAGTCCAACAAAGTTCCTGCAACGCCACGATGCCGAAGTTGCGGGGATGTAGTTCGTCGTAGATTATCCTGTCACATCCTGCGAAACCTAGTGACTTGCAATTCCATGTTCCAAGTTTCCAATCGTAGTCCTTATTTCGTCGCGTGGGTCTTTGCCGATTGTATCGAGTCGTATTTTCTTCTATGTTATTCGCAATGGGGATTTTTACGGGTGGCTTATTGGGCCTACGCCAACACTCCTGTCTCGCCAGAGGGCCATCGTGCCAGTTCTGTTTAACGTCCCAACCAACACTGGGACGACCGCGCTGATGGGGCTACCACCTTGGATCTAGCTGGGCGTGGTGCAGCGTTTCTTACTCAGCCGCTGGATGCCAGAACAGACGCTGTTTGAGCCGCACCTCCTTGGTGAACAGACGCTCGGGTCGTACCTCCTCAATCTAGCTGAAGTCAGAAGGACAACAGTGCCCAGGCTGCACTACCAGCTAAGCACACAACTCTTAGCTGGCGGTCTTTGTCATCGTTTGACCCGTGGAAGCATGAGGTAGGAACTTGTGAGGATCAGAGCTATGTTAGACGCTCTCCTTATCGACTCACCGTTTTGCAGCCCTGCAGATGTAAACAAAATCGTTTATCGTTGTAGCGCATTAAATTAACCAAATTCGCCTTTGTTTATCAAGTAATTAGGATGTCATCCAGCATATCCCTTTCGTGACGAACCAGCACAATTGTGCTGTTGAGTTACCGCTTAATTTTGCATAATTTTTTCGTCTGTTTAGACTTTGCTTTAAGTGATGTAAACTGTTTCAATAATTCAGCCATTACTTATACTTAATGTATATGTGTAAACAATCTTTTGTTAACGTTGCCACGTTGCCTGTGAGATTTACCAAAACAAGGTAAACAAAAAGTGGACAAAAACCGTAAAGCATGAAAAAGTTTTGTGTGTCGCATATTTTTTTATTTCCGATTCATCTAGGTACACGGAACTACAAATCAACCCAAATTTAAGTTGTTTTGACGCAATCCCGGTCTTCCGTGGAATAACTCAAATTTGCGTCAAACAACGAAAGTGGCGAGTGAGTAGTTCTCGTTTGAGAGCGGCAAAAAAATTAACCCACTGGTAAGTTATTTTCACCCAACGGAGGCCTCAAATGACGCAAATTTGGGTTAACTCAAGAAAACCCAAATTTGGCTTCTTCCACGGAAGAGCAGCGGATGCGTCGGTGCTTCTCTCTTTGTTTTTGACAACATTGCGGTGGGGCGAGGGAGAAAACAACCCAACTTTGAGTTAAAACTAAAAGCAGTTTAGCCAAATTTGAGTTTTTAAAACTTATTCTTTGGGTTTTAATATTTTTCCGTGTAGTCAAAGCTAGAAATCGAAACATAAAGAGTAGTTCTTTTTAATGAGAAAAAATAATTGTTGTTTTGTTGGGAAATCTAAGAGTTCTGACGAGCCAAAGTTGAACCATGTGTATGGAGATTTCAATTTTTGCGCTCCGTCTCGAAAGGGATATTCAAGTGGCAGATCCTTCAAAAATGGCTTCAAACGGATTTAAACACCGGGTGTCCAAAATATATATATAGGAGGGTCCAAAATTCATTGGGGTGTTCAGAACAATGAAAACTGATGCTTCAAAAATCAGTAATGTTCATCAAATTTTCAGCTAGAAATAGACAATTACACCATCTTCGACCTTGCGGCCTTACAGACTGAACATTACTAACATTTGACAACGGACAACACATAGAACACCCAGTGGCCCAGTGGAGAATTTTTCATTTGACGAAAAGTTTTCCCCGACTGGAGCGGGAATCGAACCCACACTCCGAGGCTTACGAGACACCTAAACGACTGACGCCGCTAACCGCTCGGCCACGAAGCCCACAAATGGCCTTGTGTGTATTTTAAATGGGGTCCAAAATTCGACCGTTGCCCTATATTCACACAATTGATTTACTTCAAAAGTTCTTCCATTGAAACAGAGCTGTAGCGTCTTCAGCCGTTGGAAGACGTGGTTCCCATAGTTATCAACTTCACCTCGCTGATCAACTAACTCCGTAACGCTTTTTTGTATGTAAATCCAGAAATTTTTGTATGGACCGTAACGCTCGGCCATACTCCCCTCTCCCCCTATAGCGTTACGTAATTTGTGGACGGCGCCTAAATGGCTCGAATATTAGCTTAATTATGTGACAATGTATTGATTTCGTTACTAGTTATACGTAACTATTTCATACCAATTAAAATACAATTAGCCCTTCGTCCCTAGCCGTTTCATTTCGATCGTAAATCACTGCTAAAATCACTTCTAGGGTTCCTTCACGTGCGAAGCGCAAGTTATAGAAATTGCAGCTGTGCCAAACAAAGAATGAATCCTGTTATCCTTTTTTTTATGGTCGTGCAAAATCGGCAAATGTATTACGAAAGAGAACAGGCAATTGCAGTTCAGTTCTACCTGCATTTCAGGTCGCACGCATTAGTGTTTATTCTGCTTCTTCGTCTATCCAGGGCTTAGATTGCGGTCTTTTAAAGATCGCTTATATTCAACTAATATTTTAAGATGTTTACGGTAGAAAATTGTTTGGAGGCTTATTTTCTGGGAACTGCAAATCTTGGATTTAAATCGACCCCTCACTGTTCCCGCTCTAGAGCGTTGAAGCAGCGAAAGCACATGGTGCAGTACGGCTGGCTCTTTAATCTTGCGCGCGTTCTGATTCTACACTGACTGAATGAATGGAGCATCCCTTTTGATCTCTGGGTGACGGACGTATAGTGGTGTGGTGTGTGCTGCTGTAGCAGCAGTGCACTTACTGGTTTGTGACCATGCGGTGGACGATGTTCACATCATTCACATGCATACAACTCCCTATACAGTGGCAGCGAGTGGTGTTTAGTCATTCGGGGTTAGTTGACTGTCCGCCGCATGTCGCATCCACCGAGGGAACTCTCACTCGCCATACCATTTCGTTGCTTCGTCCGCTCGATGAGTTGTCCATAGGACGCATTGTATGTTTGCACAGTGGTGCTCGAAAGTTGCTTGACATTCTGTGCACATTCATAATATCTATTAGTCCCACACATATACGTATACATTTATTTCCACCAAACACGTCATAATCAGCAATAGTACGACATAATATTCGATTTGCGGCTACTGCACTCCATCCTCGATCACGCCCAAAGCTCATCAGATCACGCTTCACCTGGTCCGCCCATCGTGCTCTCTGCGCTCGACGCCTTCTTGTGCTAACCGGATCAGTGCCAAACACCAACTCTACAGGGTTGTTGTCCGGCATTCTTGCAATATGCCCTGCCCATCGAACCCTTCAGACTTTGGCTACCTTCTGGATGCTGGGTTCTGCATAGAGTGCAGTGAGTGGCTCCGTTCTCCTGCGCAGCGCCGAAGATCGTTCTTAGCACGCGTCACTCGAAAACTCCCAGTGCTTGCAGGTTCTCCTCGAGCATTGTCCTTGTCCGTAGAGGACCACCGGTCTTATTATTTGGTGCAAGTGTGAATCTTTTGAGACCACAGTTTTTTCTGGAGCCCGTAGTAGGCAGGAGTTCCACTGATGATGAGCTTTCGAATTTCACGACTATGGTCCTCTCTCCTCTTCTTGGCGTAACGTCCTCATTGGGACAAAGCCAGCTTCTCAGCTTAGTGTTCAATGAGCACTTCCACAGTTTTTAACTGAGAGCTTCCTCTGCCAATGACCATTAGTATGGAACAAACATCAAATTCTCGCTCCAGTTGACTTTTTCGATCCCATTTAGGTCCCATATGAACAGTACAAAATTTCAGCGCAATCGGTGAAACTATAATTTAGCGCAAGCGGTTCAAAGTTTACATAGGATATACTATGGGAAAAGTTGCACTTTCAAACAAAAAATCCCAGAGGTCGCCCCTTGTCTCCTTAATTCAAATCGATCAACGCTTCTTGTAGAAAATTCATTTATGAAACTTTCCTTCGAAGACCGCAAAACAATTGGATGCTTGTGGAAAAAGTTATTGATTTATTACCTATTTGTGATCTAACGAACGGCTTTTTGTTTTGTTTTATCAGCAGCACTGTAGCTGCTGCCTTGGCTGCTGCTGTTTCTGGGGGTGGTGATGTCACCCGCCACCCCATGCAGCAACGGCAGCAGCAGTGCTGCTGATAAAACAAAACAAAAAGCCGTTCGTTGGATCACTAATCGGTAATAAATCAATATTTTTTTCCACAAGCATCCAATTGTTTTGCAGTCTTTGAAGGAAAGTTTCATAAATGATTTTTCTACAAGAAACGTTGATCGATTTGAATTAAGGAGACAAGGGGCGACCTCTGGGATTTTTTGATTGAAAGTGTAACTTTTCCCATAGTAAATCCTATGTAAACTTTGAACCGGTTGCGCTAAATTATAGTTTCACCGATTACGCTGAAATTTTGTACAGTTCATATGGGACCTAAATGGGATCTAAAAAGTCGACTGGAGTGAGAATCTATTTTTCCATACAAGCGTGTCCCATACTAATGACCATTTGGCATGTGTATATCGTGTGGCAGGCACGAAGATACTCTATGCCCAAGGAAGTCAAGGAAATTTCCTTTACGAAAAGATCCTGGACCGACCGGGAATCGAACCCGTCACCCTCAGCATGGTCATGCTGAATACCCGTGCGTTTACCGCCTCGGCTATATGGGCCCTCACGACTATGGTCCACTGCACGAATTTATGCTGACCTGCTTACTCTCACCGAAAATTTGGCGTTTGAGCGGTGCCGCAACAATTCTCATTTTTGTGTAACAGGTTATTGGAGGAAGGGGTGGAAGGAAGGGGTAATCTGCCCCATTCACAAGAAAGGCGACCATTTGGAATGTGAGAACTTCAGGGCGATCACTATTTTGAATGCTGCCTACAAAGTGCTATCCCAGATCATCTTCCGTCGTCTGTCACCTAAAACGAATTAGTTCATGGGAAGTTATCAAGTCGGCTTCATCGATGGCCGGTCGACAACGGACCAGATCTTTACCGTACGGCAAATCCTCCAGAAATACCGTGAATACCAGTTCCCAACGCATCACATGTTCATCGACTTCAAAGCGGCATACGACAGTATCGACCACGCAGAGCTATGAAGAATCATGGACGAAAACGGCTTTCCTGGGAAGCTGACTAAACTGATTAAAGCAACGATGGACGGTTTGCAAAACTGCGTAAGGGTTTCGGGTGAACTATCCAGTTCATTCGAATCTCGCCGGGGACTGCGACAAGGTGATGGACTCTCATGCCTACTTTTCAACATCGCTCTGGAAGGTGTGATGCGACGAGCCGGGTTCAACAGCCGGGGAACGATTTTCACAAAATCCGGTCAATTTGTGTGCTTTGCGAACGACATGGACATTATCGCTAGAACATTTGGAACGATGGCAAAGCTGTACACCCGCCTGAAACGCGAAGCAGCGAAGGTCAGACTGGTGGTGAATGCCTCAAAAACAAAGTACATGCTGGTAGGCGGAACCGAACACGACCGGATCCGTCTGGGTAGTAATGTTACGATAGACGGGGATACTTTCGAGGTGGTGGAGGAATTCGTCTACCTCGGATCCTTACTGACGGCTGACAACAACGTGAGCCGTCAAATTCGGAGGCGCAACATCAGCAGAAGTCGGGCCTACTACGGGCTCCAGAAGAAACTGCGGTCGAAAAAAAATCACTCACGCACCAAATGCACCATGTACAAAACGCTAATAAGACCGGTGATCCTCTACGGGCACGAGACATGGACCATGCTCTAGGAGGACCTACAAGCACTCGGAGTTTTCGAACGACGCGTGCTAAGAACGATCTTCAGCGGTGTTCAGGAGAACGGTGTGTGGCGGAGAAGAATGAACCACGAGCTCGCTACACTTTACGGCGAACCCAGCATCCAGAAGGTGGGCAAAGCCGGAAGGATACGGTGGGCAGGGCATGTTGCAAGAATGCTGGACAAAAACCCTGCAAAGCTAGTGTTTGCAACTGATCCGGTTGGCACAAGAAGGCGTGGACCGCAGAGAGCACGATGGGCGGACCGGGTGGAGCGTGACTTGGCGAGCATTGGGCGCGACCGAGGATGGAGAGCGGCAGCCACAAATAGAGTATTGTGGCATACTATTGTTGATTAGGGTATCGCGCCACTTGGGCGGTGGTTCTATATTCGTCTGTTTGCTTCTATAACTCAGTCAATTTTGAACCAATTGACTTGAAATGTTGTACTCGGGTAGATACTATACCTATCTCACCACATTCCAAAATTAGTGCCAATTGGTTCAAATTTGACTGAGTTATAGTGGAAAACAGACGAATATAGAACCACCGCCCAAGTGGCGCGATTCCCTATGTCTTGTCTTAATGATGTTGAACAAATAAATGTATGTATGTCATTCCTCGAAATGTTACACCGCGAAAAGGAATTCCGCGAAATGGTTTTCGGCGAAATTTTATACAATCAAGGTTTTTTATTACATTACTGATACGGTCTAACATCCTACAGGTCCATGGAGCATAGTTCTGAAGAGAAGTAATTTTCAAGGATATTCTACGGCATCCAAGGTTTTCAGGTCTTGACATATTAGAAATGTAACAACAATCCATTGATGTCGCTTGTAGATCTCAAGGCCTTTACATGTAGAAGTTCTTGGAGGCCCTAGATCATCTTTGGAAATTGTTTCTCTACAGAACTATGCTCTCTGGACCTGTAGGGTGTTACAACGTATCAGTAATATAACAACAAACCATTGATTACGCTTGTAGATCTTAAAGCCTTTACTCATGAGAGTTCTTGGAGGACCTAGATTCAACCCTTACTACTGGCTCCCACCCTTTTCTTGTAACCTCTCTAAAACAATCCTCAGATATCTGAAGGTAAGGACATTTCAAATATTTTTCGATTTCCCTCAGTTTTTTTACACGAGTTCCCGAATTAGCATGGTTTTTTTTACACGGTTTCTCCAATTGACACGGTTTTATTACACGGTACGTATCCCCCGTGTAAAAAAAAACCTTAGTGTACTCATCTTTTGCCGTGTCATCGTGATTGAAGTCAAATTATAAATCCTTCTAAAAATCTATTTGCTAAACTTCTTTCGAACGCCACTGTAGGAAGCACACATAAATGCTCATATACAGAGAGCGACTGAGTCAGCATCGACTCGGGTTCGTCCGGGTCGCCGCCGCCACCGCGAGGGGAAACGTGCGTCTGCTGGAATCGCCTTCTGTGTGCTGCTAATGTGTGGTGACTGACTGGCCTGGCACAGTGTGGTGATTGGGGATGTTTGTGACGACGAGCGCGCGCAGCTCAGTAGTTCACTGCGGTCGGTTATCATGTGAAGAAGGCACACCACACGGAGTGCTGCCTCTCGAGTAGTGTAATAATATAACTAGAGTTAGTGCATTGTTTTTTTTTTTTCTTGTACAAAATACCGTGAAACAGAAAAAAGTGCCATATATACAGGGAATTACGATCCTGATTTGATTTCTGATGAGTTTAGTGGCTTAACCAAAGAAAATCTGCAACCATGGTGGTGTATACGTACAGTGTATCCATATTCGCGACCATCAGTGCCGTATTCGTTTTCGTGTTCGGAATTATAGGTAATATATATAATCGAAGAAATTCAAAATTGTGTGCTCTGAGGAGTGGTGTCATGTAAGCGATACTGTGATATTACTATCAAATGACTGATAAGAAGGAACGAAGCTTTCCAAGAAATCAGTGTTGACACAACAGAGAAATGAAGAGAATGCGACCGTTTGAAATGTGACCAGCTACGAAATACCAGACATGAAGAACAGAGTGCTCATTGTTATCAACTCCACATTTTGAGGAAAAAGGAAATTGATATCCCGCTTGGTTTATCCTGTCATGCTGTTAGTGTCAGGGTAAAGAGAGGACTTCCACTTCTCAAAGACCGGGCAATGGACGGGTGTGTAGTGATCTGATGTGCCAGCTGATGGGCGATCGACGGTGGTGTGTACCTTCAGAGAAAAGAGCCTCTCATTACCTCGATCGCGTAAACATAAACACGCCGTCTGAATTGCAAATCCTGCCGGTACGATGAAATGGACCATATCGTAATGTTTATTTACGACCAAATTGAAAGCATCGATCGGTAACGTATAAATTGTGGATGTGACGTACATTTTACCGATGTTACCCTATGGACTTGGGTATTTTTTTTCGCACTCGTTGAATAACCGTTTAATGTTGATTCACTTCAGTACGTGATTGAGAAGCTGAAGTTTTGCAGAAATTATCGTTTGCAAAAATTTATGGAATATCTTCACGTGGTAGACGAAAAATTGTTTTGCGTGGTTTCGTGCCAGCTCGTCAGTGGAGTATACTATCGATCAAGTATGGATTTTATATGTATTGCTACAAACAACCAAAAAATTAGCGTCATTCAGTCAAAATATCTCGAAATCCTGACGACCTACGAGATTCTATGAGATTGGTTCATTTCGCACGAAGATGTTTTGGGACAAACTGTGATTTTGAGTGAAATTGATTGACTTTTATTTGCCAAAAACAATGCTTCAACTTAAAAACGACTCTGGCTCTAGAATTATTGAAGGATGATACCTGTTTACAGCATTTTTAAACTCGGTGATCTCATGTTCTTGTTTAGTGTAGAAATATGCCCTGACCCCAAACCTCAATGAAAAAAATACAGTAAGGCGGTACTGCGCTGCCACTGTAAAAATATACATATGACGGAATAGCATCTTATGATAAAAGAAGGAAAAAAAATATTCAGTATATTTGCTCCACATACTAATCTTATTATTAACGCCTTCAAGTTCAGAAAGAATAACCGACGCACATAAGAAGACAAAATCTTGGATAAAAATTGACACCTTTTTACACAAATAATAACATGGGACAATTATGCGTAGAACAGCAGTATTCTCTTTGACAATGACTTCCGGCTAATAATCAATTCGGGGAAATGACATTTTTTTTATCTGTATTAACGAGATTTTTAGCCCTACACGCAGAAAAATCTATTGTAAACTCAAAAGAATTACGCATAGTTTCAACAAATTTTATTGTAGACTCAGGGCTTACCAATAAATTTTGTTGATTCAACAAATTCACAAATTTATAACAACAATGAAATTTGTTGTTTCTAAAAATGCCCAAAAACGTCTAGCTGTCAAAACCAAAACATATTTTTTTTTGAAACAAAAATACAATTTATCAAATCTACAAAAACAATGTTTTGAAACAACAAAAGAAGCCATATTGAAACTAATACTCAGATTTGTTGTTTCAATAAATATAAATCTTAAAACTTATAAATCCTATTTTTTATATTAAAAACAACTTCATTGATTAGGTTTTATTTTCATGTATGTATTAATATAATACAGACATTAGTAGTATGTAACTATATATCGAATAACACAATTTAAGATAAAATAAATGATTCTAAAAATATTTTGATTACGTTTTTAAATGGGTAGTGCGGCGCTTTTTTTGAACGAATTCCTGCAGAGCCAACATCACTGAATATTCGATCTAAAAAGAAAAAAAAAGTTCTGATGTAAATAAATAAGCAAACATATAATTCAATCAGTCGTTCTGAAATTATCTTCAACTTACCTCGTACAATTTCTAAAATGATCAAGGATATGAGTAAAATGACGACTCCACAGTTGCACTTACTATTTTGACAGCAGCATAACAAAAAATCGAACGAAAACGAACATTACGATTACTATACGTCGCACTTTTGACTCAGCAATTTCGCGCAAGGAAAGGTCCTCTGTTTTTCTTACAAACACAAAATGGTGACCATAAAACATCCAGATTGTTGATTCTAAAAATTTATTTGATAGAAACAATAATGGATGTTTGTTGACAATAAAAACAAAGCGCATATTTGATTCAATTCAAAAAAATTGTTGTTTTGATGATATAGTAGAATAGAAACAATAAAAGCGATGAATTGCTTCAATGCATACGAGAATGATAGAAGCAAATCGACGCGTTTTTAGGTTTAACTCATCGATATTTTTCTGCGTGTAGGCTAGTTCATCTCGGGACCCACGCTTTACTTCCCTTCCGAAGGAAGAACTCATATTTTGTGAGTTTGTCGGGAGTGGGATTCGATTCCAGGTCCTCGGCGTGACAGTCAAGTGTCCTAACCATCACACCAGGTCCGCTCCACATTGGAAATTATTCTTGTAAATCGGTGATTCCCAAAGTGGGCGAAATCGCCCCCCAGGGGGCGAAAACCAGGTCGAAGGGGGCGAAAATTTGAATAACCAAAATTGGGGGGCAAAAATACTAAAAAAGGGGGCGATTTTTTAAATAATTGAGAAACATCAAAAGTATTAAAATACAAGTCCAGAATGTCCAGAACTGAAGTCCAGAACTGAATCAATAAAACTCCCTGACTTTTCAAGATTTTTTTGTTTCTAGGACTATTGAAAAATGTCTGTTCCTAGATCAACTAACCGAATTTTTGATGTTTATATGAACTACCAGGGTGCGAGGCCGCCATGTTTAAGAATCTAACATCTTGTATGTAAACATTTGTAAATCCAATGCTTTGTTGTTGTGGATACACGATAGATGTTGGCTCCTGTCAGATCCATTAGGTGGGACTAGAATTGCCACATACTTGATGTGAACTTAAAAAAATGTTCCAAGAAAAGAAAACAAAAAGACTGCTACACGAATTTCCGAAAGAATTTTGGAGTTATTTTGGAGAACAAATAAATAAGAAACTCCTGTGGCGAAAATTCACGATTATTATGAAATTATGAAAGAAACAGGTTTTTTGACTCGTTAGGAAAGTTTTGTTTTTAATTTGTATGCATTTTCTTTCATGAAAATTGCAATCAAAATCGTGAAGTTTAAAATAAATCTTAGAACACTTTTCGAATGTAAGTCATCCCACATTGTTTGAACATATTTCAGATAAGCTTCCCGGAGGAATCCCAAATATTGTTTATTACTAGGAGCTATTTTGAAAATTTTCCTCAAACCCGAGTAATGACTGCATGTCTGCATATCTACTTACAATAATAAAATAAATACTTTACAATTCATTGGAAGATTGTGGATTCGCATCACTGGATTTTCTTAATTTTCAATTACTGAACCAACAAAGCTAGCCATGAAAATGTTTGACAAATCACAAGTCATTTTGATAGTCCACACACATGCAAGAAAAAGACGGATAATATATTATACTTTATCGATCTTGTTGCCGTCTTTTTCATGATCATGTTACATCTGTCAAAATGACCTGACTATTGTCAGTCGTGTTGAGGTTAGGTTCTTTGGTGTAATAAAGAATGCTGTAGGTTTCCTGCTGGGATTGCTGCATGAGTTACTGCCGGGATTCTTCCTGGGACTTGTCCCAAAATTTTTATAGGAAACACTTGCGGAATCCGGGGTCTCCAGTTAGCCTAGTGGTTAAGGCTATGGATCGCCAATCCGGAGACGGCGGGTTCGATTCCCGTTCCGGTCGGGAAAATTTTCTCGACTCCCTGGGCATAGTGTATCATTGTGCTTGCCTCACAATATACTAATTCATGCAATGGCTGGCAAAGAAAGCCCTCCAATTAATAACTGTGGAAGTGCTCAAAGAACACTAAGTTGGAGAGAGGCAGGCCAAGTTCCAGTGGGAACGTAGAGCCATACAGAAGAAGAACTTGCGGAATCCGTGGTGGGATTCCTCCAGAAATTTTTGCTGTGATTCATCCAGGAATTGATCGAGGAAGTCTTTCATGCATTTTTATAAGAATTCATTCAAATATGTTCTCAAGAATTTTTTCAAGCATTCCTTCTGTAGTACATTAACAAGTTTTTCTTGGGATCCCTTTAGAAGTTCCGACTGAGATTGATGCAGACATTTTTGCTGGTGTTCCTGCAGGGCTTTTCCCAGGAATCGTTGTTTAATAGTTTATCTAGGGATTTACTTCTTAAGACTTCTTCAGAAATTTTACCGGGAATTTATCCAGAGATTATTCCTAAGATACCTCTAGGGATTTCTATTCTATTCTATTCTACACAGAAAAAAATATGTAATTTAAATTCAGCCAGAAATCATGCACATAAAGGGAATGCTAAAGTTAGCGCACTTTTACATGAGATATAATGTAAAATTACATTACATCGTGTAATTTCCGCCAACCATCGCGTACACCATCATGGACTACAACCGGTTACGCGACTATTAGTGGAAATTTATACGATTGTAACGTAATTTGACATGATATCTCATGTAAATATACACTAACTCTAGCATTCCCTTTACGTGCATGATTTCTCGCTGAATTTTACATGAATATTTTTTTCTGTGTAGTGCTTGCAAAGCCAATATTGAAAAGCATCCTGGAAATACCAAAATTACTTCTGGTATTTTCTTGTAAACATTAATATTTGCAGCATATCAGGTTAAATATGATACAAATATTAGAGATGAACCAGCCTCGGGCTGAAAATCTCTCTAATAAAGATACCTAACCTAACCTAACCATACAAATATTAAAACGGCATATGGACCACAGTCTATCTCTTTCAAACCTCCGGAAAGACTCCCTTGCCCAGACATTTCTGCATAGCAGATCTGAACTTTTCGTGAGCCTAAAACAATCATTACTCTTCAGCATATCTGAGAGACTGATCGATGGGAACCATTACACCTCGTATCTTAATCATCACGCCACAACACTCGGTTCGTGGCTGCAGTCCTCCATCCTCGGCCGCGTCCCACACTTGCCAGATCGTTGTTCGGCACCCGGTCCGCCCATCTTGCACACTGTCCTCCAGGTCATCTTGTATCATCTGGATGTCTTCTGAATACCAGCTTTGTAGGTTTATTTTTTATTTATATTTTTATTATTCTTTAATCTCGTAATTTACAGCACTTCTGTCCACTAGGGCACTGCGTTGCGTGAGCAATTTCAATTGGCAGCTGCAATTACACTTTGTACAGCGCCTAAATGTATTCTATTCTAATTCTACTAGGGTGACAAAAGGCTATTATCGGCAGGTTTGTTCTCTTCGTCAAGGGGGGTTTTTGTGGGCCAAATTGCCTGAAATTTGGGTATATAACTCAGCTTGGTTGGGAAGGATTTGAGGCCAACTTTGAGATCAACAGGTTTCAAAAAAAAACCCCACGACGAAGGGAACAACACTGCTGAAAATACGTAAGTTCCCCTATATCGAACTGGTTGCCTTTGCGCTGCTGTCACTTTTCTACCCAGTCTATGGTAGAATGATGTACACGAGGATGTTGATGTGTAGCTCTTATTCCTTTCACAGTCCGATTGGGGGTCCGTTATGAGTTGCCGTCAGCCGATATTCAAGTTTTCGGGTCCATTAGAACATATGCTCAGAAGAGGGTCAGTCGCTCTCCGGGGGGAAGAGCAACTGACGAAAAATTGCAAGTGCTGGAGCTGGGATCGAACCCAGGACCAACCACTTATGAAGTGAACGTGTAGCCACTACACCATGAGCCCTGGTAGTTTTGCAGGGTTGTCTAGGATTATCACAACGTGCCCTGCCCACGTATCCTTACAGCTTTTGTCACCTTTCAGATGTTAGGCTCGCCGTAGAGCTGTATGTAGCGTATGTAGTTTATTCGACGTACGATGTCATATTAATTTATTCATATTTCAGATATTCAACCGAATGATCAAGTAATTCAACAAAATGCCATCAAGTTGAAGAGCAAACTAGGAGTATCGCAGCATAATCATTCCCGTTCGTAATTGACTAGTTCGAAAACATAAACAATAGATGTGCGGGTGTTTAGTGTTTAGTATTGTGTTGTTCCATGTTGTGAATGCATATGCTTTGGTTTATTGATGTCCTCTGTTGCGTTCAGTTTATTCCTGTGTGGAATGAGCTTAAAGTTTCTGCTCCCTGAAGGGGTGGACACGCGTGACAGGATTTTTTTTAATTAGATATGTTTTCGTATAGAAAAGTGGATGATTGTGCGCGAAACTTAGTGTTGATTGATCCATTGTCAAATCATATCACCAACCATAGGTGACTCCCAGATTGACAATGTACCCTACCCTACTAACAAAAATTCCTTCCTGTGGCAAACGTGGAGTAGACCGGCCCACATTTGTATGACACGAAAAAAAAGTTTTCAAAATTCGCGGGGCACCCTCTAGAATCGTGCCTTTGGACGAGAAGAACAATCTGTGAAAGATTCAGCTCAATCTGTTAAAAACTGAGCTGGCGCAAATGAGTTGAAGATTTGTATGGGATGTTCAGTCCAAATATATGGGAAATTAGATGACCTCCAAACTCTCATACAGCACGCCAGTTTGGCGTGTTAGATTTGACTCAGAATTGAAAGAATCGTAGTTAATACCCTAATAAACAACTTTGTAGAAGACCATATCACGATAAAACTAAATGTAGTTGCGGTTTCAGCCAACGAAAGCAGGATGAGGACATCTTCCCCAGTTTACACTCGGTTGTCATATGCAGCACGTGTTTTCCGTTCGAAACTTGCGCACTACATCATAGGCGGCTATGTTGTCCTTAATTGCTATTGCTCACGCAAGTGGATGGGTATCCAAATAATAATAAATTACATAGCTGCCTATGATGTAGCGCGCAAGCTACAACCGACAAACACGTGCTGCATATAACAACCGAGAGTAAACGGGGGAAGATGTCCTCATCCTGCTTTCGTTGGCCGTAACCGCAACTAAATTAAGTTTCTAGATTCTAGAGGGTGCCCCGTGGAATTTTTCGACATTTTTGTATTTGGGCCAGGCTAGTGGAGATGCAGCGATTTGCGGTCTTCATAACAACGTTTGTCTCACTAACATTCCTTCCCATCCTCGATGACCGTAAGGACGTGGCCGCCGCCGTTATTGACCTTACTAAAGTTGAGAGCTCTCGAACTGTGTACATTGAGAATAGTAACCCAAGTAGCACTTGTAACTTACGGAATATTTTAGAAAAATAAAAAAGTTTGCATAGCCGTTTCACTTCAGACTGATCGTAACTAACTGTTCTATATTTGCAGAATTCATCTTGGTTGCTCAGACATCGCAATGCAACCTTAAGTTTGCAGAAGCTACATTAATGTCACATGGTAGCTTTCGTGTAATATGCTCCTGAACTGTCAAATTCAGAAAGTTACATTCTTGCCATTATCTTGTTACAACGAAACCAAAAACCAAAACAAATGACCAGACCAGTTGCTGCGAAGTCAATATTTAGTTGCCATGTATCACCGAAAGTCGTTGCCAAATGACGACAGTGTAACTTTTTGTTGTTTCATTGTAAACGCATATGAGACGCGCATAAACGTACGATTACTTGGTCACACATGTGCAACCTACTACCTGCTACTAGTAGGTAAAGATCAACACTGCATGTCAAAAGTATTTAGTAATTAGATATGTTTGTAAGCTAAAACTTAACAAATACGAATTATGCTAAAGTAGCTCACGAAAATCTGAACTACATATATTTTAAGTGAATTTTACCAAAAAATATAGTGTATCGAATAAACTAGTCTCCCATAAAACAAACAAACAGAGATGCATCGACTCAAGGGAGGATCTTGGGCCAAATAAGTCAATTTCGGGAACTCAAATTTGAGTTTTTTGCTTAAGGGGAGCGGGGGTCTTGGGTTGAATTTACCTACTCTTGAGTATATTTTTTGATAGAGGAAAGGTAATTCATCTAGTGCGATTAACTTAAATTTATCTTATTGGGTCGAAATACGGGTTTACGCTAGGGTTTAAGTTAAAAAAAAACTCAAGTATGACGGTTCCGTGAAATCTGGTTTTCAAACTTATAGTTGGGAATTCTGTATGAAGTAATCCCAAGTAACCAAGCTGTTCAAGCTATACGTATTGCATATTCATATAAAGCGCATATATTGGCATGAATTGCCCTACATTAACCATTACAGTTGAATTAAAGTGGCAAGTGGCGCGATTATACTAGTATAATCGTAATTCAACAATAGTGGCGCCACTTCCCGCTTTATTTCAACTTTAATGGTTTTTATAGAGTAATGCATGTCAATATATGTGCGTTATGTATGCAATACGTACAGCTTCAGCAGCTTGGTTACTTGGGAATGTTTGATGTGGATATTGATATCTTCGGACATCCAACCGGCAATGTAGGTTCTGCCCGATCATCACAATGGCGATTAGTTACAAAAACCTGAGCTAATATATCTTTCAATTGTGATTATGGAGTCTTAAGCAAACAGAATAGAAAAGAAAACTTATCAGAATTGACAAATAAACTGGCCTTACAAGTCTAGTATCCTTTTTCCCGTTCAAAAATCGTACAACGAATCAGTGCGATGTGCAAATTTATATGCTAAAGATCTCGAATTTTGCAACCGCACGTGTTTTTCGCTAGTTAAAAATACAATTGCCAGTCAATTTTAGGACGGTGCATCGACGAAACACATTTCCATTTTACTTGAGAGATACTTTTTTCCAATCGCCGTTTTTGATCCACTGTTCATCATTTTCCATAACTGTTATGACAAAACTAGCAATGTAACTTTGAGTTTTATTTTCTATTGCGGTGTAAACAAACTATATTACACATTGGTTACCATCTAATATTTTATGCAACGAACGACATGTTTCACAAAGGCTCCTCCTGCGCTTTTTCGGTGACATAGCTACGTTGCAGTCATTTAAAATTGATTTTTCAATTTGTTGCGTAGAAATTACCGTGATATAGTTGTTTGTAACAAAGTGTGCTGCTTGGGAAGCTAGTCCCAAGCCCTATTCATTGGTTCCTTGTGCAATTTCGATTGCTCTGGTCAATCACGGAGTAGCAACTACGAATTGTGCGGTCATATATGCTAAAAAAAGGTCAAAAATTTACCCTTTCACTAACAATCAGTCCCAAATCTTTGTGCTTTGATTCGGACGGGATGGAGACAATCCTCATAACAGCGGTCTAGAACTGTCCCACCTTACGATTATGTGCGACTCACTCAATGCTAATGCTAACACTCAAGGTATATTTAAACTGGTGTGATTAAATTTTTAGAATCACACAGTCTTTGAAAACATGTTACTGAAACATCTTGAATATTTCTTTGTAAAATCTCCGGAAAAAATCGACGAAATCTTTAAGGCAAACTATTTTGTTTTCCCAGAGAAAAATCCTGGTGGTAATTCGAAGAGAAATGATGTGGAAAATTACTTTTTATTGGAATAATTCTGTGTTCCAAGTAGGTATTCCTGGATGAGATTTAATGTTGAGCTATTACCTGGACCCATCCATTCATTGGTTGTCTGCGCGATTGCGATTGTTCTAGTTCATTTATACTTATGTTTTGGTAGACATAATATTTGAATAACTGTATTCAAAACTGCTTGAAGTGCTCTGGTAGACCCTTTGCATGTCTATGGAAACATTCTATCCTTTTGTATCGACCCCTAGTTCAAAGTGGCACCTTGCAAACCAATTTTCCCACGTTAGAGAGTTCATTCGCCACCAAGTAGATCCGGGACGGGATGTACCTACTCTATCGGTCACATCATAGACCTTCTGCAAACCTATTAAGCGATATATTAACTTTAATTTGTTTACATTTGCGACTTGCACCCCAGTTGGATCCAGATAGAACGAAAATAAATGCCCACCGCACATGATCATCGTCTCGGGTGGGGTTAACTAGCGCGGGTGGCAATCTGCTCAGCATGTTCTGTTGGTCGTTGATTTTGGCGAAAAAATAAAATCCGAGAGGGAATGGACGCTCCCCATACGAATCTAACGTACATTTCCCTCGATGAGCGCATTGTGATAAGTGGTTTTTCGTCCGCGTGCGCTCACATTACCGATCTTCTCGCGCAATCAAGTGGCAAGGAGATTATACTGCTCCTATCCCATCGTCGTCCGAAGCTAAACGATTTTCCATACCCACTTGCATCAGCTAGCAGACGCCGCGGGAAAAACTGCGCGCCTTCACTCGGTTGATGAGAACAGTGGCTTCCTTTGTATTTATGTTTACTGCACTGCAACGATCTAGCAAGTCTGTTTGTTCTACTCAAGGGGAGAGTGGTTTCCAAACTAAATAGTGTGTACCTATGTGCTAGCGAACTTGTATATACTGCGGTAGTCACACCGCATTCTATGTATCATCTTATTCTTCTTCTGTTTGGCTCTACGTTCTGGGACTTGGCCTGTCTCTCTCCAACTTAGTGTTCTTTGAGCACTTCCACAGTTATTAATTGGAGGGCTTTCTTTGCCAGCCATTGCATGAATTAGTATATTGTGAAGCAAGCACAATGATACACTATGCCCAGGGAGTCGAGAAAATTTTCCCGAACGGAACAGGAATCGAACCCGCCGTCTCCGGATTGGCGATCCCTAGCCTTAATCACTACACCCAAAACAATGCGCGCATATTTCGTGCATAAACGCGCCTGCTGTAGGCGCAAAAGTAGCTTGTCGGCGGTAGAAGCACTTTTCCGCGCTTATTTGATGGTGCGCCTGCGCGCACAAAAATTCGAGTAGTATTTTTGACCACACATTGACAAACTGCAATGTGTGGGTGCCATCGGTTGCTATGGGGTTGTGAATGTATTAGTGTGCACTAGCTTTTGCGTCACCAATACATACAAAACGTGCATAGCAAAAATTGCGAATGTGTGAGTGTCTCCCGGTCCGAGATCGAGCGGAATGACAGTGATTTGTTGTTATTGAAATCCGGACGGCCGCCGTCGTCCAGCAAGGGAGTTTTTGGTTTTATTTAATTGCTTGTGTATTTCAGCTGTTCGAATCCGGTTTGTGACCCGTACCGGAACACGGTCCGTCGTGCGCGTCGAGTGTGCCCATTTTCCCGTTACCCGTTTGCCGCCCGCGAGTGTGAGATTTGTTGTGAAAAATTGGTTGGGAAAGGCCGCAGCAAAATCTTGGCTAATTAGTAGCAGCAGCAGCAGCAGCAAACCTCTCGCACCGATCCCCCGTCGGGAGTAAAGCAGAGCGGAGGAAAAAGTAAGGATGAATGACAAGGCGACACTTACGATTTGGACCAGTATATCAAACAATTGAAACCCAAGTGAAAACCCTGTGTGATAAGGCGATGGAAATTTTGGCAAAGGAGGTAAAATGTCCGGTGACAGTGCGTGGTGATGTGCACGGTCAGTTCCACGACCTGAAGGAGCCCTTCCGGGTGGGCGGACGATCGCCTCACACTAATTTTCTGTTCATGGGCGATTACGTTGGTCGTGTATATTACTCAACCGAAACAGCGATGCTACTGGTGGCGCTGAGAGAATTACAATCCTGCGGGGAAATCCGTTCCGCTAGACCACAGGTATACGACTTTTACGATGCGTGCTTACAAAAGTGCGGCAACCCGAACGTTTGGAAGTATTTTACCGACCTGTTTGACTATCTCCCGCTGATGGCCCTGGTCGATGGTCAAATCTTCTGTTTGCATGGCGGTCTCAGTCCCTCGAACGACACGCTGGGCCACATCCGGCCGTTGGAAGATTGCAGAAAGTACCACGCGAGGGACCCACGTGTGACATCCTCTGGTCCGATCCGGATAACCGGGGCTGCCACCGGATGAAATAACCGGTTCCGCCACGAGGTGCTGGTTACACCTTTGACCAGGACATTTCGGAACTTTCCAATCACTCAAACGGTTGGTCTCTCGGGCGCATCAGATTGTCATGGAAGGCCACAACTGGTGCCACGATGGTAATGAGGTTTCATTCAAAATATAAATAATAATTAGGGTAAACGTACCAATAGTGGTGCTATTAGTAGCTCCTTGTATTAAAATAATTAAATGAAATTGATAATACCACAAAATAAAAATTCTGAAAAATTAATCGATAGTTTTTCATGTAAATCAACAAGGAAAAATGTAAAAATCATCGTTTATTTCGGTTTTTTTTCTATTTATAGGTACACGGCTGAATTCTTATGAGACCCACTACTATAGGAACACTACCACCACATTAGGTGCAAAGGAGCCAAAAAATTTAGGAAAATAATTGTTTAAAATAGGTTTTTGTCGAATCATGAAAACAAAACTGAATTAATGTCATTAATGAAATATAATGCATCTATTAAAAATGTCATTTGCGTGTTTTTGGGTCGAAATAGTGCTAAATTGCCACGACCACCACTATTGGTGCTACCTCCACTAAGGGAGCGTTCACCCTATAAGCATATATTATTATTTAATACGTAAAAAGGATAACATTTGTAAAAAAGTTTGCACTTGCAAGAAAAAAAAAAGGAAAATGAGACGTGTAAACCGTATTACACGAATAAACTTACTTAGATAAGAAAGAAAAAGAGAGAAAAACGAAGTAAAGACACTGCAAGTGGGGGTTTTCACAGCAGTGTCTTTAACCCTCTAATTCCCAACCCCGCCTTTAGACGGGGTATAGTTTGAGCATTTTTGTATTTTTTGTTTCGTAGACAATCATTTTTTTTATATTTTTGACTGATATCAAAGACTATTCTGAATATCTCAAAATGGTTTTTAATGCCTTTTGAAGCTTATTTACATTTTTTTAAAAATCATTGAAAAATTGATGTTTTAGTCACCTTTCAGAAGCCATTGTATATTTTGTATTGAATCGCTTCAATTTACATATTTTAAATTTTTCCCAAATCATACTATCATAGTCAAATAGTTTAATGGAATCGAATACACTTTAAAATTATTTTTCTTAAAATTATACGGAAAATAAAATTTTCTATGAAAAAAATTTATAATAAAAATATTTTAACAATAATCATAAAATCTGAAAATGTTTTCATCTCAAAAAATCCGTCTCCTAAGGCCAGTAGTACACAGGGTCAAATATTTGACAAGGAAAGAACTCAAGAAACAACATCAGTTTGACACTAATGAAAATTTGGTCGAGTCAAACAAGATGTTTGAGCATTGGTTTCTTTTCGGACAAATATTTGACCCTGTGTACTAGCAGCTTAAATAGGCTTCCAGGAAAAATATAAAAGTGTGGGGATGTTCAAAAATAAAAATTAGAAAAATCAAAAACCGAAATTCACAAAATCGAGAATTAAAAAGAATCATCTTCCAAAACATGTTTAAATCGATTTTAGATGACGAAAAATGATATTTAGATCAAAATCAAAAATTTGGGTATTAGAGGGTTAAACATTATTTAATGTTGTTTCTGCGTAATGCTTTAGACAATACCTAACTTTTAGTCTTATATTTTTCCAAGGCGTTAACAGTTAACACTTAAAATATCGTTTTATTAAAATTTGTCTCCTGAGGGGGTGGTCGTAAGTACCAACTTATGTCAAATCCCATATACACTCCATCTGGTAAGGTCAAGGCGTTAACAGTTAACACCCGAAATGACGTTTTATTAAAATTTGCTCCTGAGGGGGTGGACGTAAGTACCACTCCATCTGGTAAGGTCAGGGCGTTAACAGTTAACACCCGAAATGACGTTTTATTAAAATTTGCTCCTGAGGGGGTGGACGTAAGTACCACTCCATCTGGTAAGGTCAGGGCGTTAACAGTTAACACCCAAAATGACGTTTTATTAAAATTTGTCTCCTGAGGGGGTGGTCGTGGGTACCGACTTATGTCAAATCCCATATACACTCCATCTGGTAAGGTCAAGGCGTTAACAGTTAACACTCAAAATGACGTTTTATTAAAATTTGTCTCCTGAGGGGGTGGACGTAAGTACCGACTTATGTCAAATCCCATATACACTCCATCTGGTAAGGTCAGGGCGTTAACAGTTAACACTCAAAATGACGTTTTATTAAAATTTGTCTCCTGAGGGGGTGGACGTAAGTACCGACTTATGTCAAATCCCATACGTTACGTCAGGGCGTTAACAGTTAACACCCAAAATGACGTTTTATTAAAATTTGTCTCCTGAGGGGGTGGACGTAAGTACCGACTTATGTCGAATCCCATATACACTCCAACTGGTAAGGTCAGGGCGTTAACAGTTAACACTCAAAATGACGTTTTATTAAAATTTGTCTCCTGAGGGGGTGGACGTAAGTACCGACTTATGTCGAATCCCATATACACTCCACCTGGTAAGGTCAGGGCGTTAACAGTTAACACTCAAAATGACGTTTTATTAAAATTTGTCTCCTGAGGGGGTGGACGTAAGTACCGACTTATGTCAAATCCCATATACACTCCATCTGGTAAGGTCAGGGCGTTAACAGTTAACACTCAAAATGACGTTTTATTAAAATTTGTCTCCTGAGGGGGTGGACGTAAGTACCGACTTATGTCAAATCCCATACGTTACGTCAGGGCGTTAACAGTTAACACCCAAAATGACGTTTTATTAAAATTTGTCTCCTGAGGGGGTGGACGTAAGTACCACTCCATCTGGTAAGGTCAGGGCGTTAACAGTTAACACCCAAAATGACGTTTTATTAAAATTTGTATCCTGAGGGGGTGGTCGTGGGTACCGACTTATGTCAAATCCCATATACACTCCATCTGGTAAGGCCAGGGCGTTAACAGTTAACACTCAAAATGACGTTTTATTAAAATTTGTCTCCTGAGGGGGTGGACGTAAGTACCGACTTATGTCGAATCCCATATACACTCCATCTGGTAAGGTCAGGGCGTTAACAGTTAACACTCAAAATGACGTTTTATTAAAATTTGTCTCCTGAGGGGGTGGACGTAAGTACCGACTTATGTCGAATCCCATATACACTCCAACTGGTAAGGTCAGGGCGTTAACAGTTAACACTCAAAATGACGTTTTATTAAAATTTGTCTCCTGAGGGGGTGGACGTAAGTACCGACTTATGTCGAATCCCATATACACTCCACCTGGTAAGGTCAGGGCGTTTACAGTTAACACTCAAAATGACGTTTTATTAAAATTTGTCTCCTGAGGGGGTGGACGTAAGTACCGACTTATGTCAAATCCCATACGTTACGTCAGGGCGTTAACAGTTAACACCAAAAATGACGTTTTATTAAAATTTGTCTCCTGAGGGGGTGGTCGTGGGTACCGACTTATGTCAAATCCCATATACACTCCATCTGGTAAGGTCAGGGCGTTAACAGTTAACACTCAAAATGACGTTTTATTAAAATTTGTCTCCTGAGGGGGTGGACGTAAGTACCGACTTATGTCGAATCCCATATACACTCCAACTGGTAAGGTCAGGGCGTTAACAGTTAACACTCAAAATGACGTTTTATTAAAATTTGTCTCCTGAGGGGGTGGACGTAAGTACCGACTTATGTCGAATCCCATATACACTCCACCTGGTAAGGTCAGGGCGTTTACAGTTAACACTCAAAATGACGTTTTATTAAAATTTGTCTCCTGAGGGGGTGGACGTAAGTACCGACTTATGTCAAATCCCATACGTTACGTCAGGGCGTTAACAGTTAACACCAAAAATGACGTTTTATTAAAATTTGTCTCCTGAGGGGGTGGTCGTGGGTACCGACTTATGTCAAATCCCATATACACTCCATCTGGTAAGGTCAGGGCGTTAACAGTTAACACTCAAAATGACGTTTTATTAAAATTTGTCTCCTGAGGGGGTGGACGTAAGTACCGACTAATGTCAAATCCCATACGTTACGTCAGGGCGTTAACAGTTAACACCAAAAATGACGTTTTATTAAAATTTGTCTCCTGAGGGGGTGGTCGTGGGTACCGACTTATGTCAAATCCCATATACACTCCATCTGGTAAGGTCAGGGCGTTAACAGTTAACACTCAAAATGACGTTTTATTAAAATTTGTCTCCTGAGGGGGTGGACGTAAGTACCGACTTATGTCAAATCCCATACGTTACGTCAGGGCGTTAACAGTTAACACCAAAAATGACGTTTTATTAAAATTTGTCTCCTGAGGGGGTGGACGTAAGTACCGACTAATGTCAAATCCCATACGTTACGTCAGGGCGTTAACAGTTAACACCAAAAATGACGTTTTATTAAAATTTGTCTCCTGAGGGGGTGGACGTAAGTACCGACTTATGTCAAATCCCATACGTTACGTCAGGGCGTTAACAGTTAACACCAAAAATGACGTTTTATTAAAATTTGTCTCCTGAGGGGGTGGACGTAAGTACCGACTTATGTCAAATCCCATATACACTCCATCTGGTAAGGTCAGGGCGTTAACAGTTAACACTCAAAATGACGTTTTATTAAAATTTGTCTCCTGAGGGGGTGGTCGTGGGTACCGACTTATGTCGAATCCCATATACACTCCATCTGGTAAGGTCAGGGCGTTAACAGTTAACACTCAAAATGACGTTTTATTAAAATTTGTCTCCTGAGGGGGTGGACGTAAGTACCGACTTATGTCGAATCCCATATACACTCCATCTGGTAAGGTCAGGGCGTTAACAGTTAACACTCAAAATGACGTTTTATTAAAATTTGTCTCCTGAGGGGGTGGACGTAAGTACCGACTTATGTCAAATCCCATACGTTACGTCAGGGCGTTAACAGTTAACACCCAAAATGACGTTTTATTAAAATTTGTCTCCTGAGGGGGTGGACGTAAGTACCACTCCATCTGGTAAGGTCAGGGCGTTAACAGTTAACACCAAAAATGACGTTTTATTAAAATTTGTATCCTGAGGGGGTGGTCGTGGGTACCGACTTATGTCAAATCCCATATACACTCCATCTGGTAAGGCCAGGGCGTTAACAGTTAACACTCAAAATGACGTTTTATTAAAATTTGTCTCCTGAGGGGGTGGACGTAAGTACCGACTTATGTCAAATCCCATACGTTACGTCAGGGCGTTAACAGTTAACACCCAAAATGACGTTTTATTAAAATTTGTCTCCTGAGGGGGTGGACGTAAGTACCACTCCATCTGGTAAGGTCAGGGCGTTAACAGTTAACACCAAAAATGACGTTTTATTAAAATTTGTCTCCTGAGGGGGTGGACGTAAGTACCGACTTATGTCAAATCCCATATACACTCCATCTGGTAAGGTCAGGGCGTTAACAGTTAACACTCAAAATGACGTTTTATTAAAATTTGTCTCCTGAGGGGGTGGACGTAAGTACCGACTTATGTCAAATCCCATACGTTACGTCAGGGCGTTAACAGTTAACACCCAAAATGACGTTTTATTAAAATTTGTCTCCTGAGGGGGTGGACGTAAGTACCACTCCATCTGGTAAGGTCAGGGCGTTAACAGTTAACACCAAAAATGACGTTTTATTAAAATTTGTCTCCTGAGGGGGTGGACGTAAGTACCGACTTATGTCAAATCCCATATACACTCCATCTGGTAAGGTCAGGGCGTTAACAGTTAACACTCAAAATGACGTTTTATTAAAATTTGTCTCCTGAGGGGGTGGACGTAAGTACCGACTAATGTCAAATCCCATACGTTACGTCAGGGCGTTAACAGTTAACACCAAAAATGACGTTTTATTAAAATTTGTCTCCTGAGGGGGTGGTCGTGGGTACCGACTTATGTCAAATCCCATATACACTCCATCTGGTAAGGTCAGGGCGTTAACAGTTAACACTCAAAATGACGGTTTATTAAAATTTGTCTCCTGAGGGGGTGGACGTAAGTACCGACTTATGTCAAATCCCATATACACTCCATCTGGTAAGGTCAGGGCGTTAACAGTTAACACTCAAAATGACGTTTTATTAAAATTTGTCTCCTGAGGGGGTGGACGTAAGTACCGACTTATGTCAAATCCCATATACACTCCATCTGGTAAGGTCAGGGCGTTAACAGTTAACACTCAAAATGAAGTTTTATTAAAATTTGTCTCCTGAGGGGGTGGACGTAAGTACCGACTTATGTCAAATCCCATATACACTCCATCTGGTAAGGTCAGGGCGTTAACAGTTAACACTCAAAATGACGTTTTATTAAAATTTGTCTCCTGAGGGGGTGGACGTAAGTACCGACTAATGTCAAATCCCATACGTTACGTCAGGGCGTTAACAGTTAACACCAAAAATGACGTTTTATTAAAATTTGTCTCCTGAGGGGGTGGACGTAAGTACCGACTTATGTCAAATCCCATACGTTACGTCAGGGCGTTAACAGTTAACACCAAAAATGACGTTTTATTAAAATTTGTCTCCTGAGGGGGTGGTCGTGGGTACCGACTTATGTCAAATCCCATATACACTCCATCTGGTAAGGTCAGGGCGTTAACAGTTAACACTCAAAATGACGGTTTATTAAAATTTGTCTCCTGAGGGGGTGGACGTAAGTACCGACTTATGTCAAATCCCATATACACTCCATCTGGTAAGGTCAGGGCGTTAACAGTTAACACTCAAAATGACGTTTTATTAAAATTTGTCTCCTGAGGGGGTGGACGTAAGTACCGACTAATGTCAAATCCCATACGTTACGTCAGGGCGTTAACAGTTAACACCAAAAATGACGTTTTATTAAAATTTGTCTCCTGAGGGGGTGGACGTAAGTACCGACTAATGTCAAATCCCATACGTTACGTCAGGGCGTTAACAGTTAACACCAAAAATGACGTTTTATTAAAATTTGTCTCCTGAGGGGGTGGACGTAAGTACCGACTTATGTCAAATCCCATACGTTACGTCAGGGCGTTAACAGTTAACACCAAAAATGACGTTTTATTAAAATTTGTCTCCTGAGGGGGTGGTCGTGGGTACCGACTTATGTCAAATCCCATATACACTCCATCTGGTAAGGTCAGGGCGTTAACAGTTAACACTCAAAATGACGGTTTATTAAAATTTGTCTCCTGAGGGGGTGGACGTAAGTACCGACTTATGTCAAATCCCATATACACTCCATCTGGTAAGGTCAGGGCGTTAACAGTTAACACTCAAAATGACGTTTTATTAAAATTTGTCTCCTGAGGGGGTGGACGTAAGTACCGACTTATGTCAAATCCCATACGTTACGTCAGGGCGTTAACAGTTAACACCAAATATGACGTTTTATTAAAATTTGTCTCCTGAGGGGGTGGTCGTGGGTACCGACTTATGTCAAATCCCATATACACTCCATCTGGTAAGGTCAGGGCGTTAACAGTTAACACTCAAAAAGACGTTTTATTAAAATTTGTCTCCTGAGGGGGTGGACGTAAGTACCGACTTATGTCGAATCCCATATACACTCCATCTGGTAAGGTCAGGGCGTTAACAGTTAACACTCAAAATGACGTTTTATTAAAATTTGTCTCCTGAGGGGGTGGACGTAAGTACCGACTTATGTCGAATCCCATATACACTCCATCTGGTAAGGTCAGGGCGTTAACAGTTAACACTCAAAATGACGTTTTATTAAAATTTGTCTCCTGAGGGGGTGGACGTAAGTACCGACTTATGTCGAATCCCATATACACTCCAACTGGTAAGGTCAGGGCGTTAACAGTTAACACTCAAAATGACGTTTTATTAAAATTTGTCTCCTGAGGGGGTGGTCGTGGGTACCGACTTATGTCAAATCCCATATACACTCCATCTGGTAAGGTCAGGGCGTTAACAGTTAACACCCAAAATATCGTTTTATTAAAATTTGTCTCCTGAGGGGGTGGACGTAAGTACCGACTTATGTCGAATCCCATATACACTCCATCTGGTAAGGTCAGGGCGTTAACAGTTAACACTCAAAATGACGTTTTATTAAAATTTGTCTCCTGAGGGGGTGGACGTAAGTACCGACTTATGTCGAATCCCATATACACTCCATCTGGTAATGTCAAGGCGTTAACAGTTAACACCCAAAATATCGTTTCATTAAAATTTGTCTCCTGAGGGGGTGGACGTAAGTACCGACTTATGTCGAATCCCATATACACTCCATCTGGTAAGGTCAGGGCGTTAACAGTTAACACTCAAAATGATGTTTTATTAAAATTTTGAATGAATTTTTGACACGCGAAAATCGATTTTTCTCTTAAACCGTGTGTCGGACGTACATCGGGCACAGTGCGCTGGATAGAGGGCCAGGTCTACTGTCCAGCGCACTACGTCCGACGTTAGGTTTCACGTATTGATTTTGAGAAAATTTGATTGTTGGGTGTGGGGAAGCTTCGGGTTTTGGTAATCGGTTTGACTGAGCCTCAGTACACTAACTGTCAAAACGGATGCAAAAGGTAAACAATTTATTATGGCTGTATTACACTATTCTATTTTCGTCAAAAAATAATTCATAATTAAACTTAATTATGAACAAAAATATAGCGAACGTGCCTCCACGATCACCCCATGCTCAAATGTTCGCATATCTTCCGTATGCCTTCATCTCATCTTCATCGCAGGAACTCGGTCAGACAAAAATATCTTATAGAAAAAATAACACTTTTAGTTAGGACTATATTTTATAGAAATGAAGTTTAACTTACGTATTGTTCATGTTACGTTATCAGAGCTCAAACTTGCTGGTACAATAAAAATGTACAATAGAATCGTTTGTTCGTACATTTCCAGCACAGTTTTCATGGAATCCTTCTCTCAAATTAATGACAATGGTTTTGACCAAAGTCTGCAAGAGAAACCATCTTGTTAAGAGTATGAATAGTGGAAAGATAATAAAACTCACCTGAAAGAACTCCTCCAGACAATTTCGATATTTCCCCAAAAATAAATGGGTTGGTGAAGCTGCTGTAGGATTTCATGGATTTTTGTATATGATTTTTTTCACATAACACATCACCATTTTCTTAAATTAATGTGACCGACAGGTTATTGATGTTGTTTTACCGTTGTTCATTGTTCAAAACAGATTGAGATAATAATAATTTTGAACCAATTCACATGCAAATTTGTACTCAGGTAGACACGTTGAATACTACCAGTGTACAAACAATCAAATAGATGGGTTTAAGATTGTCCGAGTTATAGCGAAATAAGGCTGATACAAATTTAATTTTGACATTTTGTCTCCTCTCCCTCTTTAAAAATTTTTGGCTGGATTTTACACGACAACTATTCTCAACACAAATGAAATAAAAAAATAAATTAAACAGAATGGCTCCAAGGAGTTCCATAAGAACTGTGATCTCATGACAACAATTCTTAATACAACTAAAATTTCAAAAATAATTTAAATGAATTATACAGAATTGCTCCAATAAGTGATCTCACGACAATTCTCAACAGAAATAAAATTTCATAAATAATTTAAATGAATTAAACAGAACTGCTCCAAGCAGTGATTTCACGGCAACAATTCTTAACACTAACAAAAATTTTAAAATAAAAAAAATAGATAAATTATTCAGAATAGTTCCAAGGAGTTCCATAAGAACTGTGATCTCACGACAACAACTCTCAACACAAATAAATATTTAAAAATAATAACAATGAATTATCCAGAATTGCATCAATAAGTGATTTCACGGCAACAATTCTTAACACTAACAAAATTTTTAAAATAAAAAAAAATAGATAAATTATTCAGAATAGTTCCAAGAAGTTCCATAAGAACTGTGATCTCACGACAATAATTCTCAACACAACTAAAATTTCAAAAATAATTTAAATGAATTAATCAGAATGGTTCCAAGGAGTTCTATAAGAACTGTGATCTCACGACAACAATTCTCAACACAAATAAATTTAACAAAAAAAAATCAATGAATTAAACAGAATAGTTCCAAGAAGTTCCATAAGAACTGTGATCTCACGACAACAATTCTCAACACAACTAAAATTTCAAAAATAATTTAAATGAATTGAACAGAACTGCTCCAATAAGTGATTTCACGGCAACAATTCTCAACACAACTAAAATTTCAAAAATAATTTAAATGAATTAAACCAGTGAATCAAAATTCAACCATCGCGCAACAATAATGACAATGTCGCAACCTGTATTTGTTGCGACAAACAAACCCATGCGACATAAGTTTGTCCTAACTTGAAAATAATGGGATTAACATCGTACACCACGAGTTTAGAGATTTTTAAGCCTTGCAATGCGATTTTCGAACGGTAACTTCGAGTCGGCAAACACTGCAACTCTGGGGAAGCTCTATCATCAAACAGTTTCGACTTTGGGTTAGCAATAATTGATTATTCACGAGCCCCGTAACGTGGGTAGATCACCTTATAATGGTGCGTTACGGCGTAAGATCTACCATAACAAATTTTGATCTTGTAATTTTTTAGCTTTGTTAATTTAAATGCAAGAAAATTCCAAGATCACAATTTGGTGTACTTTTTTTGTATGTTTTTCATTGTTAATAAACCATTTGTTTCAGGAGGAGTCAGGTAATTTTTGTCTACGTCTAGAGAGATTTGTTTCCGAAAATTATGTAACTGTTGTGATCCTATCACCATTTAATACTATTTTCTATTTCAGATGTACAAGTGGGCAACCCTGTGGTCGAGACGACGAAACATCTTTCTTATATTTTGAAGGGTCAAGATCACCATATCATTCGGTGGCGGGTAGATCACGTTGTCCGCGTCGTTTTTCTTCGAGCCGAGTCGTAATGTCGCGGATGTAAACGTGTTTTTTGTAGAATTTTTTTCTTCGGATCGCCATTTTTCTTACTCGTTTTACGCGCTCTTGTTTTATTTATTTATTATTTTTTTTTGATTGAATTGAGATGTTTTTTGTTGTTGTTTAACGTGGTTTTTGTTTATGTTTTTTTCTTTTCTTTTATTTTGTTATTTCTCGAGCCGCCAATTTTTTTTTCTCGCGTTTAAAACATGCATTGCAAAGTTCCGATGACCCTGGAGGGATCAGTTCTGATTGTGCCTCGCACTGAGCCGAAACATACTTATTTATACAATAAATAGAAAACTTATCTTTTGATTTCATTTTCGTTCAACTCGTCTTACGCGATTTTTTTTTTAATTGAAATGTTTTTTTTTGTAAATTGAGGTTTTTTTTTTCTTGAACTGCCAACTTTTTTTTTGTCTTTTTTTCACGCGTTTCAAACATTTATTGTAACGTTCCGATGACCCTGGAGGGATCGGTTCTGCTTGGGCCTCTCACTGAGCAGAAACATAATTATTTAAGCAATAAATAAAAAAAAATCTCTTTTGATTGCCGGCTTTCAAAAGATTAAATTTTAACCATATAAACAACCAATGCCGTGGGTCCATCGCCAGCTTTTCAGGCGAATCCTTGACCTACATAATACACCACCCAACCACCCACTCCGTAGTACTTATGGGAGTGTCACTGAGTCGGAGGCCTCTTATATAAGTGCTACATCAACATTTCCTTTCCCTATCCCAAGTTACGGTAAAGATGGGCGTGGCCGGGAATAATGACATTTGTGCTTTTGGTATTCTTGCATAAGATTGGAGCAAAGTTAACTCCCCGGCCTTGTTCCGAAAAGCAATCCGAGCAAGATTAGCAAAAGGTACATGAATGTTGTTAGTATCCAATCTACGAAGTATACCGTAACTACGCTAACGCTAACGCTAACGCTAACGCAATAATTGATTATTCACGAGTTGAAAAGTACGCAACGAATTCAGCTTCCGTCTGCAACAAAAAAAATTCGAGATCATGTCATTATCTGTTACCAGTAGGGATAAAGAGTAATCGTCGCACCTTCTTTGTTGCTTGTTTTGTGCCTCTTTTGTCTGACAATTCTCTTCACTGAATTAAACAGAAATGCTCCAAGGAGTTCCATAAGAACTGTGATCTCACGACAACAATTCTCAACACAAATAAAATTTCAAAAAAAAAATCAATGAATTAAACAGAATAGTTCCAAGAAGTTCCATCAGAACTGTGATCTCATGACAACAGTTCTTAATACAACTAAAATTTCAAAAATAATTTAAATGAATTATACAGAATTGCTCCAATAAGTGATCTTACGACAATTCTCAACACAAATAAAATTTCATAAATAATTTAAATGAATTAAACAGAACTGCTCCAAGCAGTGATTTCACGGCAACAATTCTTAACACAAACAAAATTTAAAAAAAAATAGATAAATTAATCAGAATAGTTCCAAGAAGTTCCATAAGAACTGTGATCTCACGACAACAATTCTCAACACAACTAAAATTTCAAAAATAATTTAAATGAATTGAACAAAACTGCTCCAATAAGTGATTTCACGGCAACAATTCTTAACACTAACAAAATTTCAAAAAAAAAATAGATAAACTATTCAGAATAGTTCCAAGAAGTTTCATAAGAACTGTGATCTCACGACAATAATTCTCAACACAACTAAACTTTCAAAAATAATTTATGAATCAAACAGAATTGCTCCAAGGAGTTCCATAAGAACTGTGATCTCACGACAACAATTCTCAAAACAAATAAAATTAAAAAAAAAAAGAATTAAACAGAATAGTTCCAAGAAGTTCCATCAGAACTGTGATCTCATGACAACAATTCTTAATACAACTAAAATTTCAAAAATAATTTAAATAAATTAAACAGAACTGCTCCAATAAGTGATTTCACGGCAACAATTCTCAACACAAACAAAATTTTTAAAATAAAAAAAAATTGATAAATTATTCAGAATAGTTCCAAGGAGTTCCATAAGAACTGTGATCTCACGACAACAATTCTCAACACAAATAAAATTTAAAAAAATGAATTGATCAGAATGGTTCCAAGGAGTTCTATAAGAACTGTGATCTCACGACAACAACTCTCAACACAAATATTAAAAATAATAACAATGAATTATCCAGAATTGCATCAATAAGTGATTTCACGGCAACAATTCTTAACACTAACAAAATTTTTAAAATAAAAAAAAAATAGATAAATTATTCAGTATAGTTCCAAGAAGTTCCATAAGAACTGTGATCTCACGACAATAATTCTCAACACAACTAAAATTTCAAAAATAATTTAAATGAATTGACCAGAATTGCTCCAAGGAGTTCCTTAAGAACTGTGATCTCACGACAATAATTCTCAACACAAATAAAATTTCATAAATAATTTAAATGAATTAAACAGAACTGCTCCAAGCAGTGATTTCACGGCAACAATTCTCAACACAAACAAAATTTTTAAAATAAAAAAATAGATAAATTATTCAGAATAGTTTCAAGAAGTTCAATAAGAACTGTGATCTCACGACACAAATTCTCAAAACTAATAAATATTTAAAAATAATAACAATGAATTATTCAGAATTGCATCAATAAGTGATTTCACGGCAACAATTCTTAACACAAACAAAATTTTTAAAATAAAAAATTATTCCAAGGAGTTCCATAAGAACTGTGATCTCATGACAACAATTCTCAACACAAATAAAATTTCAAAAATATTTTAAATGAATTTAACAGAATTGCTCCAATATGTGATCTCACGGCAACAATTCTTAACACAAACAAAATTAAAAAAAAAATAGATAAATTAATCAGAGTAGTTCCAAGGAGTTCCACAGGAACTGTGATCTCACGACAACAATTCTCAACACAAATGAAATAAAAAAATGAATTAAACAGAATGGCTCCAAGGTGTTCCATAAGAACTGTGATCTCATGACAACAATTCTCAACACAAATAAAATTTCAAAAATAATTTAAATGAATTAAACAGAACTGCTCCAATAAGTGATTTCACGGCAACAATTCTTAACACAAACCAAATTTATAAAATAAAAAAAATAGATAAATTATTCAGAATAGTTTCAAGGAGTTCCATAAGAACTGTGATCTCACGACAACAATTCTCAACACAAAAAAAAATTTAAAAAAAAATGAATTAATCAGAGTGGTTCCAAGGAGTTCTATAAGAACTGTGATCTCACGACAACAATGCTCAACACAAATAAATATTTAAAAATATGACAATAAGTGATTTCACGGCAACAATTCTTAACACTAACAAAATTTTTAAAATAAAAAATAGATAAATTATTCAGAATAGTTCCAATGAGTTCCATAAGAACTGTGATCTCACGACAACAATTATCAACACAAATAAAATTAAAAAAAAAAATCAGTGAATTAAACAGAATAGTTCCAAGAACTTCCATAAGAACTGTGATCTCACGACAACAATTCTCAACACAAATAAAATTTAAAAAAAAAATCAATGAAATAAACAAGAATTTTCATAAGAACTGTGATTTCATGACAACAGTTCTAAATACAACTAAAATTTCAAAAATAATTTGATTGAATTAAACAGAATTGCTCCAAAGAGTTCCATGTACAAAAATAAATAGATGGGTTTAAGATTGTCCGAGTTATAGCGAAATAAGGCTGATACAAATTTAATTTTGACATTTTGTCTCCTCTCCCTCTTTAAAAATTTTTGGCTGGATTTTACACAACAATAATTCTCAACACAAATGAAATAAAAAAATAAATTAAACAGAATGGCTCCAAGGAGTTCCATAAGAACTGTGATCTCATGACAACAATTCTTAACGCAAACAAAATTTCAAAAAAAAAAAATAGATAGATTAATCAGAATAGTTCCAAGAAGTGCCATAAGAACTGTGATCTCACGACAACGATTCTCAACACAAATAATATTTGAAAAAAAAAATGAATTAAACAGAAATGCTCCAAGGAGTTCCATAATAACTGTGATCTTATAACAACAATTCTCAAAACAAATAAAATAAAAAAAATATCAATGAATTAAACAGAATAGTTCCAAAAAGTTCCATAAGAACTGTGATCTCACGACAACAATTCTCAACACAAATAATATTTGAAAAAAAAAAAATTAATTAAACAGAATTGCTCCAAGGAGTTCCATAATAACTGTGATCTTATAACAACAATTCTCAACACAAATAAAATTTAAAAAAAAAATCAATGAATTTAACAGAATAGTTCCAAAAAGTTCCATAAGAACTGTGATCTCACGGCAACAATTCTTAAAACAAACAAAATTTTTAAAATAAAAAAATAGATAAATTATTCAGAATAGTTCCAAGGAGTTTCATAAGAACTGTGATCTCATGACAACAATTATTATAACAACTAAAATTTCAAAAATATTTTAAATGAATTTAACAGAATTGCTCCAATATGTGATCTCACGGCAACAATTCTTAACACAAACAAAATTAAAAAAAAAAAATAGATAAATTAATCAGAGTAGTTCCAAGGAGTTCCATAGGAACTGTGATCTCACGACAACAATTCTCAACACAAATAAAGTTAAAAAAAATGAATTGATCAGAATGGTTCCAAGGAGTTCTATAAGAACTGTGATCTCACGGCAACAATTCTCAACACAAATAAATATTTAAAAATAATAACAATGAATTATCCAGAATTGCATCAATAAGTGATTTCACGGCAACAATTCTTAACACTAACAAAAATTTTAAAATAAAAAAAATAGATAAATTATTCAGAATAGTTCCAAGGAGTTCCATAAGAACTATGATCTCACGACAACAATTATCAACACAAATAAAATTTCAAAAAAAAAATCAATGAATCAAACAGAATAGTTCCAAGAACTTCCATAAGAACTGTGATCTCACGACAACAATTCTCAACACAAATAAAATAAAAAAAAATCAATGAAATAAACAAGAAGTTTCATAAGAACTGTGATCTCATGACAACAGTTCTAAATACAACTAAAATTTCAAAAATAATTTAAATGAATTAAACAGAATTGCTCCAAGGAGTTCCATGTACAAAAAATCAAATAGATGGGTTTAAGATTGTCCGAGTTATAGCGAAATAAGGCTCATACAAATTTAACTTTGACATTTTGTCTCCTCTCCCTCTTCAAAAATTTTTGGCTGGATTCTACACGACAACAATTCTCAACACAAATGAAATAAAAAAATGAATTGAACAGAAAAAAAAATCAATGAAATAAACAAGAAGTTCCATAAGAACTGTGATCTCATGACAACAATTCTTAACACAAATAAAATTTCAAAAATGATTTAAATGAATTAACCAGTACTGCTCCTGCTAAGTGATCTCACGGCAACAATTCTTAACGCAAACAAAATTTCAAAAAAAAAAAAAAAAGTAGATAGATTAATCAGAATCGTTCCAAGAAGTGCCATAAGAACTGTGATCTCACGACAACAATTCTCAACACAAATAATATTTGACAAAAAAAATGAATGTAACAGAATTGCTCCAAGGAGTTCCATAATAACTGTGATCTTATAACAACAATTCTCAACACAAATAAAATTAAAAAAAAAATCAATGAATTAAACAGAATAGTTCCAAAAAGTTCCATAAGAACTGTGATCTCATGACAACAATTCTCAACACAAATAAAATTTCAAAAATATTGTATTTTTTACGAATAATCAGACTTTTGAGACGAAATTGAAATCGCCCGAAAATCGTACAAATCTGTCATCCCCGACAGCTTTTCGCTTTCGACCCATGATTCAGGCGAAATCAGCGCGGTTTGTTGTGAAAACAAGATCAGCTGGTGGATGCCGAACAATGAGGATGAACGTAAACATCGGATGTCCAGCTGATTTTGTTGTGTAAACATGATCAGCTGGTGGACCGAGAACAATGAGAAAAATGTGTAAACATTGAGACGGCCGGCGAAATCTGTCATTATATCGGGCGAGTTGCTAAAGACCGGCAGAAAAGAGCGACAGCGAAATCGAAAGCGAAATAGGAGAACGACGAAATTTATTGCACTGAAGTCTAAGTGAAAAAAAAAAATCGCAATAATTTAAATGAATTAATCAGAATGGTTCCAAGGAGTTCTATAAGAACTGTGATCTCACGACAACAATTCTCAACACAAATAAAATTTCTAAAAAAAATCAATGAATTAAACAGAATAGTTCCAAGAAGTTCCATCAGAACTGTGATCTCATGACAACAGTTCTTAATACAACTAAAATTTCAAAAATAATTTAAATGAATTATACAGAATTGCTCCAATAAGTGATCTCACGACAATTCTCAACACAAATAAAATTTCATAAATAATTTAAATGAATTAAACAGAACTGCTCCAAGCAGTGATTTCACGGCAACAATTCTTAACACAAACAAAATTAAAAAAAAAATAGATAAATTAATCAGAATAGTTCCAAGAAGTTCCATCAGAACTGTGATCTCATGACAACGGTTCTTAATACAACTAAAATTTCAAAAATAATTTAAATGAATTGAACAAAACTGCTCCAATAAGTGATTTCACGGCAACAATTCTTAACACTAACAAAATTTCAAAAAAAAAATAGATAAACTATTCAGAATAGTTCCAAGAAGTTTCATAAGAACTGTGATCTCACGACAATAATTCTCAACACAACTAAAATTTCAAAAATAATTTAAATGAATCAAACAGAATTGCTCCAAGGAGTTCCATAAGAACTGTGATCTCACGACAACAATTCTCAAAACAAATAAAATTAAAAAAAAAGAATTAAACAGAATAGTTCCAAGAAGTTCCATCAGAACTGTGATCTCATGACAACAATTCCTAATACAACTAAAATTTCAAAAATAATTTAAATAAATTAAACAGAACTGCTCCAATAAGTGATTTCACGGCAACAATTCTTAACACAAACAAAATTTTTAAAATAAAAAAAATAGATAAATTATTCAGAATAGTTCTAAGGAGTTCCATAAGAACTGTGATCTCACGACAACAATTCTCAACACAAATCAAATAAAAAAAATCAATGAATTAAACAGAATAGTTCCAAGAAGTTTCAAAAGAACTGTGATCTCACGACAACTATTCTCAACACAAATAAAATTTCAACAAAAAAAATCAATGAATTAAACAAGAAGTTTCATAAGAACTGTGATCTCATGACAACAGTTCTTAATACAACTAAAATTTCAAAAATAATGTAAATGAATTAAACAGAATTGCTCCAAGGAGTTCCATAAGAACTGTGATCTCATGACAACAATTCTTAATACAACTAAAATTTCAAAAATAATTTAAATGAATTAAACAGAATTGCTCCAATATGTGATCTCACGACAACAATTCTCAACACAAATAAAATTTAAAAAAAAATGAATTAAACCGAATTGCTCCTAGGAGTTCCATAAGTTTTGTGATCTCACGACAACAATTCTCAACACAAATAAAATTTCAAAAATAAAATCAATGAATTAAACAAGAAGTTTCATAAGAACTGTGATCTCATGACAACAGTTCTTAATACAACTAAAATTTCAAAAATAATGTAAATGAATTAAACAGAATTGCTCCAAGGAGTTCCATAAGAACTGTGATCTCATGACAACAATTCTTAATACAACTAAAATTTCAAAAATAATTTAAATGAATTAAACAGAATTGCTCCAAGGAGTTCCATAAGAACTCTGAACTCATGACAACAATTCTCAACACAAATAAAATTTCAAAAATAATTTAAATGAATTAAACAGAATTGCTCCAATAAGTGATCTCACGGCAACAATTCTTAACAGAAACAAAATTTCAAAAAAAAAAAAAAATAGGTAAATTAATCAGAATAGTTCCAAGAAGTTCCATAAGAACTCTGAACTCATGACAACAATTCTCAACACAAATAAAATTTCAAAAATAATTTAAATGAATTAAACAGAATTGCTCCAATATGTGATCTCACGACAACAATTCTCAACACAAATAAAATTTCAAAAAAAAAATGAATTAAACCGAATTGCTCCAAGGAGTTCCATAAGAACTGTGATCTCACGATAACAATTCTCAACACAAATAAAACTTCAAAAATAATTACAATGAATTAATCAGAATTGCATCAATAATTGATCTCACGACAACAATTTTCAACACAAATAAAATTTCAAAAATAATTTAAATGAATTAATCAGAGTGGCTCCAAGGAGTTCTATAAGAACTGTGATCTCACGACCACAATTCTCAATACAAATAAAATTTAAAAAAAATGAATTAAACATAATGGCTCTAACGAGTTCCATAAGAACTGTGATCTCATGGCGACAATTCTCAATAAAAATAAAACTTCAAAAATAATTACAATAAATTAATCAGAACTGTGATCTCACGACAACATTTCTCAACACAAATAAAATTTCAAAAATAATTTTATTGAATTAAACAGAATTGCTCCAAGGAGTGATTGAATTATTAAAAGATTGTTGTATCGAGGAGTTTTATAAGACTTATGATCTTGCGAAAGCAACTCTTAACACAAATCAAATGGAATTTACACATTAATCAGAATAGCTCCAAGAAGAATTGTGATTTTACGATTCCAATTCTTAAAATAAGTAATATCATGAAAGCATTTCCTGATAAGGCTTTGAAGGCTTTCAAGGAGTTATTATTATTTCTTACTTGTTAGTATATACGTTGCCGGTGCTCCGATGAATCTACGCCGAATGATGGATCCTTCACCTCTGGGTCCGATCGTGGGTGGATTGTGTCCAGTCCCCCTAGATGTTGGAAAGCCTCATGTCGTACTCAACTGCGAAGTGCCATCGCGGGGATCTCAATGCTATCTTCGCCTGTTTTATTAGCCAGGCAATATTCATCTCTGATGCCCTGATTCGTTCAACTCCATCAGATACCGTTTTCTTCTTTTTCATTCAGTATTTTCATTATCATTTTTTCATTACTTATCACCACGTACGCAAATAGTGAGAAAAAAAGCCATGAACCATTGCCACACACCAACACCGAATCACACGGAGACGTTGGCTTGCTCGGATCTGGTCGCGAACAAAATTGAAATACACCTGCACACAACACATCCCTGGAAATCCCCCCGGCACTGTGGGCTCGCGAACCTTCTTCTGGCAATCACTCCTGTAGCCCCAGACAGCACCTCCCCATCTTATGCCGTTTTTCTTTTTGATCCAGTTCCAACCTGGGTTGGAACTGGATGAGATCACAGTTTGAACCCCAACCCGACTTCGGTTTCGCTTGTACTAAAGTTTGTTTGACGTTGTTTGTTTACACATTTTCCGCCAATCCAGTTCCAACCCAGGTTAAAAAAGAAAAACGGCATTAGAAACTTATTTAGAATTGCTCCAAACAATAGCATAAGAATTGTGATCATACGACAACAGTTCTTAACACAAGTCAAATTTTAAAATAATAATATTAAATTAATCAGAATTGCTCCAGGAAAATTAATAAGAACAGTGACCTCTCGTCAATCATTGTTAACAAGTCAAATTTGAAAAATGTTAATTGCTCTAAGAAGTTTCACTAGAATTGCAATTTAACGAAAACAATTATCTTCTTTTGGGGGTATCCAGATTATTTCATAATCGGAATCTCCACCCTTAAATTAGTCGAAATTCAAAATAATTTTAATAATAAATTTTATAATTTTCTAAGCCTGGGAACTATTTTTAAAATACATTCTAGGTTTATATGGGTAAATTTTTTTCGTGGTAAACTGTCATTCTATCCACGGACATTAGAACTATTTTGTTTATTCATCCATCAAAACAAAGGTATTGAAACGCAATAAATCATGATATGATGAGCTCTTTCGTTTAGGCTATAGAAAATAGCAATATTTTTTTTACATAAGTACCCAATTTTTAACACAAGTAAAATTGAAAAAATATATTCAATAATCAAAACAGAACTGTGAGGTATTGGGTTTCTCGCTAATGTTTAGACTACTGTGATAATTTGAGAATCCACTGAATAATCATTTTCCAGCAGCATTTCACACTAATCAAACTTATTTTGTTTACCTGTTGTGCATCCGACGCCCCTGTCACGAACTCAAACGAACTTGTGTATGCCAGCCGCTGCGAAGTCGTGTGCGAAATTCGACTATGATGATAATGAATTTCGGCCGAGTCTAAATGGGTGCAAATGTCGCAATATTCAAAAAGAACTGTGATCATACGACTATAGATATTTCAGGCTTCACGCACGCGCACTCTCTATTTCGCACGTAATCATCGGTGCCCCTAGGTGGCATTATCACTGCCCATTTCAATTTCCACTACATTTTTTTATAACACTGGGCGACTCAGACCGATCACGGCCAATCTCGCCAATTTCACTTCCGACTGCATGCCGTTTTTTTCTGTAGATTATGTATATTTTTAAAAAAAAAAGCCCTCCACTTTATCATGCTGCTGGCGGATGAGCCACTTCCCCAAATCAAAATCACAAAAAAAAACACTATAAATTTTCGCCACCGCCACCACCGCGCCGCGCCACCGCTGATGACGACCGTTCCGACGGTGTTTCTTGACCGTTATAAAGCGAAATCACTTCTTGCACTTAAATTTAAAACTAACTTTTAAATTAAAACTACTTTAATTTGTAAAATATTCGCGATTGATTCCGCAAACCGTGAACCGACGACGATGGTTGAAAACAAACTGAACAACATGATTTTGCTCACACACACTTGAGTGTTGGTTATACTGTACGGCATCTGTTTGTACATTCCATACAGTACTTGTGTGCGTGCACCATCATTCGCAGTTTGTTCGCGTTCCATAGTCGAGCAGTTCAGTGGTGGATCTTTGTATCCAGATACTATTTTTGTTACGCATGTATGCGATAACCGAGCATGAGCGTTTGCGCACCATCCAACGTGCACGTTTCGCGCCTATGCCGTGCACGTTTCGTGCACAAAACGACAAGCACTAAAACGCTCCTAAATTCCAGTTTTGGGTGTAGGCTAACTGGAGTCCCAATATATACCTATGTATCATAGGTATATTGTATTTGATTACAAATAGATTGTATTTTTATCGCTTCAGAACTCAATGTGAGTCCTAGCTTTGGAAATACAGACGATTGCTCCAGAAGCAATTCTGGATCCCTTCGAGAACTCCTCCAAGCAATTCCCTAGGGAATTACTCCTGGGTTTCTATCGGGAAGGTTTCCATAAATTCTATCGAGTATACTCGAGTAATTTTCGAAAGAAATTTTGAAAACAATTTTTAAATAAGTATACTTATTTAAAAATTGTTTTCAAAATTTCTTTCGAAAATTACTCTTTAGGTCCATTTGGTTTTCCTCTCGAAATTACGTTCTGGATTACTTTGGAAATTCCTTTCTTGGAAACTCAAAAATGTGAAACGCTTCTCGCTTTTGCGTATCATTCTTGCGCTAGTCTTCTCTGTATCATTCCAATTTTAGTATATGTCCAACCGCAGCTATAGGGCAGAATTTCGTCTTTATTTCTTCTAGAATTCCTTCACAGATCCTTCGCAAATTGTTCCAGGATTCCTTCAGGAACTCTTCCTTCCTTGGTCTTCGTGCAGGAATTCCGGCAAATATTTTTTAGAAATTGCTTTAGATTGTTACGGATGTTCCAGAGATTTCTCTAGACATTCCTCAAAAAATTCCTTCACGGATTCCATCGCAGGGATTTGTTGGGGAATTTCTAAAGGCATGCTCTGAAATCTCTTCAGAAATTTATTGACGAATTCCTTAGGAAATGGCAGTAGAGATTTCTTCTGGATTTTCTTGATGTATTGCTTTATTTGCTTTTCGGCCACTGAATCTATTGAGCTTTTTCCTTGTAATCTTCGGGGTTCCCCCCTCCACGGATTTCATCGAACGATTCTCTTTGGAATTGCAGGAATTACTTTTTTTTTCAAAGATTCTTTGAGTGAATTGTCCCTCCACCGTACATATATGTATGCGATGGTAGCTTAACCCCTTCAGGACTACTTTTTTCACCAACCTCGCCGCTGTAGAACGCGTCAGCGAGGTGCAAATGACCCAACCGTCCTAAAAGGGTTAAAATAGTGCTTAACACCTAAACTACAGACGGGTGAAAACTCCCGCGAACTACCAAAAGTCCAAAAAAAGTCGAAAGTCCATTTTCGACAAGGCAAATCTCGGCCGTTTTTCACCCGATTTCAAATCTTTTATTTAGCAATGTAACCGGACAAGTTTGAAAAACAACGTCCATTTTAAAGATGTTAAAATGGAAGCAAAAAGGACTCGTTATTAACCTTCCGTAACTCGCGTGGTTGGCCACCCCCGCCAGCACCACGCTGATGCTGAACACAAAAAGTGAATTTTTTTCAACGTGTTGTACAAAATACAACAGCGCGATCGCTCGAGGGTTAAACAAAAGGCACTTCCTAGTTTATTTTGAGAGCACATTTTTTTTTACACTTCGATCAATAAAATAAAATATAAAGCGCCGACATATGTTTTTTCGACTCTTAATCATGTGTACAGCCGGAGTTTATTTATGTGTACAACCGGATGTTTATACAAAGTTAGTGATTTTTCAGTACACTGATATTTCAACTTCCTGAAAAAAAACCTAATCCTAGAAGCATTCCTGTTGTAATTTCGAAAACAGTTCTTAATTCAAAGGAATTACTGGCGAGAGAATTTCCGGTGCAACCTCTAGAGTTATTTCTGGTGGAACTCTTAGAGGAATTCTTGGTGGAACTACTTAAGGTTCCATTAGACGTGACAAATATTTGTCCAAACAAGCCCAACAAATGGTCAACACAGCGTGAATCATAGCAACCTTGGATAAATGTCGGACTTCAATGGCAAATATTTGGTATACAGTGGGGACCCGATTTTGTCAGCCCCCGATTTTGTCTACCCCCGATTTTGTCAGCTTTTTGACCCGATTTTGTCAGCCTTTTTTAAAGTAAAAAATAAATTTTTATTTCATTCAGAATTTCAATTTTATAATCATTATTAATGCAGTTGATGTCTTTAGGCGTCATAGAAAAATTACGCAATGAACAAAACTCGTGTAACTTTTGAAAACGGCCAAACTTGTTTTGCAATCATTACACATTGAGGCAATTTTAGCACCCAACTCTCGCCAATGTTTTAAAATAATATTGTTTTAAATTGCAAAGATTCCAGTTCTCTCCCTTCTTGGCGTAACGTTGCAACTGGGACACAGCCTGCTCCTCAGCTCCTTAGTATTTCATGAGAACTTTTACAATTTTTAACTGAGATCCCCCACAGCCAATACATTTTGCATTTGTACATATATCGTGTGGTAGTCGTGAAGATATTTTATACACAGAGTAGTTAAGGAAATGTCGATTATGAAATGGATTCTGAGCTAACCGGAAATCAAACTCGTCACCCCCAGCATGGTTTTGCTGATTGCACGTGCGCTTACCACATCGGCTATATGGGCCTAAAGACTATTCTTCTGAAATTCCTCTGGAACAGAACAAACAATAAACGCTGCCTGTTGTTGTGATCACAAGTCAATCCATTTACTTCTTTGCGGCATGTCTGGGATTCCTCTAGATTTACTTGTTTGGGTTGATCCAGATACTAACATTTGAAAAGGGCGCAACAATCCGAATTTTTGCTTCTCCCTTCCTTCTAATGTAATCTCTGACCAGTAACAGATAGAGCAGACTCCCCTCTATCTGATAACGGGATAAGTTTGCATAAATAAATTGTAATACGCCTAGATGGGGTGGAAGAAGTTGAGACATGCAATGGTTGTTCCGCTCTTTTTTACATGTTGGTCTAGATTTATTATGAGATTTGTATTGTAGATTTCCTGCTATATTTGCTTCAAAAATTTCTGTCAGAATTGTATTCATTGGAAACCCTTAGGGATTCGAGATGGGATTCCCCCAAAAATTCTTGCTGCGATTTCTTCAAGAACTTTTGCGTGGTTTCTTGTAAGAAATTTACTGATATTTATCAAAGAATTCCGCCGGAAGCTTTTAAAGGAATTCTTCCGGGAATTTTATAACGTTTCATTAAGGTGTGTCTCTTTAAGATTTTTTCAGGTATTCCTCCTGTGATTTGTCCAGAAGCTTTTCTTGAGACTTGTTCTGGAACTCCTGCTAGGATTCCTCCAAAAGTTTTGCTGATTTCTTACAGCATTTTTTTTTTCAAAAATTTTCTACATGAACTCCTACAGCTATGTATCCAGGGGTTTCTCCAAGAATTTCTCCAATAATTCCTCCCACAATTGCTACGTGGATTTATCCACGAATTTTCCTAGCGATTCTTCCAAGACATCCTGCTGACATTACTCCATACATATATGTTTAGATAGTCCAGGAACTTCTACTGGAGTTCCTCCAAGAAATTTTCTGGGAATTTCTATAAGAACCTTTTCAGATATTTCCCTAAGAATTGTTCATGCATTCTTCGTATGATATCCCCAGGTTGACAAACTCCTGTTGAGATTCCTTCAGGAATTCTTGCTGGTATTCCTGTTGGACTTTATCCAGTAATGTCCACAGGAACTCCTCTAGTGATGTACAGCGGATAGACAAAATGATCGGGACAGGCAAAATTTTCACTTTTCAAAAAATGGTCAAATAGCTGTGTATTGTTCCGATTTTATCACGGCCCTTTTTGAAAAGTCTTTTAAATATTCTTCAAAACCTATACGAGTTTTCAATATTTTTAACGTTCCACAACGCGCCATCAACATTCATCTTGAAGGAAAGGTGAAACACTTGCTCTCAAATGTAACAGAAAATAACTGAAAAATGAAAGACTGACGCGTGGAGGCCGTGATAAAATCGGAACATCACTGTAGCTGGTTCATTGAATCCGGAGATATAACCATTCAAAGTTCGGATAATTATGACTTTTTCTAGAATCTTTCGTTCTTCATGTAGAATAGCCCGATCTTTCCCAAAATTGAACCATTGATACACAACTAGTTTAACAACTTACATCAATAATTTTAGATTTTTTCATGCATTTTTCGAAAAGTTACAGCTGTTTGACCAATTTTTGAAAAGTAAAAATTTTGCCGTCCCGATCATTTTGTCGATAGGGCTGAAAGTCTCTTAAATAAAGACAAATCAATCAATCATTTTGTCTATCCCCTGTATTCAGAGTCAGTAGATACTTCTGAAATAATTCCTATATGAATTACTGCGTGCATTAGTCCATGAATTTTCCTTGGGATTTTTCAAGAATTCCTCTTAGGATTCCTTCAGGGATCCTTCTAGGAATTGTAAAATGTTCCTCTATTAATGCCTTCAGTTATTACTCGTACAAGAATTACTCTAGAGATTTCACTATGATTCCTCTGTTAGATTTCCCAATTGGGCATCCTCTATGAATTTCCCGGGGTCCCGCTTGAGATTTTTCCAGGGTTACCTCTTGGTATTTGTTTACGAAAATCCCTTGGTATTGCTTCTGAAATTCCTTTAGAAAATTTTGTTGGAAATTCTTTTGAAATTCATGCTAGACATTAACAATTCATTTCTGCTATGGTTTCTCCGTAATCTGCTCCAGATATTTCCCCAGTACTTTTTTTCAGGAATACCTCCAAGGAGATTTCTTCAAAGATTGCAATAGGGATTCTTTTAATAATTTTCCAGAATATGCTAAAGAAATGCCTCTAGAGATTCCTACGGAGATTGCAGTAAGGATTCTTTCAGAAATTACTTGAGGGATTTATCCGGAGCTCCTGTACAGGGTTTTTGCAGAAACTACTTACGGGATCCCTTCGGGAATGTCTTGAGGGTTACGTTCCGTATATCTTCGGGTAGTTTCCCTAAAAATTACCCCGAACATTTCTTTAAATATTTCTCCAGAGATTCTTTAGAGATTAGGCTCTGGAAATTAAAGTGGAAAGGCAGTGGAAACGTAACCAATTCTGACATTATGAGTGTCTATACTTGTCAATCAGATGTTGGTTCATTTTCATTTGTTGACAGCTAAAGTTAGATGTTATGATTTAAGCGGTGCTAACCAGTGTCAACTGTCTTCTGTAGACCACAATTGCTATAAGCTAGGAGAAGGCTGTGTTCCAGTAGGGATGTTATGACAAGAAGAAAAAGAAATAAAAGATTTAGTTCTGCTGTAAAAAAGCACTGAAAGTTAACTTTGCCAAGTACCATTTTTTCTGTGCCCTTAACACCCCTTCGATTTTTTTTACCACAAAAGGTTCGTTCAAATATTACGTAACGCAAAATTTGACAATTTTAGACCCTATCCGCTATTCCTCCACCGCGTAACTATTTTTGAAAGAGAAATTTTAAAATTTTGTAAGAAGCGTAAAACAGCGCTGCCCCAAGTAACAATTATACTTTTGTGGCAATCCTGAAGTAATTTTTAAGATAGAATAATAAAACTTGGCAATAAAGCTCTTTGTTCTGCGAATCTGAGATAAAATAGGCATAAAATATCCATAAGACGAATCTGGCCCACTCTTCAGGAGATCTCCAAGGCTGCTTTTGAAGACTGCTTTGAAACTAGTTGTATTTATGAAGTTTTACTGATGATTGATTATAAGAACTTCATAAAACTTTATCAAGAATAGCTTGAGGCATGTTGATCTTTTAGCTGTCTTCCCCAAGTTGCTAAAAGTGCATAATAAATGAAATCTTTTACTTAAGCATTACGCAGATGCGAACTAGTTTTGTTTCATAGATGAAATGTTAATTGAACTACAAATTAATTTTCATCAAATTGAAATGGCTAAAATATTTAAACTGCCTGACAGATCATTGATGACAGGGAATCACGAAATTCCGTGCCATATCCACTTTTTCGTTGATATGCCACCCAAAACATACAAAAATAACAAAGCGCCTCAAAAATAATATCAATTATTAATATACGAAGACATGAATTTCCTATAAAAACAAAAGGCTACGCCACTTTTTCAATTCTTTCTAAACATGGCTGCCGTTCCAAGCGAACAAAACTCATGCAGCCGCCATCAATTGTTATTACCTTTAATCCAAACCACCTCAAAACAATGATGGAACCAAGTTGCCTTGCATGAAATCTACAGCATTTATTGAAGATTGTTTTTACTAGTGATGATCTTGAGGCAGATTTGTTCGTCTTAAATGAAACTTATTCGTTTTATTCAAGAGTAACAGTCCTTGACAATTGTTTGTTTACCTTTTTGGAGCTAGAAAGTTGTTTCTGTACATTTCACGTACATCCTGTAATTATATTATAGTTTTGTGTGTTTTTGCGTTAAATAATTAAGTGCAACTTACTAAAATAACACTATTTAGCATGAGCATGAGAAGAGTCACAATAAGTATCCGTTTAAATTTCGATTCGTATAGTTGTGGCCTGTGTGAATAACTGGTTGATTGGCTGTAAAATCATTATTTCGTTGATATGATTACTTTTAAGAACCAGAATAGCTAAATTATCAGTAAGCAAAAGACACATTCCACGCGTTACGTTTTGCGCGAGAATCAAACTTTTGCTTCCAAAAACGGTTATGTTGTTAAATACATGCCAACCGGTATACCAAACGATCAGATTTGATTAGGAGATTCATTTCATGCATTGTAAATGAAAATTGGAACATTTAACTTCAAGAAATATCGAGAAATAGAGCGTAACGGGACACCATCGTAAAAAACGTCAAATTTTGGCTTAACGCCAAGAAATTAGCAATTTTCACGAAACATTTTTCAAAATTTTAAATACTATTCGAATAATATAAGTGATAATCTTCAATTTGGTTCAAAAAGAATCAAAATCAACAGGTGGAGCGCTGAAATATCGTGCAACGAAGTTCAAAAACCGCGGTGTAGAAGTGCGTGGAATGTGTCAAAAATGTTTAAGTGTTTATATTTGCATGACAACGTGATTTTTCAACCAATTTGTTGCATTCACTATTTGGGTTGATAAAATAGTACGTTGTCTTATTATTTCGCATAGTTCTTGTTCCAGAGTAATGGCTCTAGCTCAAGAATAGAAGGTTTCAAGATGTTTTTAAAGGAGGATTAGTCAGATGAAATGCACTTGAATAAACGAAGCATAAACTTATAATAAAATATGTTGATGCTATGTGTTAAAAATTACTTCAAATACGTCATAAAACTAATTATGAGATTAAATGCTCTTGTGAATCCAGTTGTTTTATGCGCGAATTTCAAAACTAACTTGAGGACAACTTGAAAACCGCAAACGAACGAAGATTGTTTTCTCTTGATAAAAACAATTACAAATGTTCCATGAATTGGTCATGCTGTGATAAAGCTTCCATAAAAATATTCAAATCTAAAAGGAATTGAAATTGTTACTTGGGTGGACTCCCCCCCCCCCTCATTGACGTTACGTAATATTTAAAAGGACCCAAATCAGACCCGCCACATCTAGAAATCCTCTACATAGAGATGAGCGGAAGTTACATACGTCGATTCGGCAACGCTGTTTGTTTTGTTTACAACAGCTGCCAACACTTGCTACAAAGCTAGATGTTCAAACTTTGTGCGTGACTTCGTTGTGGTTCAAGTTGTTTTGTTTACATTTTCTAATAATGGTAGAATTTTTTTTTTTCAAAATTTTGTTGAAATAGCGGAGCAATCGAAGAAATCTGAAATTCATTGCAAAAGTGTTACGCTAATCATATCGGCAGAAGTGAAGCAAGAAGCAGCAATGGAAGTTTTTTCGACAAGTTCAGCAACAAAAGTGTCGTCATAAGCATGAGCTTTTGAAAGCAGAATTAATTTTTTTTATCTTCTTACTAAACATACATATGCTGCCAATATGTTGATATTAAAAATAAATAATTTTGATTTATTTAGTTCCGATTGCAATACCGTTCAAACGACGCCTTCTTACGAACGATAAGCATGTTCATTTGGCTCACACTTTGACAGTTCTCTCTGCACGATTGGCTCACAATGGCTGCCTCCGCAGATCTCTATGATGTAGGATTACTAGCCACACCGATCTCCGTCTCTGACGTGCTCAGAACAATTTTTCATGAATAAAAAAATGATTTTAAAAAATGTCCCGATTTTGTCAGGTACCCGATTTTGTCAGCCCAAAATGCTACCAGGGGCTGACAAAATCGGGTCCTTACTGTAATGACAAACAGTCTAATGGCACCTTTAAGAATGGGACTCCTGCTGGAATTTGCAGTGGTACTTATGCAGAAATTCGAGGTGGAACGCCTAAATGAATTTCTGTTGTAAATTCTACTGAAGTTTCGATCAGAACTCCTGGAATTACTGGTGGAAATTCTTGAAAATTTCTCTTGGAAATTTCTGGTGGAATTTCTAGTGGAACTATTGGAAGAATTCAAGGAAGAATTTCTTTTGGAACTCCTTGAGAGGTTTCCAATGGAACATCTAGAAGAATTCCTGATGAAACTTTCGGTGGCACTACTAGAGCAATTTCCGCTGGAGCTGCTGCGGGAGCTTCTGGAGGAATAACAGGTGAAACTCCTTGAGCGATTCTTGTTTAAACTGTGTGAGGGTTTGGGATTTATGGTGGAAGTTCTGGAAGAAATCCTGATGGAACTTCTGCCGGAATTCCCAATGAAACTCCTATAGGAATAATCGAGGGAACCCCCAATGGACTCTTTTTATTTTCACCGGAGCAGAAAAAAACACTGAAGTTGATCTATTTTCAACAAGCCTTCCTCCAACATGCATGACACATCCCCTAGCTTGTCAAAGTTAGGGTCTGTAAAGCGGTATTTTTTCAGTTGAAGCAGGTTCCCTGTGGCCACAGTGGCTAAATCCAGATTTCTCAAAACTAGACATGTGCCCCTTTCATTTGAGCCAAAGAGATCAAAAATCGGAAAAGCCACTGATTTTTGCGAGCTGCTCAAAGTTTAGGATCAAAAACGACCTCAGGGTCAGGTCGCATATGGCTTCCATTTTCATCCTACTACATAGGATTGAAACGCTGTTTGTTATGTTATTCTTATTTTTGTATTTTTTTTTTGAAAAGTGAGCACGCATGAAAACAAAATCAATCGGTGCAGTAATCGAATAAAGCCTGTATCCGCAATAATCGGGACACAGAAATACAGCTGTAACTCTGCAATAGATACATTAAAATTGCTCAAATTTTGTTTTATAACATCTTAGGATGTGTTCATTTCACCTACAAAATTTCATATGAATCGGTGCAGTACTTTTTGTTGGAGCAACGAAAGAGTAAAATATGCGCCATTGAATTTTGTACAGCCCCCAGTTTTGCTTGTCAGCGCTGTAACTTTTGAATTTGGCAAAGGAAATAGCTGAAATTTTGAACACAAACCTCTCAATCTACATTTGTTGCATAGGTAAATTTCAAAAAAAAAAAAAATCGATGCACTATCAGCAATTTTATGGTCGAAACATGTTTTGGGACTGAACTTGATTTTAGCCCATCAGACAGTAATTAGTCAGCACCCTTTATGGTTTCGATTGTACTATTGAAAGTACTTTACCAAGAATCATCAAATTTTGCAGGCATAGTATACACAGATTCAACTAGCTGCTGCGAAAATTTATTGAAAATTTGCAGAGAAAATCAAAAATTATGAATAGGCAAAAATCGCACATGAAAAACACGAAACATTTTCACTAACACTCACCCCTATCAACACCAATAGCTTTCAAACCAATTGATCAAAGTTGATGCAATTTTGCAAGAAAGTGTCTCTATAAGTATCATAACTGCTAACGAAATTTCATAATTATTATCACAGAGCTTTGAACTGTAGCATAATAGAACCATCTAGTATGGAAATGAAAATTGATCATGATTGTACAAAATGATTAAAACCACGTTTGTTTGTTTTTCATCCGCAGTTAAAAGTAATGCATCGATTTTTATGAAATTTGGCACAAATAATAAACATAAACCAAAGAGTTCTCAGTCAATTATTTGGTCAATTTTATCGATTCATTACAGAGCTACTGACGTACTTCAGTGTCCCGATTATTGCGGATACAGGCTTTAGGATGAAATTAGGAGCGTGAGATTACTTATGGCACTCAGACCCTACACACGGGTGCTGTGATCCGCAAAATTTGAGAACCTCTGCCAAACACAATATCCAGAGCGTAATCTTAGCCGGAATCCCAACCCGCTTATGGCCCGTGCATGGACTCTCCCTGCCGCATTGTATATGATTCATGTGGCCTCTCGCGTCTCCTCTTATGGTCTATTTTCTGAAGTGGCGCGTCGTTGTTGTCCATATTAAACACGCGCCCATCAACGTCATACTGTTGAAGTATTCGGTTTCAAAGAAATTGTATTCGGCGCTAAACTTAGGGCCGACAGCCGCGGAAGGTTCCACTAATTCACGCTCGAGTCCGAGAGAGACGTTTTGTACACTTTGTGTGTAGTTCCATGTCACGATCCGGCCGCGATATAGAATGCGTTTAACGTCTCTCAGCTGTTTCTGCAAGTTTTCAGAAGTCAAGAGCTAGAAAACAGTGAAACTGTGTTCTTTAGCTTCCTATTTTGAACTTTTCATGGCGTCACTCACTACTGCCTTACCCTGCTGGAAGAAGCGGTGCATGTGCAGCGGCTTAGTTTAAAAATACCCTCAATTAATTAATTATTTATTTATTATTGGCACTTAACCTGACGGTCACTCGCGTTCTGGTGGAGTACCGTATCACTCCGTGACATAGTGGCATCATCATCGATTAGGTTGGGGTGCCTCACGAGCACAAACTTATAGCGTGAGCGATAGTTGTGCCTTCACTAAATGAATCATCATTCTTCTAAGTCATATCTGAGAAGCTAGCAGCAATTCCTACCAAACGGCTGAAACAGAGAAAAACAATTCGAAAGCGCAATGGCACATTTATTAATGGTTGTTGCTGGAATTCCAGGCACACTTCCTAGGTACTTATCCACAATTTATAACGAATAACAAACGAATGGTGTTTCAGGTGTTTTTAACTCGAACTAAAACTAAACAATTATTGCACACTTGCTCATACCTACTATTCTGAAATTTTTGACAGAAATCAATTAAGAAAAATGGATGTTAATGTTAGGTATAATCAATTTTTTGCAATTTCTCATCGTAATAGGCTGTTTTACCTCACGCAAGTCTGACAGGAAAAGGTCTAATTTCCCGCACTAAATCAACAGTGCTGTAATGGTTCATTACAGCATTGATTTGCGTTGCGTAATGAATTATTACAGCACTGTTTTCAGTTTTGATAAACTTCTTGGTGCTTTCTGGACGCATCTCCAGTAAATTTAGCTAACCCTGCGCTGATGGTGGGTACACAATCATCATCATCATCATCACTTCTTGGTGCTTTCTGGACGCAGTTTTGAAAAATAGTGACAACTACACAGTATAACCTGTTATTATCAGATTTTCTTAAATAAGGCTATGAACATCAGTGTGCAGTTTGATGAAAAAATTTTGTTAAAAACTAACCTCAAGCAGTAATTTATGAAATTGCAAAAAACGTTGTATGCAACTCGGTGCAGAACTCGATTTTTGCAGCACTCATCGTAATTATCCAACTCGGCAAGCCTCGTGCTGTAAAAATCTTCATTATGCACCTTGTTGCGTAAACTACTATTACACTTGTGTTTCTTTTTTACATTTGTGTTTGCTTTTTTACATTCCGAGCTTAAGCATTGTTCACCATTTGTTCACCTATTCTCGGCTGACGACCTCGACATGGTTCTTCAATGAATATTATTTTTCGCTATTTATTCTTCTGACATACACATTATATGTCCAGCCCACTGAAGTCTGCCGTATTTTATGCGTTTTACAATATTTGCTTCTCCATGGGCGTAGCCAGAGTTTAAATCGTTTGTTTAAATTGAGCCAACTCAAAGATTATCATTAACTCAGAGTTCCAGAAAAAATATCTAGAAAAAACCATTCTAATAATTAAGGTTTTAAAATTTATCCACAATTATCAAACCTGTTTTACTCGAGAACCACAGGCAATTTCGTCAAGTATTTCTTCAAGAGAACCACTTCAATCTGTTACCGTTTCGGGTACTTTACCCTAGGATCCAACCCGAGCGAATCGTTGGTAGTAAGATAGAGAGTAGAGAAGAAGAGAAATAAATGTATTGTACTATTCGTTGTGAATTATTGTCGCATCCATTTCTTGTGTGCAATATTGTTAGCAATATTTTGAATTATATACCTTTAGAAAGGAAAATTATTTACATACTCCCACTAGCAACTGTTCTTTTAAATAAAAAGGAAAATTGTAACGCACATAACACACCACGTACACATACACACAAGGGAACTGGATTGGGAGGATTAAGCGGGCGTTGGATTAACGGATGGAATTGTTTAGAGGAGTGGCTAAGAGATGGGAAGAAGGAGGCGGAAGGAGGGGGAGGTAAGATCTGAAGATGGGTATGCCACGAGTTAGAAAACTCGAAGTAGGTCTTTTCTACTTAGAACTTCAAGCAGACCAGAAGTGCCCAATTAAAGACAAAGTTATTAGCAAGTGACGATTTCTAGTGGAAAGTATAGTTCACTAGTTCAAACCAAGATACCGAAAAGTTCTGTGGAAAAGTTTTGAGAGACCACACTATCCCAAGTCAGGTAAATTGATCCCGAAACAGAAGATCAGTGGCATTTCAGATCCGTAATACCTCTCCTCCGCGATATTTCGTATAGGACCCTTTAAGTTCCGGTGAGGAGTCCGAGCGGTAGCCAATCCCGCTATCTAACCCTGCAGTGCACCCGGAGATCACGATATTTACGTCCGGTGATCACGCACGAGCGTGTAGTTGCCCCGAGGAACTACGACATTCCCTCCCTAGTCCGTGGAACCACGTGGAAAGCGTCCAACAGAGAATCCAACCCCATTAGCATTGTGAGCCCAGCAGCGAAGTCAAGCCTCCAGAGGTGGCCCACCAGATCCGTCGCAACCATCCCTCCAGTGCCGGCCGGCCATAGCTACACACCCACACTACACTAACCGTAAGTCGAAATATATTATAGTTAAAATCAAGTGAAAAGTGTTTGGACTTTTGATCAGCGTGGAGAGCCGACCCTGTAAAGAAGAGTTTGGGAACCCCTGATGGGCAGGCCTGTTAGGTCTCGCCCCCAGCGAGCGTCTCGGGATAATCCCCGTTGAGCTATAACAAATCTTATCATAGAGTTTTACAAAATAACAACTTGCTTGAATGGCTAATTTTTGAAATTTCTTTGTGCATTCATTCAGGAGCTCCTTAAACATAGTACAAAACATTTTTTTTGGAAGTCCATCCAAAGATTCCAACAATAATTCGACAAAAAAATATTGCAGGTATGGATTCCTTTATATTTTTTTTTCCTACAGATACTCTTCCAGGAATTTGTCAAGAAAGATTTCCTGGGATTTCTAAAGGAATTCCTCATGGGATTGCTTCCGGGATTCCTCCAGGGATTCACCCGGGAATTTCTTCTGTGTTTCTTTCAGGAACAACTCCTGAGATTATTTTTAAAATTTCTGCAAGGATTCCCCCAGGAACACTTTTTTTAATTTCTTCAGGAGTTCCTCTTGCAATTCTTTCTGGAACTCCTCCAGAAATTAATTCAGTACTTCCTTCAGGCACTGTTTAGGGATTTTCTTAGAAATGCCTTTAGGAACTGATTCCTCCTGAAGTTTCTTCAGGAACTCCTGCAAGGATTCCTTCAGGAACTGCTACAGGGATTCCTCAAAGAGTTCCTCCGCGAACTCTTCTTGAAATTCTATCAGGATTTTTCCAAGGATTCGATCTGCAATTTCTTCTGGAATTCCTGGGTTTCCTCCAGGGATGTCTCAAGGGATGGGATTCCTCCACGAATTTCTTCAGAAATTGCTCCAAGAATTATTTCAGGGATTCCTTCAGAAATGCCTCTAGAAAAACCTCCAGATATTCCTCCAGGAACTCTTCTAGAAACTCCTCCAGGAATGTTTCTCGAGATTCCTCTGTTAATCATTACAGGCATTCCTCTTCTAGGATATCCTCCAGGGATCCCTTAACCCTTTCAGGACGGTTGGGTCATTTGCACCTCGCTGACGCGTTCTACAGCAGCGAGGTTGGTGAAAAAAGTCGTCCTGAAGGGGTTAATGGATTCCCCCAAGAGTTTCTGCAGGACATAACTCGGGAATTGCTTCTGTGTTTATTCTATTTTAAAAACTCCTCCAAAGAGCCTCCCAGGAACTCTTCTTAGGATGCCTTTACTGCCCATAACTGCATAATTGTAACATTTGCATTTGGTAATACCGGGGATCATCTCCCAATCATCAGTACTTTCATCCACCCAAATGAACTTAATAAGTTTGTTCTGCAAAATGTAAAACAAATACCAAGTCGTTTTGTCTCATTAGCTAAAATTTATAAATGTAACCGCATAACAGTCACAGTGGAAACACACACTGGTGTCAAAGCGTAATATCAATCATGTTTTGGTCTGATTATTTTTTTAACTATTTGTCCAGCGTACAAGAAGAGCTGTAGAAAATTTTATTGCAAAAGGATAAATTTTAACTTATTGACAAATTTTTGAATTTCGTTTGGTCTCCATACTAGCACATGTTGCAAATTTTAAACTCCATTTTCTCCTATGCCTACTTTTGTCGAATGTGACTGTTATGCAGTTATGGGCAGTTTAGGAATTCCTCCTTGCTAATTCTTTAAGGAACTCCTTCAGAACTTAAGGTGAAACTGGAACCATTTCCTCATTTTTTGGTTTTTGATTTTTTATTAAATAACGAAGCAACATTTTCAAAATCGGTTTTCGTACACATGTAGAGTATGGATCAAGGTATCTTCTGATTTTTTTTTTTGAGGTGGAAAATGTTTTCCATTTTTGCAGAAACCATTTTTTTGTGAAATTTTGTTCAAAAATGGTTTCTGCAAAAACGAAAAACATTTACCACGTCGAAAAAAATCAGCAGATACCCTGATCCATAGTCTACATGTGCACGAAAACTGATTTTGAAAATATTGCTTCGTTATTTTATAAAACATCAAAAACCAAAAAGTGAGGAAATGGATTCTCGAGGAATTTCTCCAGGAATTTCTTGAAGGATTTCTCCAGAAATATCACCAGGAATCATTCAAGGAATTCCATCAGAAATTATGTTAGCAATTCATCCAGGAATTTCTCCAAGATATTCTTCAATAGTTCTTCCAGGATTATCTCTAGGAATACCTACTAGATTTTTTCAGGAATTCCTCCAAGAATTCTTCCAGATTTTTCTCCAGGAACTGCTTCAGGGATTCCTTTAGGAATCCCGCTAAAAATTCTTCAAGGAACTTCTTCAGTGATTTTTCTTGGGATTTCTCCACAAATTTCTTCAAGCATTCCCCCAGGGATTCCTTCAGAAATTCCTTTGAGGATTTCTCCAGGAATTCCACCAGGGATTTATCTTGAAATTCCTCCTGGAATTTCTCAGGAGATTTTACAGAAATTTCTCACAGGGTTTCTCTAGAGATTCCACTAGCAATTCATTCAGTTATTGTTGTAAACATTCCTCCAAAGATTCCTCCAGGAATTCCTTCAAGGATTCCTCCAGCAAATCCCAAAAGGAACTCCTCCAGGAATTTCTCCAGGAATTACCCCAAGAATTTCTTCAGGAATTACTCCAGTAATTTATCTAGGAATTGATCCAGGAATTTCTCCTGGACATCCTTCAAAAATTGCGTCAGCAATTTCTCCAGGATTTTTTCCAATAAATATTTTGGGGATTTTTTCAGAAATTCTTCCAGGAAATTCTCCAGGAATATTTTCACCAATTTTTCAGAGATTCCTCCAGGTATTTCTCTTGAGATTCTTTCATGAAATGCTTCAGGGATTTTTCCAAGGATTTATCCTCGAATTTCTTCAGGGATTTTTCCAGGGATTCTTCAGCAGTTGCTCTAAGGAATCTTTTAGCAAATCCTCGAGGGATTTCTTCAGAAATTCTTCCAAGAAATTCTCCAGGAGTACATTCAGCAATTTTGCAGGGATCCTCCAGGTATTCCTCTAGAGATTCCTCCAGGGATTTCTTCACAAATTTCTTCAAGGATTCCCCCAGGGTTTTCTATCAGGAATTCCTTTGAGAATTTCTCCAGGAATTCCTCCATTAATTCCGCTAGAAATTCCTCCAGGATATCCAGATATTTCTTTAGGTATTCCTCGCATAATTTATACAAAAATTCCTCCAGGTAGACTTTCAGAAATTCTTGCAGGGATTCCTCCGAGAATTCCTTCATTAATTCCGCTAGAAATTCCTCCAGGAATTTCTCAAGGGATTTTTCAGAAATTGAAAAATAACAGAAATAGAAATCTCCCAGAATTCCTCTGGAGATTCCTCTAGAAATTCATCCAGTAATTCTTTCAAGAATTCCTGTAGAGGTTCTTTCAGCAATTCCCACAGGAATACATCTAGGAATTCCTCCACACATTCCTCCAGGATTTTACCCAGGAATTTCCCCCGGAACATTTCCAGGAATTCCTGTGGGCTTCGTGGCCGGGCGGTTAGCGGCGTCAGTCGTTCAGGTGTCTCGTAAGCCTCGGAGTGTGGGTTCGATCCCCGCTCCAGCCGGGGAAAACTTTTCGTCGAACGGAAAATTCTCCACTGGGCCACTGGGTGTTATATGTGTTGTCCGTTGTCGAATGTTAGTAATGTTCAGTCTGTAGAGGCCGTAAGGTCGAAGACGGTGTTATTGTCTTTTTAAAATATCCAGGGATTGCTCCAAGAATTCATCCAAGAAATTTCTTAAGGAATTCGTGCTGGGTCTCATCCAAGAAATCTAGGAATTACATCAGGAATTTGTTCAGAAGTTTCTCCAGGCATTTCTCCAGGATTTTTTTTTATCTTTATTATCGAGACTTTCAACCCGAGGCTGGTTCGTCTCCGTCTCCAGGATTCTCTCTTAAGATTTTCCCAGGAATTGCTTCAGGGAGATTTCTTCTGATTTTTTTTCTAGATATTCCTTTCAGAATTCCTCCAGGAATTTCTCCAGAATTTTTTCCAAAAAATCCTCCAGTAATTTATCTAGGATGTCTTCTAGGATTTCCTCATGATGTCTTCAAAAATTTCTTCAGGTGTTCCTCGCATAATTCAGAAACTCTTTCAGGGATTCCTCCGGGAATTCCTCCAGGAATTCGACAGGGCTTCCTCCAGGCATTCATGTAGGAATTGCACCAGGGATTCATCCAGGTGTTTCTTCAGAGATTTATCCAGAAAATCTTCTAGGGATTGCTTCGGGAATTCTTCCAGGGATTGCTCCAGGAATTCCTTAAACGATTTCTTCAGAAATTCCTTCCAGGTTCTCTTCAAAAATTCATTCAGAAGTTCCTTCGGAAATTTCATTAGTTCTTCAATCCACGGAGGAAAATCTCTATGATAAACATTAGTAATAATATAAAGACCGCGAAGCATGTGCTCTTAGAATGTCCACGTATCGTGGCGAATAGGTCGAATATGCAGGAGGTATGCGGTTGAAACTTGGGTTGAAATATCACTCCTGACAACATTGTTGAAAGAATTTATACGGAGGCGGACAAGTGGGATTCCGTTACTTCCACGGTTTTTTAATCGTATTAAATACGCCGTGGGCAAAAGATTGGTGTTTATTGATTACGAAAAAGCTTTCGACCGTCTCAATCACGAAAACATGTGGGAAGCCGTCAGGCGCAAGGGTCTCCCTGAGAAAATCATCGGCCTCATTGAAGCACAGTACAGGGCATTTTCGTGCAGAGTACTGCACAACTGTGTTTTGTCCATTCGGGTCGTTGCTGGAGTGAGGCAAGGATGTATACTATCACCGCTACTGTTCCTCATCGTAATCGACGAGATCCTGGTTGGTGCGATTGACCGTGAACCAAATCGTGGCAGCTCATTACCATGGAGCACCTAAATGACTTGGACCTGGCTAATGACGTTGCTCTCCTAGCTCAACGACGCTCTGATATGCAGAGCAAGCTCGATGATCTTGCCAATCGCTCCTCAGCGGCAGTTCTTACCATCAACGTCAACAAGACCAAACCGTTGGATTTAAACACGGTCAACCCTTCCTGCTTTACGGTAGCTGGCCAATCAGTGGATAATGTTGAAAGCTTCCAATATCTTGGTAGTCAAATGGCGCCCGATGCACAGTGGGCAGAAACGGGCCTGTAATCGGACTTATTTAGAAGCCGCTGGTTTTGAAACTCCATCTGATGCATTTCCCATGGAAAATGGGCCGATAAATCGAATGGTGATGGTTTCATCCTGTGCAGACCTCGGGAAGGGGTTCATTTTGCCCCATTTTACCCTAAATCAGCCATTTTCAATGGGTATACTTCCATAACTCTACACGCCGCTGATTTTTTTGTATATAAATTGACGAATATGATATTATTATGTTTACAGAATTGACTGATAAAGGTTTCATGCAGTGCTGAGCCTTATAAGTGACCCATTTTGCCCTATTTCACCCTATATTTATTGTTTTAATGAATATATGCTTGTAACTTCAATTCATTCAGATTTTTTAGTACATGAATGAAGAAATTTCATGCTATCATATCTACAAAATTGAATGACGATGCCATCATGCTATGCTCAGTCCAAGAAGTGGCATATTTTACCCCATTTCACCCTATATTCGAAATATTGATGATTATAACGTCTATATCTTCAATTGCTCCAATAATTTAGGCTTATAATTGGACAATTAAGATGTAACCAGCTGTACAGTATTGAATGACGATGGGGCCATGCTGTGACAAGTCTGAGTATTGGCCCATTTTACCCCATTTCACCCTATATAAGTTATATCGCAAACAGATCTCTATAATTTAGTTTGCTGCAGAATATTTTACTAACTAATCGACAAATTTTATGTTATCATCTGTTCTGAATATAATGATAGTGATGGCATGCAGTGCTGAGTTCAAGAAATAGTCCATTTTACCCTACTTTACCCTATATTTATAATTAAAATGAAAATATTCCCCTAAATCCGATTCTGATGATATTTTTGTAAAGTGAAGTACAAAATTGATGTTTTTATCTTTACAGAATTAGATGGTGATGATGGAATGCAATGCTGAGTTCAAAAAGTGTTCCATTTTACCCTATTCCACCCTACATTAACAATTTTAGTAAAAATATCGCTCTAAATCAGATTCTGATACTTTTTATATCGTATTGTTCAAATTTGGCGTAATGCTCTACAGAATAGCTTCCAGGGAAATTTTGTAAAGAATTCCGGGGAATCCTAATATTCTTATGTTTACAGAATAGACTGACGAAGCGTTCATGCAGTGCTGAGCCTTATAAGTGACTCATTTTACCCTATTTCACCCTATATTTTTTGTTTTAATGACCATATGCCTGTAACTTCAGTTTATTCAGTTTTTCTTGTACATGAATGAAGAAATTCCATACTACCTTATCTTCAAAATTGAATAACAATGACATCATGCTATGCTTAATTGGAGTATATTACCCCATTTTACCCTATATTAGTAATATTAGTGTATATAACGTATAGTGCTTCAAATTCTGCAATAATACAAGTTTATGATTGAACAAGTAATGTGTAATCAGCTCTACAGCATTTTATAATAATGGAGCCATGCTGTCACATGTCTTAGTAATTGCCCATTTTACCCCATTTCACCCAATCTTAGTTATTTCGCAAACAGATCTCTATAAATTTGTTTTATAGAATTTTTACAAAGTAATCGACAAATTTAGAATCTTGACAGGGATTCCAGGTGAATCCTACAGGGATTTTTGACAGGGATTTCTGGGAAATTCGGATAGGATTCCCACTGAAATTCCTGTCAGGATTCCTGCCTGGTTTCTGCTAGAATTCCTGCCAGTATACCGCTAGAATTTCTGCCAGGATTCTGCTGGGATTATTGTCAAGAATCCCGTGAAATTCCTGTCAGAATTCTACTGAAATTCCTGTTCTGACTTTCTTGGAACTTCTGTCAGGATTATTGTCAGGTTTCCTTCGGAATTCCTGTTAGCATTCCCACGGATAAAAAGATAAAAACATCCAGTTTGTACAATACTATACAAAAAATCCTCAGCATGGGATTTAGGGGATATTTCCATTAAAATTATAAATATAGAGTTGTGTACTATTTCGTGCCATATTAGCTCCCCATTTCGTTACTACCATTCAATTCAGATAACATCAAATTTGTCGATTACTTTGTAAAAATTCTATAAAACGAATTTATAGAGATCTGGATGCAAAATAACTAAGATAGGGTGAAATGGGGTAAAATGGGCAATTACTTAGACATGTCTCGCGTTTAGTATCATACAGGCGTATCTACAATGATCGATTTCTCTTCGTCGGTTTTCTCTTCGCATTATTTCGGAAAATACGACCAATATTCGGATTATCTCTCGGTGTATTTCGGTGAAAGACGACTAGGACTAGCATCTAAAACAACAAAAACAATCAAAAATGATTTGCAGGCCAAGTTATTAGCCGAAGAGAAAATCGACGAAGAGAAATCGATCATTGTAGATACGCCCGTATGATACTGAGCGCGAGATGTGACAGCATGGCTCCATTATTAAAAAATGCTGTAGAGCTGATTACACATTACTTGTCCAACCATAAACTTAAATTATTGCAGAATTTGAAGCACTATACGTTATATACACTAATATTACTAATATAGGGTAAAATGGGGTAATATACTCCAATTAAGCATAGCATGATGTCATTGTTATTCAATTTTGAAGACAAGGTAGTATGGAATTTCTTCATTCATGTACAAGAAAAACTGAATAAACTGAAGCTACAGGCATATGTTCATTAAAACAAAAAATATAGGGTGAAATAGGGTAAAATGAGTCACTTATAAGGCTCAGCACTGCATGAACGCTTCGTCAGTCTATTCTGTAAACATAAGAATATTAGGGTTCCCCGGAATTCTTTACAAAATTTCCCTGGAAGCTATTCTGTAGAGCATTACGCCAAATTTGAACAATACTATATAAAAAGTATCAGAATTTGATTTAAAGCGATATTTTTACTAAAATTGTTAATGTAGGGTGGAATAGGGTAAAATGGAACACTTTTTGAACTCAGCATTGCATTCCATCACCACCATCCAATTCTGTAAAGATAAAAACATCAATTTTGTACTTCACTTTACAAAAATATCATCAGAATCGGATTTAGGGGAATATTTTCATTTTAATTATAAATATAGGGTAAAGTAGGGTAAAATGGACTATTTCTTGAACTCAGCACTGCATGCCATCACTATCACTATATTCAGAATAGATGATAACATAAAATTTGTCGATTAGTTAGTAAAATATTCTGAAGCAAACTAAATTATAGAGATCTGTTTGCGATATAACTTATATAGGGTGAAATGGGGTAAAATGGGCCAATACTCAGACTTGTCACAGCATGGCCCCGTCGTCATTCAATACTGCAGAGCTGGTTACATCTTAATTGTCCAATTATAAGCTTAAATTATTGGAGCAATTGAAGATATAGACGTTATAATCATCCATATTACGCCACTACTTGGACTGAGCATAGCATGATGGCATCGTCATTCAATTTTGTAGATATGATAGCATGAAATTTCTTCATTCATGTACTAAAAAATCTGAATGAATTGAAGTTACAAGCATATATTCATTAAAACAATAAATATAGGGTGAAATAGGGCAAAATGGGTCACTTATAAGGCTCAGCACTGCATGAAATCATTATCAGTCAATTCTGTAAACATAATAATATCATATTCGTCAATTTATATACAAAAAATCAGCGGCGTGTAGAGTTATGGAAGTATACCCATTGAAAACGGCTGATTTAGGGTAAAATGGGGCAAAATGAACCCCTTCCCGAGGTCTGCACAGCATGAAACCATCACCATTCGATTTATCGGCCCATTTTCCATGGGAAATGCATCAGTTGGAGTTTCAAAACCAGCGGTTTCTAAATAAGTCCGATTACAGGCCCGTTTCTGCCCACTGTGCGATGGCGGCACCAAGATCGATATAGGTGCACGAATCAAGAAGGCAAGGGTTGCTTTTGCGAGTTTAAAAAATGTATGGAAAAACAACCAGATCAGTCGACGCACCAAAATCCGAATTTTTAACTCGAACGTGAAATCTGTGCTGCTATACGCCAGTGAAACCGGGTGTGTATTAGCGGAGAAAACGCAACGGCTGCTGGTCTGCTGGAACCCAGCAGGACATCGCAGCAGAGGCAGACCCAGAGGCTCATGGCGGCGCAGCCTCAATAACGAAATCAAGCAAGTCGACAGAAATTTGACCTGGCCACAGGTCAAGGCGATGGCCAGCAATCGCCCAGGATGGAAATCTTTCAATTCGGCCCTCTGCACCACCGTGGGTGCCCAGGACTGAAAGTAGAAGATTGAATCAATCTTCTCTTTCCCACATTGATCTACAACCTGTCGTAGCAAGCGCCATTCTTGTCTAAAAATAAGAACAATCAGTTTGAAATGTTGAGCTTCAATAGGGCACGATCAGTGAAGTACTAGATTTGCAATTAAGAGCTGCATTTTTGTATGGTGAGCTGATAAATTCTCGAATATGGTACACAATGCGTGGGTATTATAATTCCTTGAGTAATTTGATGCTGTTTGAGCAAAACTTTGGGTAACTTTGCTGTTGTATTCTTCATTTAGTGCCTCTTCAAAAACTTACTCAAAGTTTTGCTCAAACATCATTAAATTAGACGAGAGATCACAAAACGAAGAATAAATCATCTCACCATACAAAAAAATCAGTAAATTACTTCAAATTTAGTACCTCACGGTGTGTCTGGTAGAACAAATTTATTACAAAAAAATGGGCATCGCTAATTTTTACGCTACGTGAAAGTTGACGCTACCAGCTTTCATTCAAGCCCAACATCGAAATATTCCATCGGGGGAACTTTTTCATACAAAAATTGGGTATGTTTGTTAAGTTAAGTCCAAGTTAAGCATAGGGATTAATTTGGAACCGTGCATTTTGTATGGGGAAAAACAGTATTCTGAAAAAGTTGTTCGGGATCCCTCGGTGGATTTTTTTGAGGGACCCTGCAAATGAAAGCTGAAAGCCTCTATTTTTGAATAGCGAAAAATTTGACGATGCCCATTTTTTTGTTATAAACTTTTCCCATACACACGCCGTGACCTACTTTGTTCCATCTGTCCTAATTTACTGTAAAACTAGGGACGACGCAGTGTACATAATCATATTCCATGATGTTTTGAGCCATTTGGATAGTGATTTTGACCCACATAACTACCTTATTCTACAAGTTGATTATCGCCATTCATCATCAATTTCTTGAACTTTTCTTGTTAAACAGTTGCAAACAAATGCAATCTAGTGAAAGCGAATATCAATTCCATATCGAAACCTTTACACAAATGCCACCCTCCAGCTGTAGAATGTGATTCAACCAATTAAAATGACTCATTGATCATCGTGATCGTGATCAGTTCCTCATAGTGAGTCAACCACGTGCGCCGCTCGCACTCGCGCGCGGCAGTTCGCTTCTGCAGCGCGCGGTATAAGTTATCAGCCGCGGCAAGTGGTGGGTGATACACACCTCAGTCGTAATGGGCAAACCAGGTGCTTGCAGACAAGATGACTAGTTGGGTGTTTACACTGCATTTATTGTGTGAGTCAACTGAAACATCACTTATTCTAAGAATCGGCAACTTTCAGAAGAAGCTGGTAAACAAATGCTGGTGAAATGAACGTGATGTTGTTGAAAGGCGAATGATATATACAGAGATAAGATTTAGGTATTATGAGGAATTTGATGTATTAGGAGAATCAGGAGATTTACTAGATACATCGTGCTAGTCGGGATTGCATGGCCGATTCGATGGCTGTTGAACAGTTCCTTCGGAACAATGTACGTACGAGATATTTTCAATATCATAAGAAAAATTTTAAATTTTTGATGTTGATTCTAAAAAAATGTATTTTTATTGCGTTTTTTAATATGTATTAAGGTTTATGAATAAAACTTTTTCTTAACCCTTAAAATGGAAGGAAGGCCCATTTTTTTTTCAAAAATCGAGATCTCAGTGTAATTTTGTATACATCAAAGGGAATAGTTGTACTATAAGATGTATTCATGGACATCCCACTGCACCCTCCCACCCTTTGGTGGGGTGTCAAAATAGGTGGCTTTTTGTACTTTTCGGAAATGTTCCGTAAAATTGTTTAAGGACTGTTCAATTTATAAAACGGACAACTTGCTTGTGCGATATCTTTTTTATTATTCAATAAAATCATTATCAGTTTTTTGCAGAAAATTCTATAGCTATTCTCAAATGTATGAAAAATATAACATTGAGCAAAAGGTTCTTTATTGTGTAACTGAAACGGTTTTCGTAAAACATCAATAAAACCCATTTCTCAAAATTCGACACAACTTTCCACATACTCAACGTGCACATTTTCATGAAGTTTTTATTGAATTTGAATCTTATACTATTCTGCTAAAGGTAAAGCTCAATAGTTGGTCAATAATAATGCACCAAGCAGTCTCCAGCTTGAACTAGTAAATTGCCTTGTTTTCATAGAAATTATCAAAAAATGTTCATTTAAGTCCTGTGTTGCAATGGCGTCACGGATTCGGCCAAAAGTTTGTCCAGAGTAGTAGAATACTGCTCTCTGAATGCTACAGAAGAAAAATTTACTTTTATTTGCATTTTTCATCAAAAATTTAATCCATAAAGATGGTCATATTAAAAAATCTCATACTTTTTGCTCCATTGATTCAGATCTTCGACTCTAGCGAATCTTGTTATTATTTATTTTCAACAAAGTTGATCCTATGTTATTGTACACCTTATTTAATAATAATCGGATGCAAAGTTTTTATTTCCAACATCATTGTTATTCAAAAACTACATTAGGTGGCCTTGTTATTTGGAAGAACATTCAAAGAACGAAACTGTTTTGATTACTGTGTATGTAATGGCCCACACTAACTAAACCAGCAATGCTATTAAGAAGCAGTTTTCTGCATTTAAAACCACATTATTCCCACTTTCGACTGGATGCATAAAAAAATTGATTATTTAATATGTTCATGCCCTTTTTGCTTTACAATTAAATTTTATTCAAAAAATCGAATCCCACTTGAGACTTTAATATCTCGACACTTAATTTTCCAATTGAGTTTAAACTTTGCCAAAATGTTTATTACTCATGCTGCTGCAGCATGGCACATACTTTTCTGGTATTAAAAACGATATACCATATGTGAACAGTGATTTTGTATATATTTTCAATTTTCAGCAATCGGAAAATTCACCTCTTTTAACACCTGGCCGATTTTCTATAAAATAAAACTATTTTTATTCGATTCAAAAATGATCACTATAATGAAAGATGGTGTACTGAACAATGAAGCAATGGTGATTAAATTTGAACTACGCGTCTTCTTTTTATAGCCTTGTAAAGTTGTCCGTTTTATAAATTGAACAGTCCTTACATTCACGATTTTTGTCATTGAAAAATAGGTTTCGGAGATCCTCGATACCCGCTTTACTTCGGTGATCACGTCAAATAAACCTATACCACCTCAAGACCTCCAATACGATATGAAATTTAATCCATGTGCTCTGTAAGCGCCTGGATCTGATCAATGCAATAAATTCATGGAATTATTATGCAGAATACTCTATAGAGCTGCAAAACGTAAGCAGACAGCTGTATTCGGTTTGTTTGGATGTTGTAGGATATCCAATTCAATATAACTTTGCAGCTTTTGACAGTATTTTTTAACTGTTTCGGAACATTACAAGATTTTCAAAATGTCCTGAAGTTCAGGACTTTTAGGTTCCGCCAAATCTACCACAATCGCCATTGAATCTAACTTAGAGGTTATCGGTCATTGTTATCCAAGGTTCTCCGAAATGTTACGAGTAAATCTTTCTGAGGTTGTACGATATTTATGGTAGGCGCAGTATCATAACGTCCGAGGCCATAAAGTCCCAGGACTTTATGGCGCATTTTTTCGGGGCATAACGTTCGAACTTGCAGATACGCCACGAAGTCCAAGGAAAGAAGGCACATAGAATATTTTGACGCATCCAAACTTTTGGACGCTATTTCGCAAATAAAAGCGACCTAATGTCCGGGACTGTATGGCCTCGGACGTTGTGATCCGGCCCCATGCAAAATGTCCTGGAATTCAGGACTTTCAAGGTCTATAGAATCTACCGCAATCACCATGCAACCTACGTTAGCGGTTATCGATCATTGCTATCCATGGTACTCCGAAATGTTACGAAAACATCTGTTTGAAGTTGTATGATATTGTAAGATATGCAAAATGTCCTGCAGTTCAAAACTTTCAAGATCTACAAAATCTACCGCAATCTACGTTAGCGGTTATCGACCATTTTTATCCATGGTACTCCGAAATATTATGAGTAAATCTTTCTGAGGTTGTACGATATTGTAAGGTATGCAACATGTCCTGGAATTCGTGACTTCATAAATGCAACAAAATCTACCTACCAAATGTAATATGAATAATGACACCACAGAGCGCTTTAAACTAATATGAACTAATTAATTATTTTACGAAATGTATAATTACAGGAAATCTCCTCACAATCACAGCGCTCCTCAAATATCACAAACTACGGAAGCATCCAACGACAGCGTTCGTGCTTTCGCTTAGCATATCAGATCTCTTTTTCTGTGCAGTTAATATGCCTCTAACGGCAATAAGGTTCCTTAATCAGGTTAGTTTTTATTACCGCGTGAAATTTTATATCAAGTTCTAATCTAATGGTTCTTTTCTCAGCAATGGACACTGGGTGAGGACTTGTGTAAAGTGTTTCCAGTATTCTTCTACGGCAATGTAGCCGTGTCCGTGCTCAGCATGGTTGGCCTCACCATCAATCGGTATACGCTGATTCTACACCCTAGTCGATATTCTAAGATCTACACTCCACTAAGTTTATGTTTCCAACTGTTTGCCATATGGGCATTTTCGTTCGGCATTATGGTGCGTATGGCATTGGTTTATTAGTTTTTATGTATCTTTAATGTTCTCTTTCTCCTTTTTGTTCCTATAGCTACTTCCATTATTCGAAATCTGGGGCACGCTGGGCCTCGACGAGGAAACATTCTCCTGTACGATCCTGAAGAGAAATGACACATCACCAAAGAAATTCATCTTCCTGTTCGGGGTTCTGGTTCCCTGCATAATCATATCGATATCTTATTCGTGTATATTCTACACGGTACACAAACAGCGAGCAAAGCTGAAGGCACACAGGTAATTACAGTTGATAAGTAAAATGTTAAAAACAAAGTTAAGTAGACAGGTATGTTAATGGCTACATCATAGCGTTGAACGTATAATAGAGTTCCATATTCGTCGATATTGGGACACGTTTCTTCAGTTTTCTCAAACGTGTATAGGAACGTTGAAGAATCCAACAAGTGGTTGATTACACAGTTCGTGTTATACTTGGTGCGCTTTGGGCAGCAGTGACTATATTCCCGGGACCTGACGAGTGAGCCGCGTAGTCGCCGGCTAAGAATAGGACTACTAACCCTAATTCAAGGGGTCAAGTGGAAAAGATGCTCGATCAGTAACGGAGCCTGTGGGGTACCTGGGCACCCCTAACAGTATTTCGTCCCTCACCGCGTTAATGCAGGGTTCTGGCGTGGTAGACGTCTTTTCCCGTGCAACTTGTGGGATTTAAACATGAAAACAAATCAAAATAAAAAAAATCAACAGGGGGTAATGGTAGTGGCGTGACTAACCCTTTCGCAAGAAGTGGGTTGGCGATGTCTCCGTTAAGGAGAAGCGAGGATGAAGGTGCAGGAAGCTGCACACGTATATCCAGCGTAGGAGCTCCGATCCACGCCTTAACAAGAAGGCCGGCAGAGATACTGGACTGAGCGTGGTTGTTGAGGGTCATCAACCAGAAAAGAGAAGGACTGCCCGCAATCGAAGTGGCTAAACAGAAGCTTGGCAAAATCATCGACTTTGCATTCACGCGTGAAGACTGCAGAAGCGGCGGAACCGGTGAAAGCTAAGGTTACGAAGTCTATCCAGACGGAGGCCTTCGCTTTCGCAGGTAATGCAGAAGGTGTGGAGGACGCGACTGCTCGTGACAAGCACTCGCAGATGCGGGTGAGGCAGCCGTCAGGTGAGGAGCTGTCTAGCGGTGCCCACAAAGTCAGGCGAAAACTTACTCCGAAGATCGGCAATAATGCCGGCAAGTCGGACCCCAGCCAGGTAACCCGGAAAGCTGAGAAGGGTGGGCCTGAAAAGGCTGGACCGTCCCGGAAAGATGGGAACAAGGGGTTGCGATCGTTGGTAGGCCCTCAGTAGTCACAGAGTAGGGCAAACCAAGGGGAGGACCCCCTCCTTTGACGAAGGTCGAGCGGCAGAAGAAGAAGACGAAGTCGCAGGTAGAAGTAGCTAGGGACGCCAAACCAAGGCGTAAAAGATTATACTCACGTATAGTATAGCACGTGCCAAACGCGAGAAACGTGACGCGCTCGTCATCAAGGCCGAACAGTCGAAGTACTTGGACGGTTTCAAGGCGATGCGAAGCGACGCCAAGCTCGTGGAGCTGGGAGCCGACATGCGCAGTATCAGACCCGTACTCGTACGGGCGAAATAATCCTGGAGCTCAAGCGCGATAAGGAGCGCAAGTGTGCCGCCCAAAACAGTTTGACGGAAAAGGTCCTTTGTGAAGGGGTAAAGGTCGAGTCCAGCCATTTGTTCGATTTGTACCGGGAAATCCGTGAACAACAGGTATCCAACGGGTGGTCTAAGGTGCCCGGCCTTTAATACAGCCGCAATGAACGAATCACAGTACAGATAACGCAGTTGAATCTGAACCTGTGCGACGCAGCTCAGCAACTGCTTTGTCAGGCGGTTTCTGAGTAGGGAACGGATTTCGCCATCATAGCGGACCCATACCGAGTACCCGACGACAACGGCAATTGGGCGCGGATGGGTCCAGAAAAATGGCGGCGATATAGACGACGGGTGAACACCCCGTCCAGGTGCCTACCTATGAGGGCTTCGTGGTCGACAAAGTAAACGGGGTCTTCTTCTGTAGCTGTTATGCGCCACCGCGATGGCCGCTCGAGCAGTTCACGCAGATGCTGGTCTGTATGACGACCGTGCTAATAGGGCGAATGCCGGTGGTAATAGCGGGTGACTTTAATGCCTGGGCCGCGGAATGGGGAAGCCGTTTCACGAACCAGCGGGGGCAGATTCTGCTAGAGACACTGGCCATACTAGATATCGACCTGGCTAATGTCGGTACCAAGAGTACCTTTAGTCGGAACGGTGCGGTGTCGACAATTGAAGTTACTTTTTGTAGTCGTGGCCTAACAAGTAGTTCGAACTGGAGAGTAGACCTTGGAATAGACGATAGCTACACTCACAGCGACCACCTAGCGGTTCGCTAAAGTATCGACTAGAATGACAGCAGGCAGCGGGTAGAGGAAGAGGCGGCTAGGCCAAGGCTAAGCCCTCGCAGGTGGAAGACATCATACTTCGACGAAGGGGTATTTAGGGAGGCGCTCCGCCGTGAGCGAAACTTAATCGGTTTAGACGGCGACGAGCTGGTAGCGGTGCTTTCACGTGCGTGTGATGCGACCATGCCTAGGCGAGTCCACCATAGAAATGGGAGGCCATCGGCTTACTGGTGGACCGACGCGATTGCGGACCTGCGCCGCGCCTGCCTACGGGCTAGGCGGCGGATGCAGCGAGCACGATCAAAGGAAGAGCGAAACGAACGGCGGGTGGTGTTCGCCACTGCAAAAGCCGCGCTTAAGACCGAGATAAGAACAAGCAAAAAGGTCTCTGTCAGAGTGCCAATACGAACCCGTGGGGTGATGCCTACAGGATCGTTATGGCCAAGACGAGAGGTGTGATGGCTCCTACAGAGCAATCTCCAGAGATGTTGGAGGGAATCATTGAGGGGCTTTTTACCGCGCCATGTTCCTAGTCTTTGGCCTCCTTTCGTACGACAGCCGGAAACTGGGGCTGACGATGAGGAGAGGGTCACCGATGTGGAAATTGCGGAGATAGCAAAGTCCCTTAGCGTAGGTAAGGCCCCATGTCCCGACGGCGTTCCGAAGCTGACCTATAGATTAGATCTGCTATGCAGAAATGCCTGGAAGGATATGTATTTCCCAGAGGTTTGGAAGAAGCAGAACCTGGTTCTATTACCAAAGACGGGGAAATCACCCGGAGACCTGTCGGCATATAGATCAATATGCTTGATCGACACGATGGGGAAGGTATTGGCTCAATTGGTGCAATTGGCTCAACACAAAACTGAGGTGGTGGTTGTGAACAACCGCAAGACGGAGCAGCAAGCGGTAATTCATTCTGAAAAAAGACGATCAAAACCTCTAAGAGCCGTTAGATGACATTTTAGCATATAGGTGTCTTTGGAAGATATGTTCAGAAAAATCTTCTCTGTTTTTATGCATATTCACTGTATGGTAAAACTGTGGGGTGAACCCGAGCAAAAAATATTTTTTTTCAATATATTTTTTTAGAGGGTAGATGTCTTCAGCAAAGTTGTAGAACAAGTAATTTCAAGTAATTTTGCCGAAGACACCATATAGTTTGGACTTTATTTTTAGGGAGAAAATATGAAAGTTTTAAAAAACTACCTCAAAATCAGTTTTTTGAACTTTTCCATGATTGTATCGTAAAATTTCATCGTGATATGTTCTACAAGTTTATAGGTACTACTGGAATACATTATCTTGCCGAAGACACCAACTCTGTAAAATTGAAAATTGCTCCAGTAAACCATTTTTTTGAAAAATTTTCACTATTTTCACTATTGAATATTTTTTGAATAGGCACTTTTTGGCAGCCGTGCTATCAAAATTTCACTACCTCATCATGTCTAGAATAGACCAAAATGACTTAACAATCGGGTCTGATAAGGCACTTTGATTTCGGATGCTACAGGGGATGGCCAAAATGTTTGGGATAGGCAACTTTTTTTTCTCTCACAAAAAAGTTCAGCATGCTATAACTTTTCATAGAGCGCATCAAAAAATCTCAAATTTCGACTGTTTGTCAACCTATTATGTGTGCATCATTGGTACAAATTTGGGCTTGATTGATTAATATTTCGCAAAGTTAGACCCGTTCGGGTAAAACACCTTTTTTTAGACAACGCATTTTTGAGCTGTCATATCTTGGAAACCAGTAAACCGAATTGAATGAAATTTTGAACGTACACTACCAATATGTAAATGCTTCACAAACTATTAAAACATAGATACTTTTTAAACGTTGAAAAAAGTTATCATGGATTGACACTTTTTGGACTTTTCTCGAAAAAATGTAATTTTTTTACATTAATGTGAATAAATTTTAGTGTTGATATCCAAAGATTTTCCACTTCTGTTCTCAAATTATCTACAATCAGATATATTAGAGCCTATTTAGATTGAAGGAAGAACACATTTAATAATTTTTGTGTGGTATTGTAAATTTTACTTATTTTCCTCTATATGGGTAAAAATTTCAACCCGATATAACTTAATTTGCTGTGAGAATATATTACATTTTATAACGTCGTATTGAGTATCAATATATTGTTGATAAATGTTAAAAAATTCATTCAATTTGGTTCACTGGTTTCCGAGTTATGACAGCTCAAAAATGAGTTGTCTAAAAAATAGTGTTTTACGCGAACGGTTCTAACTTCGCGAAAAATTAATCAATCGAGCCCAAATTTGTACCAATGATGCACACATAATAGATTGACAAACAGTCAAAATTTGAGATTTTTTGATGCACTCTATAAAAAGTTACAGCATGTTGAATTTTTTTGTGGGAGAAAAAAAGTTGCCTATCCCAAACATTTTGGCCATCCCCTGTATTTTAATAGTCATTTTTCAAGGGAAATATTCACTAATTTCATAAAAATCATTTAATACAAACTGAAAACTCACGAAAACTTTTCGACATTAATATTTGTTAATCAAAATAGTATTCTTGTTGAAATAGTCTACATTTCTAACACTGTGGTTGACTACATTGAATACCCGACAAAAAATATCGCTTTTTAAAAGATTAGATGAGTTAAAAACTCACTATTGAATATTTTTTGAGTAGGCACTTTTTGGCAGCCGTGCTGTCAAAATTTCTATGGTTCATTATGTCCAGAATAGACCAAAATTGACTTAACAATCGGGTCTGTTAAGGCACTTTGATATCTGAAGGTATTTGAATAGTAATTTTCAAAGAAAATATTCACAAATCTCATACAACCTTTTGATATTATTTTTAGCTCACCCGAGTAGTAATTCTGAATAAAAAAACAAGTTAAATAAATGTAGACTATTTCAACTATTAGTGTCATATATTTTGAACTACAAATTTTGAAAGAGGGAAAAGCCTCCTCAAGTGATTTCCTCATCTACGAAATCTTTCTCAAAAAGGCACAAAACCTTTTTATCTTTTCAAAAAATCGTTATAATATAAACTTAAAAATAAAGGCTCCTCCGGAAAAGTATCCATAATCGAGTCGTGATCTTGATGCGGATTTGTCAAGGGATTAACCAACCCAGTCAACCAGTCATCGTATAAGATGCTGTATAAGATGTTAAAGTGGAGGCGATATGCGTACATTTTACATGCGCTTAAATGGAGGCATGCACCCATATGGCCTCCACTTTATCATCTTATGCAACATCTTATTCGATGATTGGTTGTCTGGGAAGGTAATATGTCTACGACGAAGGAATTTTGAAAATCATGGACAGGAATCGACCTAACGGACGCAGTTCTTGAAAACCGCAAAAAATAAATTTTAAAGAGTACCAAACAGCATAACCAATTTCAATAAAATATCTGTGAAGAATTTTCATCATGGCGTAAGATTTACAACCTAGAATATCTCTAACAGATACTGGCTGTTTCAATGTGTGGGGTATGAACAAAGCTGAGTAGCATTCCCCATGCGTGTATTTCTCCTAGCAAGCATCAGTGACAGCCAGCACCATGACAGGGTCGTCGTCAGTGTGATGCTGCCTCATTGACGAGTGGACTGTTGGCGGAGCAAGTCGCCATCACCGTGGGGTTCCGTATTATGCCAAGTGATTCTACTGCAGTTTGCTAAGATGGCTGGGAACGGATTGTTCCAGTGAGTTGCCCGGTATTCACATTGGCGATCCTGCCAGGAGTGCATCATAATCAATAACAAGTTAATCATAAAATAGGTAGAATCACTTGGCATAAAATAGTGAGAGAAAACAAATCGTTTTGGTGTGTGAAGTGGTGCTGCAAACACAGTGAAGTGGGTGCTGCAATTCTGCGGTTCCTGACGAAAGCTAGAGCGCGGAAAGTTTTTGTTTTTCCAACCGCGTTCTGTTTTAGCCTTGGTTCTAGCACAAACACATGAACAAAGGCGCGGTGACGTGGTTGATTTTTGTTGTCGACTGGTAGCACGCTGTGGATAGGTGGTCGGTCGATGATTGCATGCATGTTTCTTCATGTTCTTGCTCGGCATGGATGGTCGCGCTTTCGTTGATTCCTCGGATCGTACATGCTCGTGTTGTCGCTTGGTTGAACGGTAAATGCAAACAGGTTGATGTGCATGATGGTAGAGGTGTTTGACTATTGTGAATGTTGCCGTAAAATACTCGCGGCGTTGGCTGGTTGGGTTGGTTTTTGCTCGGGTTTTTGGTTGGGCAAACTAATGGCGTGTCGAACCGCCGAAAATTTTTCTGCATAAGGAAAATGCAGGGACGTGTAATGAAAACCGTCCAAGGAAACGGCATTTTTAGATAACCGCCGAAAATTATTCTGCATAAAGAAAATGCAGGGACGTGTAGTGAAAACCGTCCAAGGTAAAGGCGTTGTTGGATAACCGCCGACAATTTTTCTGCATAAGGAAAATGCAGGGACGTGTAATGAAAACCGTCCAAGGTAAAGGCGTTGTTGGATAACCGCCGAAAATTTTTCTGCATAAAGAAAATGCAGGGACGTGTAGTGAAAACCGTCCAAGGTAAAGGCGTTGTTGGATAACCGCCGACAATTTTTCTGAATAAGGAAAATGCAGGGACGTGTAATGAAAACCGTCCAAGGAAACGGCATTTTTGGATAACCGCCGAAAATTATTCTGCATAAAGAAAATGCAGGGACGTGTAGTGAAAACCGTCCAAGATAAAGGCGTTGTTGGATAACCGCCGAAAATTTTTCTGCATAAGGAAAATACAGGGACGTGAAATGAAATCCGTCCAAGAAAATGGCGTTATTGAAAAACTGCCGAAAATTGTTTGCATCAGGAAAATGCAGCGATGTGTAAAGAAACCCGTCTAAGGAAATGGCGTTGCATGATAACTGCCGAAAGCTGTGCGTGAGAAAAATGCAGGGACGTGTAATGAAAACCGCCTAGAAAAATTGCATATCGTAAAACAGTTTAAAATTCGAAGTACGCAATGAAAACATATCTACTGAAAATATGTTGTAGAACCTCTTTCGAACTCGTTTTGTAGAATCTATTTTCGTATAATGAAGGACATTTGTGTGTTATATATGGTCCATCTGTACCATCACATTGAAACTTTGAAAATGGAGTTGTATGATATACGGAATCTTTAGTCTGATAAATCTCAAATTCGTTAATCTCTTGTTTTTTTCTTTTTTGACACATAATTCTTACAAAATATGTTCGTTTTCGTTGAATGCGTCGAATTTTCGCAATCGTGAATAACGATTGATTTGAGTGAGAGAAAAACAGGGCCGGCTACATAACGAGACGTGCGCTTGAAGGAGAGAAGACGCATCACCCAACTGCGTGTGTTGTAGTTATGTTTATTGGAGCTCGGCAAAACCCCATAGATGATCTGCTAACCGATTGCAAGTTATCAATCAAATGATATGGGTTCGATATTAACAAAAGTGCGTTTACTAAACAAAAAGTAAATGTGGCCATTCGTCTTAATTCTTGTATCTTGAAGTGTATCTTGTTGCATTGGTGCCATAAGGATGAAGAGAACGAAATTGAGGGTTTGAGCGTAAAAATAACAAGCCTGCTAGTAAGAAAACTTTTCTTTTCGGAGAAGAGGGAGAATGTGGGGTATGAACAAAGCTGAGTAGCATTCCCCATGCGTGTATTTCTCCTAGCAAGCATCAGTGACAGCCAGCACCATGACAGGGTCGTCGTCAGTGTGATGCTGCCTCATTGACGAGTGGACTGTTGGCGGAGCAAGTCGCCATCACCGTGGGGTTCCGTATTATGCCAAGTGATTCTACTGCAGTTTGCTAAGATGGCTGGGAACGGATTGTTCCAGTGAGTTGCCCGGTATTCACATTAATGTGATGTAATGTTTCACTCGTTTTATTTTATTTTTCTATTTTCAATACAAAACTTGTAGAGGCATTCATTATATTGTCGCCTTTTTAGTTTTTTAACCGAAGTTATAATGTTAACATAGCAAATGAACAGAAATGTTATCATTGTTTTAGTTAATTGATTAATGTTTGTATTTTAACATAAACAAATGCATTGGGAATTACAATAAAAAATTAGATAAAAAACACAGTTTTTAAATAGTGTTAAAAATCCATCTAAAAATTAAAAGCAATATTTTTTATCGTGTATTTAATGTAAAGTCAACCACAGTGTTAGAAATGTAGACTATTTCAACAAGAATACTATTTGGATTAACAAATATTAATGTCGAAAAGGTTTCGTGAGTTTTCAGTTTGTATTAAATGATTTGTATGAAATTTGTGAATATTTCCTTTGAAAAATGACTATTAAAATAGCATCAGAAATCAAAGTGCCATATCAGACCCGATTGTTAAGTCATTTTTGGTCTATTCTAGACATGATAAAGCATTGAAATTTTGATAGCACGGCTGCCAAAAAGTGCCTATTCAAAAAATATTCAATAGTGAAAATAGTGGAAATTTTTCAAACAAATTGGTTTACTGGAGTAATTTTCAATTTTACAGAGTTGGTGTCTTCGGCAAGATAGTGCATTCCAGTAGTATCTACAAACATGTAGAACATATCACATATTTTACAATATAATCATGGAAAAGTTCAAAAAACTGATTTTGAGGTTGTTTTTTAAAACTTTCATATTTTCTCCCAAAAGATGAAGTCCAAGCTATATGATGTCTTCAGCAAAGATACTTGAAATTGCTTGTTCTACAACTTTGCTGAAGACATCTACGCTCTAAAAAAATATATTGAAAAAATTTTTTTTTTTGCTCGGGTTCACCCTACAGTTTTACCATACAGTGAATATGCATCAAAATAGAGAAGATTTTTCTGAACACATCTTCCAAAGACACCTATATGCTAAAATGTCATCTAACGGCTCTTAGAGGTTTTGATCGTCTTTTTTCAGAATGATCCCACTGTGCGTCCATAGTAAGGTATGTCTTGGCTTCGAACACGGCGTGCCGAAAGTTACCGTGGTAAACTAGAGAGTACTTATAGGCTGATGTGCCTGAGGGTTGCAAGTGCGTACCGTACCGTGTCACACGATGCGGTCTGCGTCATCAATGGTATGGTGCCTATCGGTATCCTTATCAGGGAAGACATAAAGTGCTTCGAAATACGCGGCACAAGAGGCATACGCAGGACTGCCAGGTTGGCTTCTAGGGGGGACCTAGGTCCTTTCAGGCCCTGTTTCCGACAGTATCTACATACATCGTTATCGTCATCGTCTACAGTCATACGGGTCCTCCAGAATGTCCGGTTTGTGCTGCTTCAGAGAAAACGATGGAACACGTTTTGTTCGTGTCCGCGTTTTCGCATAATGCGTGACCGCATGCTTGCCACATGCAAGGAGGACACAAATCCGGACAATCTTGTCCAGAGAATGTGCAGGGATGAGTTTGACTGGAATATCGTTACGGCTATCACCCACATCGTCTTGGAGCTACAGAGGAGGTGGCGGTGGTGGCCAACCGCGCGAGTTACGGAAGGGTAAGAGATGGTCACCAACCCCAGACTACCTGGACCTTTGCCACCAAGCTATGTTTTAGTAAGTGTTCCCGCAGGCGTAGAATTCGTAAACCATTTTGTGTTTTGTTCTTGCGACCCTGCATTCGTCTCTTGTCCGTCACTCAATGGCCCGCATTTTTTCAGTTTTATTTAAAACTTATTTAGCGTAATACTCTATATCTCAGTTTACAAACTCTTTGCCCACACTTTCATTAAAACTTGTTTTCCCTTTTCTCCCACAGTAGCAACTCCTCTGGACGAATCGAGTCCTTCTTCCGCAGCAAGGAAGACTGTCGGCTAACGCTGACGTTGCTGACAATCTACGTATGCTTCCTGGTTTGCTTCCTGCCGCTGATGCTTGCCAACGTGATCGACGACGACGGTTCGTACGCCAATCTGCACGTGTTCGCTTCCGTGCTGGCGTGGATGTCGGCCGTCATCAATCCGTTCATCTATGCCATCGGAAGTCAGAACTACAGGTGAGATTTGGGTCGAAAAAGTAAACTGAGGCTGTAACTAATTGATCAATTTCTCTTTCATCCAGGCACGCCTATACCAAACTCCTTTCCGAACTGTGCTTCTGGAAGACGAACGTCGAACTGCGATCGTTCGACGAAGTGAACAAATCTCGGACGGTAGACCATTTATAGCACACCTTGGTGATAATTTATGCAGCGATAAAAAGACTTAGCTTTAACGAACGGAACCAACAAGGCAGGGTTTGGATGTGAAATTGAACAGAAAGAACTCCATTTCGTGAAAGGTCGATGCTTGGGTTTATTTTTTTTATCGATTGATTAAACAATTAAAACGATTTTTTGTTTCCTTAGCATTACCTACAAATGAAAACATAAGAAATGTGGTCAAATGAACCAATTTGTACGAAATACTTTCAATAAATGTTCAATCAAAATATAAAACGACCGTAAAATTATTTCAATCGGAAGCCTGTAATTAGGCAATTCCAAATATAAAGATTTACTTTTTTATTGAGAGGGAAGGCATCCTTTCATTCAACATAAAACCGTCCATTTTTTTTTCACAATTATTGCTGCAGTTATGTGAGTCAAGAAACTCCACATCGCAGTTTTACGGATGGACTTCCTTGAACCGAAGTAGAACATTATGGCATATTAGTTGTGGCTAAGATTGTTAGGTAGATCATTCCGGACTTTAGGATGGTTGTAATTTGTTGTTTTTCAGACGCGATTCTTAAATGTCTAATAAAAAATCCTAACTAAATGTGTATATTACTGGTTTATCACTAGGATCCTCCGGATCAAACCGTGGCAGCCAAATCTAGTATCTCGCTAACGAACGATGCGACATCCGTCGTCTTTTCCGTGTGCTCTTGGATGAACGGATGGTTTAACAACTGATCGTAATTGTACCGATCCTGATATTTCTTCTGCAGGCAAGCGATGATGAAGTTTTTGAAAACTTCCGTGAAGTCATCGGATTTTAGTCGTGGCGGGTCATCTTTGACAACCTATGGTAGAAAAGACGGCAAATATAGTGTCAACTTACAAATCGACGAGGTCTGAAACTCACTTGTTTCAACTGCTCGAAGGGAGAACCCCATGAACTATACGGGAAAGTCCCGGTGGCCATTTCAATCATACTGATACCCAGCGACCACACATCAGATTTAATGTTGTACTCTCCAGGATTGCCTAAAGTAACAAGAAACAAACAGTTTTAATAATTCTACAGGGCAAAAGTGCCGTTGGAAACAAACCTTGAGGATCTATCCTCTCTGGAGCCATGTATGGCTTGCATCCAGCGTCAATCGTTTTGGCCACTGAGTCAACTAAGTATCCTGTAAAGAAAAACGTGAACAAATGTGTCGTGAATAAGGATAAAACTGTGTCGAAAATGTGAGGTAAGGTCGAGACTTTCCAAATTTAGCGTATCGTATATTTTATTCTATGCCACATAGCATGCTCCCTATGCGCCACCTTCAAAACGCAATTCAAGTTTTGATTCGTGAACATGAACATGAAATTTTGCCATGTTTATAACTTTCGTCGGAGTTTCAACGACTATTTTCTATCGATTTGTTGAAATTTTACAATAATTTCGCTTGATTTGCAAGTAATGACAAAAAGCTGCACATTATGCCCCGCCTATCTCTATGTATCATCTGAATGAAACTAGTTCAAAATGCAAACTAATAATTTAGCAGAGTGCTCACTCACCTGAAATACCAAAGTCACACATTTTAACATCTCCTTGCCTATTGATCAGTATGTTGGACGGTTTGACATCTCTGTGAATAACGCGTAGCTTAGTGTAGAGATAATTAAGTGCATTAACAACTGCGACCGCGATCTGCAATTAAACGATCGAGTCAATTCCACCATTCACACGCACCCCGATCCCAAAAAGCGCACGATACCTTTCCGAGAATATCCTCGGGCATCTTTCGCCCATTTTTGAACACGATCGGGTAGAACTTATCTATACTGGTGTCCATCACTTCCATGCAAATCCAAACGTCGCCCTCGCGGAACAAAGCCCCGTAGAAGTGGACCGTGTACTGGCAGTCACTGGCACGCATCGAAATATCCAAATCCATCAGCAGTCGTTTCTGCTCCTGCGTTTGGCCCGTTGCCGTGATCCGCTTGACGGCCATAATGGTGTTGGTCTGTTTGTGGCGCATCTTTTCCACTATCCCGTAGGCGCCCCGTCCAAGATCGCATATTTTTTCTAAGTTGTCCGCTTCGACCACGAATGTGTTGCTACCGATCGTTATAGTGGCCGTTTTGTCCAGATTCCTGGGAGGGGTTCTGTAATGATACATAAAAAAATATCACATGAGAGAAATTAACAAGGATAACTTAATTAACAATATTAGTTTAAAATTAATTTAAATTGAATTATTCAATGTTATTTAAAACTGTTGCTATGGGACAATTAACGAGACTTGATATTCAATATGGAAAGAATGTGCGTTTAACAAATACAAGTGTATCAAACAATTGTCCGTACAGAAATTTTTTTGTCAAAACAATATTCATTCAAATGTTCATAACTTTTTTATGCGTCAATCAGAAACGCTGAAATTTCGACCAATCATGAATAATATATTCACGCTCCATTGATAAAATTTTGAGCGAGATCGAATATTTTTTCTGGAAGTTATAAAACTTTTAGTAAAACTTATGAGATGTTTGAAAACATTTTTAAAACATCATAGGTATCTTAATTTGTACTCGATGATTTTTTTTCAATTTTTTTTGTGTTACATCTTATACCTAAGGCTTTCACATGCAGCTATGTTTGGGGTTTTATATTAGCATTAGCATTAAGCAAGTCGCACAAATTCGTAGGTGGTACAGTCCTAGACCGCTGTTATGAGGGTTGCCTTCTTCCCGTCCGTTACCAAAGCACAGAAATTTGGGGCATTACATCTTATTGTTTTTATATTTTTATTTTTACAGTGGTGTCTATAGTAAAAATATGGTTCTAAATAGTACTGGTACAATACAACGTTCGGTTTTTCTACTGTATATTTTATTCGGGTTCTTAGCTCTTTCCCTCGTTGCCAAGTAGAGCGCTCAAGTAAAATTCCCTCTTTTTCCGCAAGTAATTTTGACAACTGATCCAGTATGGGGAGAAACGTTATGTTGGCAAAGCGTTGCGGATGATTCGACCTTAATTTTTTGAACGTTGCTTAGGGATTGAAGCACACTAATTGTAAAAATTTAGCTATGTGGCCGTCTTGCCCCGATAGAGTGGCCATCTTGCCCCATACGGCAAAAATTCTATGTCGAAAGTAGCATTTTTCAAATGAATTTATTTTGCATTCGTAGTGCACAATAAAATGCTTTTTAGTGTTAAGAAGACATGAAACAAAGGGAATGAGTGTCAAATAGCCATATTCTAATGAAAGTATATGCTTCCAAGGCACCTAAGCTTAGGGTGGCCATCTTGCCCCACAACCCCCAATGTTGCAGAAAGACTTCTACGATGCCGCAATTTCCTCCACTTGGATCCTCGTAACAACCGATATGGACAGCATGATCTCATTAGGTTTATGATTGTAAACTATAATAATGTATTTGAACAATTTGATTTTAAGTGATGTGCTTCGTAAGATTTTTTGTTATTTTTTGTTTTATAATGTTAGCTTTAATTAATTTTATTCTGTGATTATTATTTCACGGCTTTTCGGGCCCGTATGAAGTTGATCACCAATATTAACTTCTTTTCCCGATCAGCCTAGATAGCTGTGTAGTGTCGGTAGCGGTTAGTTCAACTGGCTAAGAATAGCACTACGGACCGCCTGTTCCAGTGGTAGGAATCCACTAATCAGGTGACCCCTAATTCATGGTGTTATGCGGCTTTACGCTTACCGTGCCTAGGGATGAATGGTTAGGGGGGTCTTATAAAAACCTAATCGCAAACGGAGCCTGTGGAGTACCAGGGCACCCTCCACAATATTTGCCCTTACTGTGCTAACCGGAGCAATAGCGCGGTGGACCTTGTGTTTCTCCGAGACAATCAGCTGCCCTTCTTCAATCTCATACTTGAGGCAGAATAAGGGCGGGATTATGAAGATGTTATTAATTAGTTTAGATTTTCACCTATATGGTTTCGCATTATGCGTTTTACACAGTGTATTCTGTGAATCCTCGCCTTTGGCGCACTCAAATCGATACCGTTCTGGCTTTATTGTTGCTGTTCTTTTTTGTGCTGTGATTGTTAAGAGTTTAATCTTGCCTAGTTTGGGTAGTGGCTACAGTTAGGATAGCTCAGATCAATCTGCAGCACAAAAGAACAGCAACGATCAATCTTTGTAGACTTATGCAAAATGGTACAGCCCAAGTGGCGTTAGTCCAAGAACCTTACTTACGTAAGGGGAATTTCTATTTAGGAAACCTTGTGAATTCGGTGTTTGCTACTTTCAGTAAAAATGAAATGGCAAACTCACGTGTCATGCCTCGAGCATGTGTGCTTGTCAACAACGCAATCGTTGCTACACTCATCTCTGAACTAACTACCAGAGATGTATGTGCTATCACAATAGATGTATCTGTTGGAAACCTCAACAGGAAATGCGTTTATTGTTCGGTTTATTTACCGCATGATGAACCATCCCCTACAGATGCTTTCAAGCAAGTCATTGCATACTGCACTTCAAAAGGCCTTCCGCTAATTGTTGGTAGTGATGCTAATGCTCACCATATAATCTGGGGCAGCTCAGACATCAATTTGAGAGGCTCCAGTTTGATGGAATACTTAAGTAGTACAGATCTTGGATTACTTAACATAGGCAACCGCCCAACCTTTATGGTATCTGGTAGAGAGGAAGTGTTAGACATAACGCTTTGCTCTAGCAGAATTAGTCATGAGCTGACCAATTGGCATGTGTCAGATGAAGAATCTTTATCTGACCATCGTTACATCTTGTTTGAACATGTGAATGTTACTTCGCAAGCTTTGCGTTTCAGGAATCCCCGGTCAACCAACTGGGATCTCTTTACCGATTTGGTTGCAGCCAAATTTCATGGATACTCACCATCAATTGACACTCCAAGTGATTTAGATGATGCCGTTGATACTACAACGGGCTTCATCATGGAAGCTTTTGAAGAAGCTTGCCCTCTGCGGTCTGTGAAGACCACAAGAGGAACCCCTTGGTGGAACTCCGATCTGGCGAAGCTCAGGAAACAGTGTAGAAAGAGTTGGAACAGACGACGTTCGGCTGGATCGGAGGCTTTCAGGTCGGCTCGCAAGGCCTCCCAGAAAGCTCTTCGGTCTGCTGAACGATCCGGCTGGAAAAACCTTTGTACAAATGTTTCCAGTCTGAGTGAAGCCAGTCGATTGAACAAAATCCTTGCAAAATCTAAGGATTTTCAAGTGAACGAACTTCGTTTGCCAAATGGTGATTTCACTTCCTCTGATGAGGAAGTTTTAGAATGTTTATTCAGTACGCACTTCCCCGGATGTGTGGATATTACATCTTCGGATGAACCTGATGTCTTTTCTTGTAGTTATGATTCTTTAGCTTCGGCTCGGAGTAGGGTAGAAGCTTCAGTTTTGGCCAGGCCGGAGTTTTGGCCATAGTGCGGTATTCAGCCTGTTACGATCTAAATCGGCATAAATTTATTTTTTACTAGCAGATTCTTTTTTTTTTTTTTTTTGAAGAGTGACCAGGTGGAGCTGCAGGACAGCTGATAGCAAAGCCTGGACCCTTTCCCAACTTTCCCCCTACTAGGACCAATACTCACGATGGACTAGACGATGTCGTCAACTTGAGCAAAGTTTGTAGTAATTAGCATTGAGTCGTAGTAGTTTTTAAAAATACTGTTTTTAACTTTTCCCATCGCACTAGTGTTTTGATCGAATGGAAGCTCCATAGATGATTTGATTAAATTGAACAATATTTCAATAATCGAAAATCTCCGAGGTCACTGGACAACATTCAGAGATAAAAAAGGCGTCTATGTCTATGTTAACACGCCTTCAGAGTCCTATTCTTAAGAAATATACAAAGAACAAAAAGAAAAAAAATGTGTCGTAGCTAATTTTTAAAGATTTGATATTTCTGAAAATTATTCGAAGACAGCTACCAGAGCTAGCGTTTTTAGCCAATATGGGCAACTAGTTTTTCTGACAGCTTCCCCAAACAATAATCAGATAATATCCTCAGTTATTTTATAATACATTCTGAAAATTATTTCAAGCTGATTACCAATAGTGTCAATAATCGATGTTAGTCATTGACAGCACCAGCATCATCCCCAAATAACTCTCATATTAGTGTTAGATAACACTTTTTGAGCTTCCATTCGATATTGTAAAAATATTTGTCAAACCCTATTTGTCAAAATATAGTCAATAATGTATCAAATTGTGTTTCTAATTTCGCTAGTCGTCTTCTGCATATCTGTGATCATCTCAGTCCAAAGTAATATTATATCCATCGTAACCCTTTACAATGTCAACCGTCCTAAGTCCTAACTAAATTCCTGTTTTTTTGATCAGTGAAATAATACCGTCTAAGATATAAAAACAAAAAAGTTCAGTCAACTGATTTTTGTCAAAAATAAAAATGATAATGATTATTTGTCAACTTTTATAAATTCACAAAACCCATAAAAATAAGAAATACAAATACAAACTCCTATAATCAACAGTTTTATCTTTACCTAATCAGTCCATAATTTTCTAATTGTAATGAATCTAATCTGTAAGGCTGTAAGTCAACTTATCCTAGCGTCCCCTGTCCTGTGTACTAACGAATTCAAGTAACGAATGATGTAACGCAGAGACCTCCTCTACCCACTCTTGCGTTACGTTAAATTTAATAATTATTGTTAAATTTGAGAAAATTCAAAAAATGCAAAGATTAGGTATATGCAAGCTGAATTATAATTTGTTTTTGACTTGTGATAAATGCACAACGGATACTCCTTTGGTTCCCATTAACACTTACGGCGATTCCTTCACTTGCGCTCAACTCGTAAACTAGATATATCTAGCTCAAAGTCCAAGCGGTGGTGAATGAACTGGCGCTAAAGTGCTAATGGGTTAAGCCCTCCCATCGCGTCAAGATCGAATATCCAGGGGGAGGGTTATTTTTTACTAGCAGATTCTAATATAATATGATGATTACAGCTGTGAAAACCATACATTTTGATTAAAAACTGGAAGAAAGAATATTTTTTCTTAAAAAATCAGCTCCCATATATCTATTTTGGCCAGGGTGCTTCTAATTTGGCCACTCCCATAAGAAATACACGTGATTGGCCAAAATAGAAACCAAAGCTGAGAATATGGCCAAAACTGCGGCAATGCTTCTATTTTGGCCAGTGCCACTTTTAATACGAAAATCAAGTATTAGCTTGATTTCTGCATTTTTCTAATAAAGTATAGATCAAAACCTTTCATTTAACATATTGATTGTTTTCATAGCATTATTGATTATTTTTATAAAAATGATTTCCCTTAGACTGGCCAAAACCGATGCCCGCACCCTATCATAACTTTAGAATCGATTGAATGGGCACTTAATAGCTTTGCTCCTTTCAAATCTCCTGGGGCAGATGGGATTTATCCTATTTTGCTTCAGAAGGGATTTGATCATTTCAAACATGTTTTGAAACAACTACTTGTTTGCAGTTTTGCTACAGGGTATATTCCCAAATCCTGGCGGGATATTACTGTGAAGTTTATTCCGAAAGTGGGTCGCGCGTCGTATGAAGAAGCAAAGAGCTTCAGACCTATCAGTTTGACCTCTTTTCTTCTGAAATGCTTAGAACGCATAGTCGATCATCACATCCGTGATGTTCATCTGGCCAATGTGCCTCTTCATGTGAACCAACATGCTTACCAATCTGGAAAGTCCACTGTGACTCTTTTACACAAAGTTGTTTACGATATCGAGAAGGCATTCGCTCAAAAGCAATCCTGCTTGGGTGTTTTCTTAGATATCGAGGGTGCCTTTGACAACGTGCCTTTCGATGCCATATTGGAAGCCGCACGGGGTCATGGTATATCTCCAATGATTTCCAATTGGATTCACCAAATGCTCAAAAACCGACATCTCTTCTCGACATTGCGTCAAGCGGCGATTAGGAAATTGAGTGTTTGTGGATGCCCCCAAGGGGGAGTCTTATCACCACTTTTATGGAATCTCGTAGCAGATACGCTATTGAGGCAACTCAATAATAGCGGTTTTCCTACTTATGGTTTTGCCGACGACTACCTAACATTGTTCGTCGGTATGTGCATCAGCACCCTTTTCGACCTGATGCAAAACGCTCTTCAGATAGTTGAGGGTTGGTGTCGCCAATATGGCCTTTCGGTAAATCCGAGTAAAACATCTATTGTTCTTTTCACGGAAAAGCGAAACCGTAATGGTGTTCGAACTTTACGTCTCTTTGATTCTGAAATCAATGTGACTGAACAGGTAAAGTACGTTGGAGTCATTCTTGATTCCAAGCTTTCCTGGACACCTCATGTTGAGTTCAGAATCAAGAAAGCTTGTATGGCCTTCGGGTAATGCCGGCGAACCTTTGGTACAACTTGGGGTCTAAAACCCAAGTGTATCAAATGGATCTACACAACTGTTGTTCGGCCAATATTGGCCTATGGATGCCTTGTGTGGTGGCAAAAGGGCGAAGTGAGAACGGTCCAATCAAATTTAGGCCATCACCAAAGGATGTGCTTAATGGCGATGTCTGGAGCGTTCTCTTCAACTCCCACGGCAGCGCTCGAAGTCTTCTTTGACGATGCCCCACTACACATTCATCTCAAACAAGAAGCACTTTCTTGCACTTACCGCCTATGGGTACTCGGTTTACTAGAGGAAACTCCTGTGAACCGCAGTTCAACACACACCTCGTTGTTTCCACTTTTGGTGAACTGGGACAAAGTTGTCCTTGCTCCAAGTGATCTTACAATTATTTTATAAATAATTTTCCATATAGGACATTTTCCACGAAATTCCCTTCCCGGGAAGAGTGGACATCTGGTTATCTGGAGAGAAGTATTTCAGACGGCATCGTATGTTACACTGATGGCTCCCTTCTCGAAGGTCGAGCAGGTGCTGGTGTTTATTCTTGTGAGCTAAGGCTGTATCAGTCTTATTCACTTGGCAGACACTGCACCGTTTTTCAGGCCGAAATCTTTGCTCTTATGAGCGGAGTGCAATCAGCACTTCAGCAGCACGTAATGGGCAAAGTAATATACTTCTGTTCAGATAGCCAGGCTGCTATTAAAGCACTTGCTTCGGCTAACTCCAGGTCGAAGATAGTTATCGCTTGTCGAACTCAAAATGAGGAGCTGAATTCAGCAAACGCTGTTCACCTTGTATGGGTACCTGGCCATTCTTCCATCGCTGGAAATGAATTGGCTGATGAGTTAGCTCGCACTGGAGCATCACATGACTTCATTGGCCCTGAGCCAGCTATTCCGGTATCCAAGTGTTGGGTGAAGCTTCGGATTGACACCTGGGCTGCCACTCAGCACAAACAATACTGGAATAGTTTGGAGTCATGTCGTCAAACAAAATTGTATTGTACTGAGCCACCTCTAGGGGTGGCAAAGTATCTAACAAATCTGTCAAAGCAGAATTGCAGCATGCTGGTCAAAGCATTGACTGGCCACTGCCGACTCAGTTATCACATGGCAAATATTCAGCAAGCTGATTCATTTGCATGTGATAGCTGTGAATCCGATTATGGAACTTCGTATCATTTAATATGTAACTGTCCAGTTTTTGCGCAATTGCGTTTCCGAGTACTCGGGAAACACTTATTAAGTGAAACTGACTTCAGAAACCTGAATCTCCAGGACGTTCTGTTGTTCTTGACTCGCTGTGGTAAAGAGCTATAGGCTCTCTTTACGCTTTATGCATTATAACAGTGCCCTTTTCAGGGCGCTGTTTGAACCCATTGTGGCACGCTTATGCGTTATTACAGTGTCCTTTTCAAGACGCTATGTGGACCCATTGTGATACGTTTTTGCCGAGTATGACGATCCTATTCCCTTACCTGTCCTTTCCCATGTCCTATCCTTTTTCCTTCCCTTCTCCGTCAGGTAAATGATGAATAGGCTCGTGTTCATGGCGATGGCATAAATTTCCCGAATGGAGGAGAACGTGCCTCTAGAGCCGACCTACTGATACCTGATACCTGCCCCACAACCCCCAATGTTGCAGAAAGACTTCTACGATGCCGCAATTTCCTCCACTTGGATCCTCGTAACAACCGATATGGACAGCATGATCCCATTGATTGTGCTACTTTTCCCCGAATGCCGGTTCCCCGAATGTCGTTTCCCCGAACGCCGATTCCCCGAATGGCCCGTTTCCCCGAAAGCCAGTTCCCCGAATGACCCGTTTCCCCGAAATATATTGCATTCTTGTTCGAAATGGTCACTTGCCACATGTTCGTGTCCTGAGAACTAGGTTATTCAAAGATATTCTACCATAGTTGGACAGGTCGTAGGTACCAATTTGGTTCTACAAAGAACGAGCAGCGATTGAAAGAAGGAGTCATATTACCATTCTTCATTCAGCAGGGTTACAGCTGGTTTGAGGAGCAATAAAACTTGAAAGAACCTCCTATAAAATAAAGAAGGGTGTGATTCGGGGAAATGGGTCATTCGGGGAAAAGTACCATTCGGGGAATCGGCATTCGGGGAATCGGCGTTCGGGGAAACGACATTCGGGGAATCGACATTCGGGGAAAAGTAGCACAACCGATCCCATTAGGTTTATGATTGTAAACTATAATAATGTATTTGAACAATTTGATTTTAAGTGATGTGCTTCGTAAGATTTTTTGTTATTTTTTTGTTTTATAATGTTAGCTTTAATTAATTTTATTCTGTGATTATATTTATTTATACTTATTTTGACGTGTTATATGTGTGAAAAGATGCGGGTTTTTATGCCTGATTGAGGCTTTTCCCAGCCACACTTCATTAAGACCCGAGTAGGTTAGATGAAGATATATAATAAATAAATAAATAAATCAGATGTTTTTCGCAAGGAAAATGCTCATCCAGGACGACTGTTTCAAAACTGAGATTTCAAAAGGGAGGTTACACTGGGGAGAAGTTCTTTGGCAATAATGCTCCTCACAGAGTTGGAAGCATTGAAGAACTTGATAAGAGAATCATTCTGCGATGCCAGAAACCGTAAATATAGGAACAGCCTAATGTGGCTCTTGGTGCTCCGAATGCTGTCTTTCTGGCTGAGCAATCGGGGAGAGTTGGGACATCTGGGATTTTAGATGCCCTCGGGAGTGATGGGAAGTCTTGTTCGTCCTGAGATTTGCATCCCGGAGGAAGGTTTTGCGAGTTTTTTATCAACGTGGTTTGGGGATCACTACTGGGCAGATTCCGAGGTTTTTTGTTGGGTAGGATCTCTGAAGCCTGATCCGTTTTCTCGCTGCACCCGTGTTGCGTGTTGCATACACAGATGCTCTATGTCAAGGGAAGGTAATGAATGAAGTGGAAGTGTTTTCCGAGCATTTGACTAAGCAGCAGTTTTAAGTCCCAATGGAAATGCATATAACATTATAATTACATATAATTAGTAAGGTACTTACACCGGACTCGAATTGGAGGCCTTATCCATTTGGATCTTTAGCCCGGGGCCTTTGTTCCGCCGATTCATTCTAGCTGCTGGCTGGCGTTCAAGGTTATGCTCCCAATAGTGTCAATCGGAGGCTTTGCGCAAGCCAAATTACGGGCAATCGCTAAACTGATTAAAAACTGTAAGGAAATCAATTTATATCATACATTAACCGCGTATCATATCGACAATAGCGCTTATTTACATAATAACATACCTCTGCAATCGAAAATCCACTTTAGGTAGCGTTTTGACGGATTAAGCAACAACACAAAATATTACACGGGCAATCGGAAAACGAATTATCTCGGACAAGGACACAAGCAAAACTCGTTTCACATCACTATAACTATTGGACAACGCAGTCTCTCACTGGAACACGACAATTTTAGCCAAAAACTTTTGAAAAACCTGAATAAATTTTCGAATAACAAGAGATAATTGAAAATTTGGATGCAAAATGGTCTGCAATCCCTTTAAAAACCAAAATGGGTGGTGAGTTTATGTTTCTGTCAAAAGAAAAAAAAAACTTCGCACCTGAGAAATTCACCACGATGAAGGGGGTTCTACTTTAACCGGCCATTTCAAATCAGCACACAAAAAATGGAAAACAGACAAACGGACGTGAAAGCTGAAAATGTACATTGGGAAACGTCCATAAATTACGTAATGCTTTTAGGGGGGAGGGGTATTCAGTAAAGTGTGACAACTCATACAAAAATTTCAGAGCCCGCATAGAAAAATACAATAATTGAATTAATAATTGAATTAATAATAATTGAATTATTCACGGTATCACTATAGCACAGACAAACAGACATACTACTTAGAAGAAATTTATTTCAAAATCATTGTTTGGCATCTCACTAGCACCCTCTATAATGCTCAATCCGAAGCATTCATTTGCAGGTGTTGTTTCCCTCGGTTTGATGTAACAATTTAGCAGATGACGACTCCCTCGGGGCGTTACCCATTCATAAAACATGAATGAAGGTTCATGATTGTGTCATTTTATGTAAACATTAATCGGCGTCGCGTTCATTTCTCTCGAAAATTAAGAGGTAGTGTAGGCACAGCAGCGCCACCATGACACATGCGAGCACAGTCCGAACCACACTGCATTTTCAAAATGACCGTTAAATCGTGCGACGATTGCGATTTGAGTGGTATGTCTGTTTGTCTGTGACTATAGGTCGTATGTTTTCTGGATTAAATCCAGACCTTTAAATTTTGACCTCTTCAAATCGAATGCCAGCATTTTTGAAACTCCAGTACTTGCTCCTCAGTACTGCTGCAAAAAAAAAAAATGGGTACTTAAGACCCATTTAATGGGGTTTCCCGGTATTCTCAAATAATAGCGTAGATTTCAACGAGCGTGTAGGAAATACGACCTGGTAAAGGCAAATTCCCTGGAATTTTTGTTTGCTGTTTTTGTTTTTATTTATATTTTCAGAACGCGCAAAACATTAGCGAAATTATTCTCATCAAAAAATTATAGGTCAAGTTTCAGTATCAAAGTTTTACAAGATTTTAATGTTATTACAGATGAAAAATTGACTAACCATCATGAGAAATTGTGTAGTTCCCAAGTGTGATTTTAAAAACAAGCAAAATCCAAAACGGGCAATGTTTAATGTGCCTATAAAGGTAAGCATCTCGTTCCCGATCAGATTAACTAAATTTATTAGCTTTATTACCCTTATTTCTTAGGATCCTGATCTTTTGGGCAAATGGCAAAAAGTCTTACCAGTCCAACGGCCGCTCAAGGAATTCGACCGGGTTTGTGATCAGCACTTTCGAGAGGAAGACATTCTCCGTTACTGGGAGCACACCATCAACGGTACGGTGGAACGCATGGAACGGCACAAACCGGCACTGAAGCCCCATAGTATACCGGTCATCGTGGAGACAGAGCAAGAGGAAGAGTCGGAGATTACAGAGGCACCGCGGAAACGGAAGCAACAGAGAAATTACAACCCAGAGAAAGCTAAGGTTGGCATCAAATAAGCAAAAGTGTTCGTCCCATATTAATGTTCCGATTTCTTCTTTCAGAAAGTGAAATCCACCGAAGACGAAGATCAACAGACATTCAAAACCATAGCCGTTGTTGAAACGCCACATGCGACTGATGGCAGCACGGTGCATTTAGCGATTGAAAACATGCCAGGACCGGTACCAGATCTACCCGACGAACCTATTATCCCCGAGTCGGATCCGCTGACCCATCCGGATTTCGAAGCACTGTACGATGAGGTATACGAAGTGGAACTGCCGTCAACACTTTGGGGTATCCATCGGGACGTACAAAGGACATTTATTTCCTTCACCGAGTTCAACAAAGACAGCATGAATGTTCGGAAATGTTTGCTAATTGATCGCTACCTGCAGTACCGGATGGCCGTCGGGCAACGCACCATGAAACAAGGCACCCTTACGACGGGCTCTACGGAGTCCGTCACCGAGTTGCTGACCAAATTGGACGACATCAAAATGAGAAAAGTGATCATCAAGGGAAGCAATTCGATTCTTGGACCTTGATTTCGGATTAACGCAAAGTAAGTTATAATTTTTATGTAATGTACTAAAATAACTTTCTTGGGTATTTTATTTTCAAAGTTCTGTGTTATTTCGGAACAATAGACTTTGTTTGCTGGAGCTTTTCAAGCTCCAGCTGTTTCATATAAGCGAGAAATATCGTCCACAATAGACTGCACATACTGACAAACGGAACACGATTTTTCTCGGGAACCACGGAAAAGTTGAAGGTTTGCAACAAAGGCCAGATGCATATCGCCACCTGAAAGACATAAGTCCTTCAATTAGTTTATTGTGTTCTGAAACAGTTCGAAATCCATCCTCATTTTACCTTATATGTAGGTGGGACCTTGGCTTTGACCTCCTGGATCGATTCGTCGACCGTCTTGGACTCGAGAAGGCTCATCCCAAAGTAGAAGCACGTCATCGCCAGCGGTGTATAGCTGATTTGTTCTGTGAGGGCCTGTGAGGGAAATTTTTCAGTTTCAAAATTGTTGCAAATCTCATCTTTCGATTACCTTTGCTATGGCAGACCTCAACGTCTGAGCGGGCCACATCATGGATGCTAGTCTTATCCAGCAATAGAGACTGGGAGCCACAATGAAACCGCCGTACACGAAGAATCGAAAGCATTTCATCCAGTCCAAGTCTCCTTAAATTCAAAGAAGTATCAGTTGTGTATATCATTTTTGCTTAGGTTACAATTTATTCTTGTAAATCATCAGGATTCCGTTCCGCAGAATGCCTTTCCCCAGTATAGGACATTCCCCAGAATTTGCAGATTTTTTTTCTAATATCGGAAACATAATCAACTTGACAACTTGATAGTGTAACGGATGGCGAGGTTTCCTCATTGGATGTTGCTTGCGGACTGTAAATCTTCTTGAGCTGGGCGACATTTCTTTCAAGAACGCTTTTCGAAACAGGATGAAGAATTTTCACACGGCTTCCTCTTCTCTCCGTGTATTCAGTGTCGCTGAATGTCGGGTTGAGTTTCCGGTTGATACAAGATTTAGTAACAACACGCGATCTCCTACTTGAATATCAGAGACTATGGCGTGGCATGGCGCCTTATGTCTTCGCTTTCTTTTTCCCTATATTTCAGAACTCTGTCTCTATTGTGAACTTCAATATTCATAGGTGGTGCCGTTTCTATATCACTCATTGATGGAATTTTGGAACAAGTTACACGGTTCTAACAAAACAGAAAGAGCCCATGAATAGGGTAGGGCGGGACAAGATGAGCACCCTAAGGATCACGTTGAGTTTATTAAAAGTGAACACAATTTTTCAAGGTACCTCTCAGTAGTTCTTTTCTGTATCATGTTTTCTACCACCCATAAACATGGAAGGGTTCAAAATTCACAATAACGATGATTTATTTGACTAAAAAAAAAGATGTTTTATGGTCAGTTCGAATATGCTGCGGGGCAAGACGAGCACCCCTACGGGGCAAGAAGAGCACTCCATTAAAACCCAATATTTTAACTATTAATTGTCTATACAGTGATTGATATAGCAGATCTTGTTTATAGCTATGGTATCACGTTCCAAAATTATAAGTTTCTTTTTAGATTATTAAAAAAATGCGGTTTTATAATACTTTATACGAAATGACTCGAAAAACAATGAACGATTATTAGGTGGTTTATTTTTAAAAATTTACACTACCAAATAGTTACAGAGGATACTGAAACCTATGTTTGGCACTATTGAGCGGATTACAATAATTTCAAAATATTTTCTATACTCCCATCAGGGGTGCTCATCTTGCCCCAATATAGAGAAAAAAACTAAAATTGAATAAAATTTAATGTTTGTTGTTAGAAAATATTTTCTAATATAACTTAAAATGCTTTGTAGTATGCTAGTAATGTTGGCTGATAACCAGAATCATGGTAAAAATTTGATTCTGACGTAAAAACCTTATTTTATTTTGATGATTTCTTATAAGAAAATTCAAAAAATCCATGCTAATGACTAATTTGACGATATTTTTCAATTCGTTCATTATGAAGCACCTTTTTTCAGGTTCACAAACAGGATGAACTTTATTCTAACGGATTATGATGTTGTTTGGACAAAATTCATCATAAAAGTAGTAAAACGGAGGGGTGCTCATCTTGCCCCGGATGGCCATCTTGCCCCGTCCTACCCTAGTGTAGTGTGCTACCAGTTTCAATGGATCAAACAGCGACACTAGGGTGGGGCGGGGCAAGATGGGTCACATAAGGATGGGTCACCATAACTTTGTAAATACAAATCGTATTGGTTTGTATTCGTCCACTACTCTTTAATACACTAGTTAGCTATGCTAAAAGTCGATTAAAAGTTCATTAAATACAAAATATGATGTTAAACAAGCAGTTTAAAAAAGTGATCGATTTTGCGCCGTGAAAAAAGTGCGGAGCAAGATGGGTCACCTTTTAAATAATTCACATTTTCTCAACGAAAAACGTCAAAATATAAGATTTGTTCGGCATTCATATATGCTCCATATCCATACTGAGTAAACAAGAGCTACTAGTAAACATTTTATAAATTTATTTGGAATATAAAAAACATTACGATTTGAGTGGTCCTAAGGCGACTTGAAAATCTATGTTTTTACTAAAAAATTATCATAATTTTATGTTATAATTTTAAGCGTTCATTCCGCTACATTGAAGTCATTTATAAGATAGTCTTCTAATAAAAAATAAATAACTTTTGAATGCTCCAAAAATACGTTCAAAATTGAAGGTGACCCATCTTGCCCCGCGGCCGTTTATATGGAGATTATATGGAATGTATCGCATAAGAAAAATGGCTAAAAACCATTTTATTTTTGATTTCCAATGAGAGTGTATATTTTTTCAATCAATGCCCCAAACTTTTGTATATTCATGCTAGTCATCTAACAAAATTATTAACATAATCAAAACATGAGTAATGCACCCGACAATGGCACTGACCCATCTTGCCCCGCGACCCATCTTGCCCCGCCCCACCCTATTGTTATTGTGCATAGCACTAAGCTATTTTACGAAACGTTCTACCGGTGGGCCGCTCATAGGGTACTGCAAGCACCTGATCTAACCTCACTTTGTCTGACAGTTCAGCGAGCTTGTTTACAAGGTGTTAGAATTTTTAACGAGCGGCGAAAATTAAATTTTCGTTTTCCGTCCCGAAACCATTATGATACGGAAATATCTATTATATTCAACTCTACTAGTACAAAATCAATCGTCTAATTACCGTTTCACTGAAATTGTATCGAAAAACAGTTTTTTTTTTTTTTTTTTTCTTTGGACTTGTCTTTTCGACTGGCTAAGACCATTGGTTGGTCCATCTCGCCTCCGTTGTCGTTTTGGTGTGTTCTGGTGCTCCATTGTGTTCGATTGTCTGCTGCTATTTCCGGGTTTAGAGCCCAGATCCTGGCAAGGATCCTGGCTCAGATGTGGATTTGGTTCACTTTCAGGAAGTGCACAATTTGCTTCAACTCTTCTTCAAAATTCTCCAGTAGTATTGTTTCAAGGGGTTTCATATACTCAAGAGCTGGGTGTTCGACTCTTGACTGATTGTATCGTGGGCAGTCGTACAGTATGTGCTTCAGGTCTTCAGTTGTTTCACACCATTCACATTGGTCATCCACTTCCAACCCCCACATGGCTTTCCTTTCCTTGGTCAAACAGTGTCCGGTTCTGATTCTGCTGAGGGTTTTGATTTCATCCGGGTTCAGTAGAAGGTTTTTGCTCCATATCTTCCTGTAAGGTCGCTCTTGGATTTGGAAATGCCATTTTCCCTTATCGTTTGACAGTCTTTGGTACTTTCTCGTCCACTCGTCCCAAATTCCTTGCTTGCTCACAACTAACGCATCACTCATGGTGATTGTGTTGAAGAATGTTTGAGGTCTAGTCTGGTTCACTGCTTCTTGGTCAGCCTTCTCGTTTCCTTGAATACCCATGTGGCTTGGAATCCACTGGATCCGGATGTTGTTTCCACGCATTCCGTAGAACTCTTTGTAGACTTCCGCAAGCACGTAATTTTCTTCAAAGGATTTCTCGTTAAGCAACATATCGCAGGCACTTCTGGAGTCCGTGAGTATCACTGCCTTCTTGTAGCCCTTGTTTTTGATTAATTCCACCGCTTTAAGGATACCAAGGAGTTCGGCGTTCGTAATGGAAAAGTTGTTGTTGATTCCCTCGCTGATAACTTCCGAGTCAGTTTCGTCGAAGACTGCAAAGGCCACGCCCGTGGCCGTTTTGGAAGCATCGGTGAAAACCTTGTGGTGTTGCCTGTAGGTGGTGTTCATAGCTTCCTTAAATAGCGTTTGCCAGATTTTAGCGTTTGCGTTGTCCTTCTTCGGTTGGTTTTTCGTTAGTGTTGTTTTGACGACCCTATCGAACTCCACTCTTTCGAAATACCGCATTCGCATCAGGAAAGGCATCTCCCGATCCGACGGGTGGACCTGATAGAGCAGGTCTACGTGTTTATCGGCCATCTCAGTGAGGTACGACTCGTTTCCCATTTCCCTGCTCAGTGTGATGCTGATGAATTTCATTAGCGGTGTCCTGTACCACAAGGTCCTGATAAGTTCCCTTTTGGTAAGCGCTTCGATGCGCTGTTCCATTGGAAGTTGTCCGGCTTCAGCGAGCATAACGTGAACAGGAGTGCTGTTGAGGAAATTCATCGCCTTGCGTATGTACGAATTTTGTAGGACTTGAAGCTTGTTCAGGTTCGTTGCAGCTGCGTTACCGAAAATCGGTGCTCCATACTCCATGCGGCTTCGGATGAGCGCGTTGCCGATTTTCACCAGGGTTTCCGGGTTAGCTCCACTGGACCTTCTAGACAGCATTTTGATCAACCCGAGCTTCTTACCCGCCTTTTCTACTACGGCGTCGATGTGTTTCCTATGTGACAAACACCTATCCAGAACGTATCCTAGGTATGGGTGTGTGTTGACCAGTTCTATCGCTTCGCCATGGACTTTTACTTTGAGGTGATCCGTTCGTTTCCTGGTGAACGGAATTACGGCCGATTTCTGGGGACTCACTTTCAAATTGAGGACTGCTAGTTGGGCGTAGATCTGTTGTAGGAACTTGTTGCAACGTGCGGCTGCCTCTTCAACTGTGTCTGCTTTCACAATGGCCGCAAAATCATCCGCGAATTGGACCAACTCAGCGTCCTCCGAGGACAGTTCGTGCAGGGATGCAGTGTAGAGGTTGAACAGCACGGGGGATAGCGGGCATCCTTGGGGAAGACCGTCCGAAACCTTCTCTTCAATTGTACCAGACTCTGTTTTTAGACGTAGTATACGACATCTAAGGTACTCGTGTAGCCATGAAACGAGTTTCCCTGGTATTTTCGCCTTTACCAGTGTTTTCAGCAGCGTATCAGTGTTGACTGAGTCGTAAGCTTTACTCACGTCCAGGAAAATGACAAAAACCTCCTTCTTCGTCTCTTTCGCTTGGTGGATTGAGTTTACAACATAGTTTATACAGGTGGATGCGGAAACATGCTTCCTAAACCCAAAGGACAATTCTGGGATCAGGTTCTTTATTGCCGCAATTTCAGTCAGCCGATCCTTCACTACGGAGTTGATGAGCTTGATTTCCACATTCATCAGAGCAATGGGCCGCATGTTGTTTAGCTGGTTCGTATCCATCGGCTTTTTGGGAATTGGTCGTACTGCTGTGATTCTCCATGGTTCGGGTATCTCCTCCGACACGAAGACCTTGCTGAGCATTTCGCAGATTTTTCCGAGCATCTCCAGGTTGAGCTGCTTGAGTACATCATACGATAGCCCGTTTGGACCTGGCGCCGAGTAGCTTTTCCTTTGGTTTAGCACGCGTAGGATTTCCTCATCGTTTAGCGCCATTTCATAACCCTCCAACTCTCTGTCGGTGTTTGCTACTGGGGATTGTATTCCACGAAACTTGCTGCCGAAATATAGTTCCATGAATTGTCGACCTTCCTCCTCGGTGAGATCCACAAGCTTTTTGTGTTTCCCTGTGAGCGCTGTGTCTACTCCTTTCACAAGGTTCCAAAGTTGTCGCGTAGGTGTCGATTCGTCTATCTTTTCCGTTAACTCCCTGACGTATCCACGCTTGGTTTTTCTGACCAATTTTTTGAACAGAGCTCGCTCTTTCTGGAGACGGACATAGTTCGCTTCTGTTTTGTTTCGGTTGTATGTTCGAAGCGCTTCCCTCTTGGCCGCATACAGGATCCCGATGTCGTCCGTCCACCAGGGTTTGAGGAAGTTTACTTTTTTGTTTTTGAAGGTATACGAGGCACCCTTCACTGCTTCGTCGATTACTGACACCATTTCTGCTGGGGAGTAGATGAACTGCGGCCTGATGCTGTTTAGACGATCTACCAAGCTCTCCTTGTTGATCTTGGTGAACGTCCTTTCATTCCTCGAAATCGCGTCGGTGATTTCCAATCGAATGGTCATGTGTATGCTGCCGAACTCCTCCTCTTGAACAAACCAGTTCGCTTTCCTTGCCACGCCCGCTGTAGTGAGCGTAAGGTCGATTGATGAGTCCTTCCCACCAGGGGGGTTGATTGTTGTCGGCGATCCGTCGTTCATCAGAATCAGGTTAGACTGGTCGATCAAGTTTCGGAGACTGTTCCCGCGGCTGCATGGTTTGAAGTTAGGACTCCACGAAGGGTGGTGAGCGTTTAGATCTGCACCTACGATACCCTCTCCATCCAGATGTTTCACTAGATCGAAGAACTTGACCAAGTCCTCTCTGCCTTCGTTGGCCGATCTTCTGACTGGCGGTAAGTAGAGAGATATCAAATAGACAGGGTCGAGACCTTTGGTTATTTTGACTCCGACCACCTCGAGAACGTCAAAATCCGGAAACTGTAGCTCTTCGTACCCTATTCCTTCTCGTAGCAGTATACCCACGCCACCGTATCCTTCTGGACGTCTTTTGGAGACAAAGTGGTGGCCTTTGAACGAGAATTGTTCGTTTTCTTTAAGCCAAATTTCTTGGAGTAGGGCTACTGGGATATCTTCTGATGTCATACATGCATACAGTTCTTCTCTCGTTTCCGAGCGGCGAATGCTCTGGATATTATTTTGTATGATGTTGAGCTGCTTACACGACACTGTAGCTGTCTTCGTTGGTTCTAGGGCTTTCATATTCCTGCTGTAGCACTCCTGTGTTTGTGCTGATCAGGTCCAGAATCGACTGGGCTATTTCAATCAGCAGGCGGTCTGACTCAATCACGTTGTTGGCCTCATTTACACCAACCACGATTCTTGAGTGAATCATTTTCAGGGGCTCGACCCATCTCCTCGCTGTCGTTTCGGATAGGAATTCCTTCTGCAGCTTGTGAACGAACCTCTCGAACTCCGAGGTGGCGTACGGGTTCGGTAGACACCCGTTCGGCGCCCTGCTGCTCTCGCCGTTTTCCGTCATCGGTGATGCTGGTGCTGATTGGGCCTGTTCTGCTTCCCTTTCCGCACTTCTACGTGGTGCTGGACTCCTCCGATGTCGTCCTCGTCCTGGTTGCTTCCCTGGGCTGTTCCCGGTCCCTAGACCTGCTTCTTCGTTGATCTCGCCTAGCTCCTCATCTACCGTTGCCAAGTCCGCGAACCTATTCGTCAGCTTCGGATAGACCTCTTCTGCTTCCTGGTACGTCGCGCCCTTTCTCATCCGGTTGAGGATACTCCACCTTCTAATTCTTTCCGGACAATCCCTCGCCTGAGCCTCGTGGTCCTTTCCGCAGTTGACGCATCTCTCCTTCTCTCCACATTCTTCCTCCAGATGTCTTCCCCCGCATTTCCTACACCTCGGCCTTGCCCTGCAGCTTTTCGGTCCGTGACCAAACCTCCAGCATTGCCTGCACTGTCTGACAGGGAAGATGTATCGTTCTGCTTTGAAGCAGCATCCGTAGATCCGTATGCGCTCTGGAACGATCGATCCTTGGACCGTGATCCTTATGTTCTCGGTGTCAAATAGCTTGTTGTCTCGTCCCCTTTTTTTAATCCTCTCCACCTTTAGAACCTCTACCTCCGTTTCCACTGTTTCCGCTATCTCTTCCTCTTCAAAGCTGAGTGGTACCCCCTTAACGAAGCAGAGGGTGTGATCCTTGGGGCGCGGGTTGTATAGTTTGAGGTTCTGGTGCTCCAGCTTTGCGCTTCTGATTCTGTCGCTCTCCCTCTTGCTGCCTGCCACAATCACAAATCGGAATAGGCCGACCTTCGTGATGTCAGTGATGTTCGTGATGCCAGCTTCCCTCAGCAATCTTCCTACGTGTACTGGATGCGACGGAAACCGGTTCTCCAAGTCCACCAGCTCCATCACCACCCGCAGATCTTCGACGCTGCCCGCTTCACGGTTATCTTGTGCCTGTGCTGGACGGGTTGGCTCCGGTTCCCTACTCTTCTCACTGCTACTCTTGGCCTGTGATCTTGTCTTCCTTCCTTTATATTCTGCTTTTCTGCTGTCTATCAACCGCTTTATCCTGTCGTTCTGCATTTTCATCTCGTTTTTCTTGTTTAATCACTTCCTGTTTATTTCAAATTTCTTTTCTTTTTCCTCCCTCTGTTCACTTCAGGTTCTTCACAGTCTTACAATATCAATTCTAGTTCACTTTTTTCCTCTCGAATTCACTTTTCTTCTCACTGTATACCGCCCTTTTTTCTCCTAAATCGCTCCCGCTATGCCGCCGCCATCTTTCTCGTCCGGAGCACACCGAACTGCCCCAGTTTTGCCGGATCTCCGCCAGAGACTAAGTCCATGTAAACAAGCTCGCTGAACTGTCAGTGCACGGCTTCGTGACGTCATCTTGCAGTATCCTACACTCTAAAGAATTTTCACGTCCGATTTACGTGAAATATCACGTAGATCATCCTTGTTCACAAAATCTCAAAAGTTACCTGACGTCAGTAACTATCACCCGATAATCACGGCGTATGCACCGCCCTGTTTGGTAAAATCCACCCAATTTTCACGTAACTCGTTTGAATGCGTTTGTGTTAGTGAACTTCTGACTTGGAAGTTTCCGCAAAACGAAAGTTACGTGAATTTCAGGTGTGCAAAAATAAATTCAATATGGCGTCTGATGCCTGCTGATGTAGTTTCCGAGCAAGTTGCTGCAAGTATTGAACGGTAATTTAATTATTTAAAGCAATAGATTGTGAATAATTACATAAGCAGTTAACCTTTTTTTCATTTCCACGACGAAGGACATTGACGGTGACGAAGGACCAGTTCAGCGAGTGTTTTTCAACACGAAGATTTTGCATCAAGTCTTTTCACGCCATCCGTATTGGAAATTTGTATATGTTTAGGGTTAAGAAAAGTTATAATAATTCATCAATGCGTATGTGATACAGTTGTAAGTATAGATTTATTAAATACTCAATAATAAAAAAATGATACATATTTTTGTTTAATTGTTATGTGTGCCAAATTGTAGCGTATTTGAGGAGGCAAGAGTTCTTAAATCCCTATATAATGCAATGATATATTTTGCGGTCGGGTAAAGTATGCTTTTTTATTGCATTTTGTAAGAATTTAAACTCTCTTGTCTCTTCAAATACGTTGCAAGCTGGTGCCGCTGCTTTATTTTCAATCAAAAATGATGCACAAATTACGTGAAATTCACGTAGAGCTAATCATGTTTTCACGTAAAAGTTACCTGTGACTCCGGTAGCACTCACCCACATTTCCCGTAAACGATACGTACAATGCATGTCAAATTTACCTGACTTATCACGTCGATAAGCGAAGCTCACATTTATTCAGCTACCTGAAATTCCGGTGAAGGCAACGTGAAAAATATGGTGGACGAAAACTACCCATCTTTTCACGTAAATCGGACGTGAAAATTCTTCAGAGTGTATTGTTATTGTTTACATTTGATGTTTTTGTTTTCGCGAAAAGTAGCATAACATGTGGTGAGCGCTAATCAGATTTCTGCTGGCAGAGATGTTTCGGTTTCTAATGCGGCATGTATGAATCCCCCGAGATGTATAATCACCGACGAACCGACGTGACAGCTAGAACAAATAAATTCAAATTTGTTGTCCGCGACGCCATGATGAAAAATAAGCGAACACTATCGCCACCTCTATAACGGCCCGCGATGGTTTGATAGCTCGACACCGAACCCCCGTGTGTTCATATAGGAAACGGTTCGCGTCTGCGCTGATTTGACAGAAGCGATCGCTCGCTTCGGTGGTCGACCGTTAAATTTGGGGGGGACACTTTTGAATCACCACTGTCACGTCGGTTCGTCGGTGGTATAATGTCACTAGCAGATGAAAAAAACATCCCACGGTCTACGGATATTAATTATAGTGGGCGGATTGACGCATTTTTGCAGATAAATGAACCCCGTTTATTGAATGGGCCCGTATCACATGTTATGCTAGTGGTGAAAATGTAAATAAATGGGCCCACGGGTTGGACTTCAAAACTGGTAAACATTCAAAAAACAGCTAATTTGAAACGTCTCAGAAAATGCCTTCTTGACGTTTTGTTGGCGCTTCTTGGCGCTCCACGATGCCACGAATTTCTTCTTTCAGGTTTATGTAGAAACTGAACACATCTTCTGCGGATCTCTAAATAATGCCAAGCAATCTTTGAGTGTTTAACTCCGGGCTCAAGACTTTATGTTGAACGTTGTGGGACTGTCCAATTTGCTCAATTACCACCACCACCGATCAGGCTAAGGCCGGGGTGGCCTCTGCTGTACATAGTAGCCGTCTCCATTCCACTCGGTCCATGGCTGTTTGTCTCCAGTTCCGCACTCTGTTTAGGGTCCGCAGATCGTCCTCCACTTGGTCGATCCACCTAGCTCGCTGCGCTCCACGTCTTCTTGTATCGGTCGGATGACTCTCGAGAACCATTTTAGTCGTAGCCGTAGCCTTCCGATTTTCGCGGTATGGACAATGGTTGGTTCTCTCAGCAGCTGATGCAGCTCGTGGTTCATTCGCCTTCTCCAAGTCCCGTCTTCCATCTGCACTCCGCCGTAGATGGTACGCAACACCTTCCGTTCGAAAACTCCAAGGGCGTGTTGGTCCTCTGCACGTAGGGTCCATGTTTCGTGCCCATAGAGGACGACCGGTCTAATCAGCGTTTTGTAGATGGTTAACTTCGTGTTACGGCGAACTTTATTCGATCGTAGAGTTCTGCGGAGTCCAAAGTAAGCACGATTTCCTGCCACAATGCGCCTCTGAATTTCTCTGCTGGTGTCGTTGTCGGCGGTCACCAGTGAGCCCAAGTACACGAATTCTTCAACCGCCTCGATTTCATCACCGTCGATATAAATTCGGGGTGGCGGGCGTGCTGATTCCTCCCTGGAGCCCTTTGCCATCATGTACTTTGTCTTCGACACATTAATGACTAATCCGATTCGTCTGGCTTCACTCTTTAGTCGGATGTACGTTTCCGCCATCGTCTCAAATTTACGAGCAATAATATCAATATCATCAGCGAAACCAAGCAGCTGAACGGACTTCGTGGAAATCGTTCCACTCGTGTTGATCCCCGCTCTTCTAATTACACCCTCTAAAGCAATGTTGAACAGCAAGCACGAAAGACCATATCCTTGCCGTAACCCTCTGCGAGATTCGAAGGGACTCGAGAGTGCCCCTGATATTTGAACTACGCACATCACTCGATCCATCGTCGCCTTGATCAATCGTATCAGTTTATCCGGGAATCCGTATTCGTGCATAATCTGCCATAGCTGTTCTCGATCGATTGTATCGTACGCCGATTTGAAATCGATGAACAAGTGATGTGTGGGCACGTTGTATTCGCGGCATTTCTGCAACACCTGGCGGATGGCGAACATCTGGTCCGTTGTAGCGCGTTCACCCATGAATCCAGCCTGATATTGCCCCACAAACTCTCTTGCAATCGGTGATAGTCGGCGGCATAAAATTTGAGAGAGTATCTTGTAGGCAGCGCTCAGTAGTGTGATCGCGCGGTAGTTCCTGCAATCCAACTTGTCGCCCTTTTTGTAGATGGGACACACGATACCTTCCATTCATTCCTCCGGTAATACTTCCTCCTCCCAAATCTTGGTAATGACCCAGTGTAGTGCTCTCACCAGTGCTTCTCCATCGTATTTTAGAAGCTCGCTTGGTAGTTGATTTGCTCCAGCGGCTTAGTTGTTTTTCAACCGGCCAACCTCCTCCTCAATCTCTTGGAGGTCAGGGGCCGGAAGTCTTTAGTCCTGCGCAAATACTCCTAGATCTGTTACCACGCCACCTTCGGTACTTGCAACGTCGCCATTGAGGTGCTCATCGTAATGCTGCCGCCACCTCTCGACCACCTCACGCTCGCTCGTGAGAATATTCCCGTGTTTATCACGGCACATGTTGGCTTGTGGCACAAAGCCTCTGCGCGAGCGGTTCAGCTTCTCGTAGAACTTTCGTGTGTCCTCAGCGCGGTACAGCTCTTCCATCGCTTCGCGATCTCGTTCTTCCTGCTGGCGCTTCTTCATCCGGAAGACTGAGTTCTGCCTGTTCCGCGCCTGTTTGTAACGTGCCTCATTCGCTCTCGTACGGTGTTGCAGCATTCTCGCCCATGCTGCATTCTTCTCGTTTTTCAACTGTTCACATTCGCCGTCGTACCAGTCGTTTCTGTGATTCAGAGTCGCGAAGCCTAGTGCTGTAGCCGAGGTACTACCTATGGCGGATCGGATGTCCCTCCAGCCATCTTCAAGTGTAGCTGCGCCAAGCTGCTCTTCCGTTCGTAGGGCCACTGCTAACTGCTGCGCGTAGTCTTGAGCCACTTCTACGTTACGCAGCTGCTCGATGTTGAGTCGCGACGTTCGACTTCGACGCGTGGTGATAACTGTCGAAAGTTTTGAACGACTAAGTAGTGATCCGAATCTATATTCGCACTGCGGTATGTGCGGACATTGGTTATATCCGAGAAGAATTTACCGTCGATTAGAACGTGGTCGATTTGATGTTCTGTTTGTTGGTCGGGTGATCTCCAGGTGGCTTTGTGGATATCTTTGCGGGGGAAGAAGGTGCGTCGGACTACCATACCACGGGAGGCTGCAAAGTTTACACATGCTGGCCGTTATCATTCGATACGGCGTGCAGGCTGTTTCGCGCGATTACCGGCCTGTACATTTCCTCCCTTCCTACCTGCGCGTTCATGTCGCCGACAACGGTTTTCACGTCACACGGCGAGCAACCATCGTATGTTTGCTCTAACTGCGCGTAGAACGCTTCTTTCTCGTCATCGGGTCTCCCTTCGTGTGGGCAGTGGACGTTGATGATGCTGTAGTTGAAGAAACGGCCCTTAACTCTCAACATGCACATCCTTGCGTTGATCGGCTGCCACCCCAGTCAACCAGTGATCGTATACGATGTTGTATAAGATGTTAAAGTGGAGGCGATATGTGTACATTTTACATGCGCCTAAATGGAGGTATGCACGCATATGGCCTCCACTTTATTATCTTATACAACATCGTATACGACCACTGGTTGACTGGGACCCGATCACACGTTGTCGCATCTTGCCCAACACTATAAATCCAATGAACTGGGAATTGGTGGTGCCACAGCTTTGGTTGAAGGTAGCCGCTCGATGCCCGCTTTTCCACACTTCCTGTCAAAGTTGCGGGGATGTAGTTCGTCGTAGATTATCCTGTCACATCCTGCGAAACCTAATGACTTGCAATTCCATGTTCCAAGTTTCCAATCGTAGTCCTTATTTCGTCGCGTGGGTCTTTGCCGATTGTATCGAGTCGTATTTTCTCCTATGTTATTCGCAATGGGGATTTTTACGGGTGGCTTATTGGGCCTACGCCAACACTCCTGTCTCGCCGGAGGGCCATCGTGCGAGTTCTGTTTAACGTCCCAACCAACACTAGGACGACCACGCTGATGGGACTAAAACCTTGGGTCTAGCTGGGCGTGGTGCAGCGTTTCTTACTCAGCCGCTGGATGCCAGAACAGACGCTTTTTGAGCTGCACCTCCTTGGTGAACAAACGCTCGAATCGTACCTCCTCAATCTAGCTGAAATCAGAAGGACAACAGTGCCCAGGCTGCACTACCAGCTAAGCACACAACTCTTAGCTGGCGGTCTTTGTTATCGCTTGACCCGTGGAAGTATGAGGTAGGACCTTGTGAGGACCAGAGCTATGTTGGACGTTCTCCTTATCGACTCACCGTTTTGCAGCCCAATTTGCTCAATTACTTCAGCAGAATTCGATGAAAAGTTCCGCATCTCCATTCCGGCCAAAGAGTGTATATATTTCACTTCTTCTATCAGCTTCTCCTACCGTATCCACGCCGTCGAGGTCATCGACGTAATGGTTTTCGATGACTGCCCTTGCCGCTGCGAGAAACTGTTCTGCATATTCCTTCGCGATCTTATTTTTCAAATACTGCGCAATTTGGATGTTCTCGGAAGATAAATCTCTATGCCGGTCGATTTCTTGGACGAATATGGAATTGGTGGAACATTTCCTTAATATTTCCACAGAAAGCTATCTGTTTTTGACGGCAGCGAGTTAGAATAGTGGATAACGCTGCCAACGAATCTGATCCTTTCAGCATTTTGTCGTTAAACGATACACTTTCTACTCTGGCGGCAGCATCCCAAATCATCCCAACTTTTTCCGGCTTCCGTATCCTTTCTCAACGTACTCCGCTATGTGTTTCCTGACTTTTCTATCAAGACAAGTATCTTTTACTGATTTCCTCTCCAGAGCCACCATTCGTCGAACCGCCATGGGAAAACTATTCGGCAAACACGGTTCTTCATATCGCCACAGTAGCCCAGTTTCAAATCTTCCATCTACTTGTCTGGTGGTCTTCTCCAGTATTTTCAAAGCTCACTTATCGTCTTCTGATTGTGGAGCCCTTTTGATGGTTGCTTCTTCAATAGCCAAGAACTGTCTGAACAGTCATTCGTTTTCTGCCAACTCCATATGAACGTTCACGTACTCCACAAATAGAGACGTGTTTTGAACGCAATTACTTCGCCTGTGCTACCTTCACGGCTTTTGAGATACCTGATCAATCTAGCGTTGTCTACACCGATGATTAACCGAGGGGAGACATCGAAATAGCTGGCTAATGAAAGGCCTTTAAGTGTGGGTATGTCCGGCAGAGCTCTTCGTAATCTATGGTTCGACTTGGTAGCCTCAGTGGTCTAACCGTCTTTGCTTACCGGAATATCAATGTAGAATTAGCAGTAGTTCAAATACACAGAAGTAAAAACTAAAAAAAATTAACTGTAAACGTCTACCCTCGTTCGTGCCGGAAATTGTGATTTCAATGCGCTATGAATCGTTCTCGATTCTCGTAACATCACCCGTGCATTCCAGAGAAAGCAATTCGTTGGGTCGTTCTACACCGAGAAAGTTGGCTACGTCGGCTTCAAGCATGGTGGACGAAGAACCATCATCTAGGAACGCGTATAGCTTTACGCTCTTGCCTTTCCCATGCAGTGTGACGGGAAAGTATCATAGTAAGGCAAAGAAAGTTGATGAGTGGCGCCAAATATATGCAGAAATCTCAATTTTTTGTTCTGTCGCTAGGTGGTGCTGTAAGTATTTAATGATACCTAAAATCCCTTGGTTATTGTAGGTAACTGTATGCCAAGCAACTTTGTCAAAGACCACAAAGTGATACGACATTATGATTGTTTTTCCAGTGCATGTAAAGGAATAATAATATCAATAATGAAATCTCAATACTTCGCCTCACTTTGCCTAGGGTATAACTTTTCGCACAGGCGTCGGATCACTTTGCGGTCTTCGACAAAGTTGTTTGGTAACCACAAGTAACCACAAGCATTATATCATAACATTAATTCAATCGTATTATAGTTTAGCTAATGCAACATAACTTTTATTTTACATCTGTCAAGTAATGAAGCGTTTAATCTACATTATGAAAGCATTGAAGCATTATGAGATTTTGACAGTTCTGTATAGTTCTATAGAGCCGTTGTTAAATGCTTCATTGCATTACCATGTTAAAAGCTTTATAGCAATCAATAATGCAAGCATTTATTACTTTATATATACCTTTACTAAAGCTTTCATCGTTGTAAACAGAAAAATATCGCTCAGTTCGAAAAAAGAATTGTAAAACACATTTAGAAACAGAACCATTCAAAACAAAAGAAAAACAAACCAAAATTTTCATGGATTGCTGCGGAGCACTTAGATTATCATGCTCAGATGTTGCTGTTTGAAAATGTATATTATGTATGGTTTTTTGGGTTTCTGGTTGGGACATGAAAACAATCAGATGCTGAGGGAACAAAAATTATGTGGGGTATCGGTTTCCTTATTTAACATATCGCTCCGATTTCATAAAAGGAAGAATTAAAGCGCTATTTGTATTGTTTCTTATTTATTGTATTTTAGGCAGAAGTGAGCACGTATAAAAAACAGAATCAACACAGACGAATTTATATTCGAGAGTAACATAACTGATGGCATTCAGACCCCGGCACATTTTTTAGAGTTGCTGGAAACACAACTCAATAAGGCACGAGCTAAGTATACGTTACCTTATGTTGCACATTTTTCCAGGTGCAAAATACATAGCACACAGCGTTAGCGCGTCCGAGTTTCATCGTGGTCAGTTTCAACAGTCTAGGTTCAATTCCCGAAATACAATAAAAAACATCAAAGTGAGAGTATCGGAAGATAAAAATAGATAGAAAACTGAAAAACATACTTTTTTTCTTTTTTGACATGATGCATTAAGTATGCATTCCATACGATTTGATTGCATTAGCTATAAGGTACAAGCGTTTTATATGCTTTAGCAATCACCACAGTAATGCTTGCTTTAAATCAACAATAGTAGCGCCACTTTCGATTTTAAACCTATTTTAATGGTGCCTTTATGACAAAACAACTTTATATCACATGTCATATAATACACTATACAGCGAAAATAATGCTCTATATAAAGCGTCATGGTTACTTGGGTAGTCACCTACAATATTACTATTAACGCTTACAGCGCCACCTAATGGCAAAAATCGAAAACTAAGATTTCTGCATACATTTGGCCACGTTTTCCCATACAAACTTCAAGCACTTTGAGCGCCCCCGTAGGTTTAACCTATTTTGCTCAAATTCTGAACGTAGCTTCTAGGAGCTCGACACAACCGATTAAGGAGGTGAGACTCGGCATTTTTCAAAATTTTTGTTTTTCATACATATAAGCGTGGGCCACACTAGTGGTGATGCTGATGAGAAATACTTCTGATGTTGGAAGCAGCTTTTCCATTTTCCTCGCATTCCAAAAATTGTGTCAATTGGTTCAGAATTGGCTGGGTTATAGCCAGAGATGCCAGATGATTTTCTGTATCACTCGTTCAAAAATCTGTATCCCATACAATATTTGGGTGAAAAATCTGTATCTCATACAAATGGAAAATCTGTATTTCATATAAACGCTATCTGTACCGATGCTCAAAAATCTGTATAATACAGATAAATCTGTATATATGGCATCCCTGTATAGCAGAAAAGTGCCCAAAATAGGACCCCTGCCGAGATGTTTCCACTTCCCTAATAAAAAAGATCGATTCGAATCTGCTACTTCGCGTGTCGTTGAGTCGCAACTTCGATTTGGACCTGCGAAGATAACATTCGTATGAACTTCGGTTATCGTTTACAATAAAACAACAAATTACAAACTTTCATTTCCTTCGAATACTATATGGTCGGCGTTAAGTCAGACCGGACTATCTGTTTTTCAACAATTTCGGGAAAATGCCCTGCAAGAACTTTAGATGACAAATGTAGTGCGTTTTTGTATGAAATAGGGTATTGGTTCCCTTATTAAGCATGTGGCTCCCATTTTCATCCTACGAAAAACAAAGGATTGAAGCGCTTTTTGTTTTGTTTCTTATTTTCGTATTTTTTGTTAGAAGTGAGCAACCATGAAAACAAAATGAACGGAATCAATCGGTGCCGTAATCGCTTGTTCTCGAATAGAATGAATATGGGAGCGTGAGATTACTGATGGCACATATACCCTACTATAGTTTTTTATGTAACGAAACATCTGCATCAAAATAATGATGAAAAGTTCAGAGCTTTCGAATATCAGAAAAATTGCGTAGTCCACTCTGACCGAACGCCGACCATATGACCGGAAGAAAGGATGCATCAAAGCAATGCAATTCATTCACGTGCTGCGGGTGAGAAACGTTTTGTAAACACTAACAGCTTCTTATACGAGATTGTCTCTGAAACGTGCGCGAGGCATGACGCATGCATATAGGGTCTGGGACCATTTGGGCAGGAGCACCTATTTTGGGCACTTGCTGCTATAACTCAGTCAGTTTTAAACCGAATGACTTGAATTTTTGTACATGGCTAGATACTCTGCGTATCTGATCGTGTCTCAAAAATCAAGTCAATCGGTTCGAAATTGACTGAGTTATAGCAGCAAGTGCCCAAAATAGGTGCTCCTGCCGAAATGGTCCCAGACCCTATCTAACGAAAAACATTGGCCACGCGCCAAGTTCACGTTCACTGCCATGGCGTAGGTTTACACCACACTTTGACGCTGGGATTGCACATTTATTTCACTGCCATCGACCTTCGACGTAGAAATTGTTCTTCGAAAGTTGGTCTGGAATGTTCTGCTTAGTCCTTAAAAGTATGTACATTAATGTACGCACTCAGGCGGGTTCCGGTGACCGACTGTTGAATAAGGCATCCTGTCGGCCACAGCAGACTGTATGTGACCATTCCTCGAGCGACGGGATACTGATTCAGGAACACACGCGCGCGGTTTAGCAGAATCGGAATCATCGCTTTCACTTCCGGTTTGCTTAGTCACTCAAGGAATTCGTTGTAATAACGGTTTTCTGAATTACGTAAACATATTATTCGCGCAACCTCGTATTTTGCACGGCGGTTTCGCTCTCCGAATTTTTGAACGCTGTATTCACTGCAAGCTAACTGACATACTGAGCTTGAGATTTCTATGTCCCTTAGGAATAGTGCGCATGCGATCTGAAACGGCTTAGTGATAGATAGAGTTGTTTAACGTTAATCGAATTACTCACTGTCTGGCAGCGACGACGTACACCTTTGGTACTATTAGCAAAACTCTTGCTTGCGAGATATGCGAGTGATTAATTATTTAGTTTTATAAATAATTGTATTAAATTTGTTTCAATATTCTTGAGCTTTGGTCTTCTTCTTTTTTATGGCTCACGTTTCCACTGAAACTTGGCCTGCATTATCTTCAACTTAGTGTTCTTTGAGGTTATTAATGAAAGGGCTTTCTTTACCTGTCAGTGAATCAATTTTTATATTAAGAGGTATTGACAATAATACACTATGCCCAGGGAAATCGGGAAAAGTTCCCGACCAGAATGGAAATCGATCCCGTCATAACAAGGCCAACGACACTTGCAATTGAGACAAATTGAGAAATGAATTTGTGAAAAAAAAATCTGGTGGAATTTGAACTCACGACTCCGAATTTGCTAGACCAGCGATCAAACCAACCAAGCCACAGAACTGGTTGAAATTATGCGAAATGGAATGTCTAACTAAGTTTAAGACCATAACATGCACACTGTATTGAACCCAAAACTCTAAATCTGACGTCATTCTGAGAAACAAGATGATGAACTATAATCTAAGGCACAAATGTCCCAAATGGAGGATAACGTGCCTCTGGAGCCGGCCTTCTGTTAATCTAAGATGGTGGTCTTAGAACTATGAAGAAAATCATAATCTGGTTTATACTTGGGTTTATAGGGGTGAGATTTCAGCCCATTCATCGGGCTTGATGATGCCTACTTCTCCCAATTTCTTTTGCACTCCTCGTCAAACCATTCGTTCCATCGACTCCGTTTCGCATACTCGACCGACGGTGCTCTCTGATGCGTCGTTGATGTTTTGACTGTAATCCAGTAGTTTTTTCATCGAGCTCATTCTCGTCCAGTAAGTCTTGTTGGCGGAGAGTAGTGTCAGCCCCTTGGTCGATGATGAATTTAATGACGAAGCATAATTGTTGATGACTTTAGCTGTTTTGTTTATTCAGTCTGTACTAGATCGTTGACGATTAAAATGATAAAAACACGATCGGCGTAGCAATTATTTTGTTCGTATTACGAATCCCGGGAACGGTAATTGTCCGGTTGGTCGTTCCGGTCGGTAGCTCTGGTCCACTGTGCTGAGATTCCCAACAGGTTATGGGCCCAGATTACGCGAATAAAGTATGCTGAAAGTGTCCGGTCGAAGAGACATATGGTGGATGTGATGTCAATTACAGTTCGAGGTTATTGAATACAGTTCGCCCGGCGGTGGCGTTTGAGGTCGTTGTTTATAGCGAGTTCTGTGGTATGAAGCGTTGGAGACAGCGAATGTTGCCGTGAGAAGTGCTGCAGGCAATAGGTACTACTGAAAAACGGGGTACGGACGTGAGTACAGACTTGTGAAAGTGAAGTGAACTTTGTTTGAGGAGGAGCTTAATTTAATGTATAGTTGCGCCGAGTGTTGTATCAGAACCTTTCACAATAGCCAGTAGCGGAGTGAGAGTGTACGGCGCGCCTAGCCACAATGCGTGTTTGTGTGAAAAAGAGTTGAGAAGTTTTGTAGGAGCGCCACAGTGGTCTAGACGGGTGATTTTGTGCGACAAAAAGTTTCGAAATGGCAGAAGCTAAAGTATCGTTTGATCGGTTGAGTGATGTCAACTGGTCGACGTGGCGGTTCCGAATGGAGTTATTATTGATGCGAGAAGATCTATGGATGATGGTAAAGGATCCCAAGCCAGATCCAGCGGATGTAACCCCAGTGTGGAACAGGAAGGATGAAAAGGCAAGAGCGTTTATTGGCTTGGCGCTAGAAGATAGTCAGCTTATCCACATCATGGAAGCGACAACGGCAAAGGAGATGTGGGAAAAACTGAAGGGCTACCATGAGCGAGGATCTCTGTCGAACAAGATCCATGTTCTACGGTGACTTTGTTCGATGCGGCTGGAATTATCTAGTGGAAGCCTCGGGGTTGGTCCACCGTCTGGCCAGAATGGGAGAGTCGCTGAAGGTGCATCTGGTCGTGGCGATTCTTCTATCAAGCTTGCCGGAGTCGTTCAACCCACTCGTAACCGCACTGGAAGGACGTCCGGAAGATGATCTTAAATTAGATTACGTGAAGGGAAAGTTGCTGGATGAGTGGCGAAGGAGAAGTGAAAAGCAGATACCGAATAATATACCCGAACAAGTAATGAAATCGACAGAGCAGTCTGAAAATCGGAAAAATGTTGTTCGGGTGTGTTATTACTGTGGACGTGAAGGGCATTTGCAGAGAAACTGTCCGGTTTTGTTGGAAGAGGTGAAAAATGACGTGAAGAAGCAAGTAGAAGCAAAATCAGCAAATGTGCGACCTTCGGATCCGGAAAGTGACGGTAATGATCAAGGAGTATGTTTCACTTTGACAACTGGGAGTGATACTCGGAGTGATACAGCAGGAAGATTGATTGTCGACACCGGTTGCACAAAGCACATGACTAACTCGGTAGAAAATTTAGGTTGGTGGAACCCTTGTGCAAAAGGAGTGATAATAGCGGATGGAAATAAAGTGAGAGCAAGAGGAAGCGGAGAAGGAAAGATTGTTGGAGTTGGACTGAATGAAGATCCCGTTGAAGTGAAACTGAAGGAGGTGTTATATGTACAAGGATTGTCCAGAAACGTGTTGTCAATCAGCAGGATTATACAGAACTAGTAAGGGTACACTGTGGTGTTTCGACCGAGAGATTGTTGGATTATGGATGGTAATGAGGTGCTTGCTGTAGGTAAGAAGAACGGAGGACTGTATTATCTACAGCAGTAGGTGCGGTTTTAAATCAGGAGGAGTAAATAGCAATCAGGTTAGAGCCAGGAGGAGTGAACGTTGAAGCACCAAGGGCTGCACTAAGGAGAAGTATTGGCGGAGAGTAGTGTCAGCCCCTTGGTCGATGATGAATTTAATGATGAAGCATAATTGTTGATGACTTTAGCTGTTTTGTTTATTCAGTCCGTCCTAGATCGTTGACGATTAAAGTGATAAAAACACGATCGGCGTAGCAATTATTTTGTTCGAATCACGAATCCCGGGAACGGTAATTGTCCGGTTGGTCATTCCGATCGGTAGCTCTGGTCCACTGTGCTGAGATTCCAAGTCTATCTCAAGAGTCTGCACCGGCGAAATCTCGTTGCTTCAGTCGCTATAGACTGTTTCAGAAATTATAAATATACTAACGATTGACTGCCATTTCCATTTGAGAACAATATCCAAAAAAAAAATATTTCTAGCTCTTGTAGTAAACATGCTAACAATGCAAATAATACCAACTTTGTTGACGTTTCTTCCGAAATTGAAAAAATGGGGCTCTGTAAACTAGATGAATAAAATTTGAAGTTGCACAAAGCGGTCAAAAAAGGTAGAAATGTAGAAAAGAAACAAGTCACACAAATAAAACATTTAATTTTCAAACATGACAAAGGTTACTGTATCGATGAGAAAAGATATTTCTGGTTTGCTAAAAGTAATTTTCACTGGAATATTTGACGAAGAACCATCAATGCGGGCCTTTTCAAAACAAAAATTTTTATTTCAAATTTCTCAACAACACCAGCAGCAACTAACGTTGAGTAAACGAATTTCTCAATTACTGTTTACTGCATTCGTTTTTATGGTACGTCAAGTACCATCTGAAGAATCAAATGAACTGAAAATATAATTAAGTTCAAATTAAAATTTAACAAATTAACATTTAATGTGTTCAGAAAAGTTAAGAAACTGTGTGGTAGTTCTTATTTTCCGTAGAATACCTAAAAAAATAAGAAACTTGATCTCAGGAAAAGTGTTGTGGAAATGCCTTTATTGATTTTTCCCAGGTTTTGATGAATGCATTTCTTAGAGAACTTTTTGAGAAAGTGAATGATAATTCTTGGTATTTAGTGATAAATAATGTTGAAAAACACCTTTATGAAAATGCAAATTTTGAGAATGAAGTAAATTTTTAAGGAACTCGACTGTTCTTCAAAATATCATGACAATTGAAAGGAAATGTCAACAAATGGAACACAATATGCTGTATTCTGGAAAAAGTTGGTAGAAATCATCAGAACAGTTCATTTTATTTAATAAACAAAGTGTAATTATAATTTCTGGAACAGTCTATATATGAAGTTTATACCGAGGCGATCGTCGGTACCGTACATTGATGATGACGAGGAGTTTTGGACGTAAATTGATCATCTCCAGGTAGATCCCTCGTTTTTAAGCGTTTGCTTTGTTTCGTTTTTTAGTAGTTTTTAAGTAAGCATGTTCGATAACAACATTTTGAATGTTTTTGAATAGAATGAATTTGGTCCTGAGACCTAAGTGTGGTCATCTTGAATAAAGCTAGCTGGTGACGCTCGGCATCGGTGGATTTTATTGTCATATTTTTCAACGATTCTGTTACACACTTCTACAATTTTCCTAACATTCTTCTAGTAATAAATAAAAAATAATATGCATTTATCACCCGCTCAGTTTTTGCACTGGCACAATTTGTAGTCGCATAGTTTAAAAACTTAACAAGTAAACGCTGATAATATCTTTGGCTTCCCTACAGTGCAACCATGGCCGCTTGCTTTTGGGAGATAGCTTCCTGTTGCTGAATGCTACTCATTGAACTGGGCTGAAGCGCCGCTGCTGATGTGGTTGATGTTGGTGCCGCCACCGACACCGATCGCTGCTTCATGTAGGCCAAGAAAGTGGTCCACACTAAGCTACATATACTCACGAACGGGACCCGGTTGTGTTCCGCTATGAGGGTAAAATTTATCGTCTGTACCACTGGCCACACGCAAATTCCGACCTGGAAGATGGGGTTGTTTGAGAACTTGATAGAAGAGCATATGCTGCTTAGTTAGGTTTACTCACTTTATAGGTATCTGGGAATTTCTTCTTCACTTCGCCGATGGCCTCGTCGACCGTTTTCTGTTCCAGTAGACTCATCCCAAAAAAGAAGCTTGTCCCGGCAAATGGACCGTACGTGAACTGTTCCACAACTGCCTGCAAGAAGAAGAATACCGGTGACAGTAATTCATCGAACTCTTTTTAACTAGATACAGTTTTAAATATGTGTTGACCTAAAAACGGAAAGGCAATTTCAAAAATATTTAAAACTGCTAAGGCCTAGTCATCATAAAGATTCTTTTATTGTGCACTAGGCCACCTACTAACCTCTGCTAACGAATGAATCGAGCCCTAATGAAGGCATTCGATTTCTGCGATTTCCCGATTACTAACGACCAGCCTTTTTTGGAAGAACGATTTATGATACCCGTGGCAACATCCCTGGTTTCTGCTGGCTTGACCACATTCATTGTAAACGATCAATAATCCAATACAATATATCCGCTATCCCTTCAATATAACTAGTGTTCTCAAAAAACGAAAGTAACATTCTTTATCATCTACGTAGAAACTGATATGCGTGCATTTAAAATTTTGCATGAATCTAGCATTTATTTCCAAAATATTGCACCATGTTATTTGTTAGTTGTTTTAATTCACATTTGTAGGGTTCTCAGACTGATTACATTGCTTTTATATGACCCAAAGTCACCCCCAAAATGAATAAGTTGTACTACAGCTCGAAAAAATAAGATTTTCATGCTATCAAAACAAAGAAAACTCGTATAACTTTTCAAAACAACTGCTCAATACACCTAGAAAACAGCAATTTATTACATGTTCAGAGTTCAACTGTGGGCATTTTAAAACAACGATATTGTACTGTATGCCTAACCATACAGTACCATATGCCTAACCATGAGTTTTGTATATTTTGACGCAAGTACAATAATACATTATGCCCAGGAAGTCGAGAAAACTTTCCCGACCGGAATGGGAACCAATCCCGCGGGCTCCGGATTGACGATCCATAGCCTTAACCACTAGGCTAACTGGAAACTGGAGCGAATATCTTTCTTGATTTTTGGCCCAAAGTTACCCCCCAGACTCAATGTCACCCCGACTGGCGGTACCTCTTGTAATCTACTATAATAAAGGGTTGTGTATCCCTAACTCATTGCTTAACACATACCTTAGTTAATCCTGCCTTGAGAGTCATCGTTGGCCACATGTGACTCGACAGTTTGATCCATCCATACAGTGTGGGTGCAACAAAAAACGTTCCGAAAATCGCAAAGTTCATACACTGTTTATAGTCATATGTTCCTGAAATCAAAAGATAAATTCATCAAGTCGATGAGACTACAATTTTGAATCACTTACGCCAATTTTTCCCGTCCATTGTCTGCTGTATAAAGCAACCTGTTGGCCATATGATCGTGTATGTTGCCATACCCTTGGCAATAGGATACTTTTTGAATACATTTCTGACAACTGAGAGACTCATGTTTAATACTTAAATGTAAGAAAATAAAACGAGCAGTTAAAGGCTGAAAGAAACAACTTGTTATTAGAAAACGTTGTGCTTACTCAACACTTCTAGGAATTGCCATGGTGCAGAAAAATACGAAATCGTCAAAACAAACTTAATTCACTAACTCACAATCACTAATAATTGTTTGCCATATACCTAGTCTTAAGTATACAACGGACGCACGTGCTTCCTCGACGTCATTGTGTCAATGTATGTGAACATGTGTGCTACTGAATGAATGCACTTTTGATGCACCATAGTAAAAATCCAGTCATAGAGAAAGAGAGAGATAAGAGCCTTGACCTTGCCTATTTGCGAAGTGTGTCAAAGCTCCTGAATCACACATTGCCCTACACCCCTGATACTTACATTGAACTTATAAATGCACCCTGTAGTCGATTGCAATATTCCTAGTGGCTATTGCAATCAAATATAATGTTAAAAACTTAAATCTTTACAGCACCATTGCCGAGAGATTGCAAGCTTCTCTTTATGTTCTACGACGAATGTGACATAAGCCTGACACCAGTGATAATGCGTCACGCCACCTTAAGGCAGCAGTGTGCCCAGCCAAGAGCAGGTACGAACGGAAATCTGCCGAATCCGACAATGGTTTAGACTGTTCCGGAATTAATATGAAGATGTCGCAGTGTTCGCAGTGATATGCCTTCAAAATATACATTTTTATTGATTTATTTTGTTGAAATTAAGTGCGATTTTTATACAAAATAATCAACTTTGAATGCTTTAATTTCACTTAGTTTTTTTTAATCAATCATTTCTTAATTGTTGCAATGAACCGATTCAAATTTTCTATAAGAAAATTCTATTTTTTTTAGTTGTTCCACAACAAATTCCTGTACATACAAGTTTTACCGTAATGCGAGGCATGCACTTCAAGCGGAATCGCTCAAGTAATTTTCGTGCAGTGCCCCATTTGATTTGACGTTTCGTTTCAGCTTCGTATATCCCATTTTACGAGTCGGGACAATGTCCGACTGGTTACGCTGTCGTACGACGGCGAACATCGTACGACAGCGTAACCAGTCAGACATTGTCCCGAAGATGGGCAACATCGTGCCCGAAACCGGTCAACAGAAAAGGTAATTCTGTAAATCCTTGACGATTGTAAGAACGATAAGTGTTATGTCTTGTCTCGCGTCGCATCTTGTGAATGTCAGTTTGTTCTTACGTTAGCGCAAAACATGAAAATGAGTGTGCAAAAAAAATTGTCCTGAATTAATTCAGGTTGCTTAAGAATTTGGACCACAAGTTACCATTTTTCAATTTCTGATCCATTTTTTTCTTCTATGTTTTAAATGTGCCTAGATGTTATTAATATTTCTTAAGTTGTTTATTAGCACCGAAAAAAAATCACTAACAACACTAACTAATTTCATTATTTGAGATCAACATTTTTTGGAGTTGGGGACGATTGCCATTGTCATTATGGCTTAGAAAAAAAACAAACAAGGTACGATTTGCATCCTCAAGGATCTTTTATATACTAAATATTTCAACTGCAGTATGCATATTTTGCTGCTAAATGAGGTTTCTATTCGATTTATCGAATTTCTTCACAAATTCCAATATACTTAGTGCTCACTTTGAATTCTTTGGATATTCAAGAACTGAACGTTTATTTGATGTTCAATGTTCATCTACGATGATGTTAATCCATCAACACCTGAATTATGCCACAATCATGATAAACTTTTTCTGGAGTGTCTAAAAATGCAAAATAAAGTTATTGCAGTCTTCTAAAGAAATTTAAAGCTTAACTAGGGGAACTTACGTATTGTCGGGCGTTTTGTTTTCTTCATCCTATTAAACTCAAAATTGGCCTCAAATATTTCTTAGGCAGTTTTGCCGACAAAACCCCAGGAACGAGAAAAAGTAAAACTTAAAAGCTACCGTCGTTGGGGGTGAGAATGGGTCAAAAAAGGATACTCAAAGATTGTTTGTTTAATAACAAATGCAATTGAAGTCGGAATAACTTTTTATTTGGTATGTATACTCTTCCATGTAGTAATTATAGTTTAGCAAGAAAGTATCACGTTATATGAATTGCTTACTAAACTACAAATGATTGAAAATTGACCCAATCTCACTCCTTAGAGGGGGTGAGAATGGGTCAAAGTATTCGAAATTGCCTAAATAAGAAAATAAGTTAATTTTATTGATCATACTAGATATACCTACTTAAAACACAATGTTATCATGACGAATAAAAACTTAGGTAACTTTAAAAGATGATTAATCCACCTAAAAGGCCTAATACAACCGAAAAAATGGTTGAAATTTGATAAAATAACATTTGTATGCTGTATCGCCATTTTAAGCCACCATAATCATCCTCATTTGGAGTTTCTACCTCTATGAGAGAAGGGGGGATTACAATGAGGGAGGGCGCATTGAAAGATTGATTGTAAAAAAAAAACATGATAGGTTTAGTATACTGCATAAGAAATGTTTAACCAAACCCTCCGTTATAAAATCTTATGTACATGATCAATGGCCTCTAAATATATTGCTAAAGCAAATCACTCCATCTCGAGATAGAGGAACACTATTAAGTCTATTTTGTGATGATAAGAGGAGCTGTCCAAACGCATGGGTGTATGTTATATTGTGATTTTAGGCACTAAACGTATTAACACACTCGTTTGACACTTCTCGACATATTTACGAAAGAAAGCGTGCTTTTATGAAGATAAGGTAAACATGCCACCACCCTAACTTTAAATGGGGACTGCATAACAAGTTGAATTTTTAGTTACGGTCATGTGCACTCGATAACTTGTTTGACCCAATCTCACCCCCATTCTTAATATTTAGACATAAGGTCAAAAATATTGAATATTTAAATAAAAAGAGCAATGACATCCCGCTTTTTTCATTGCCTCAACCAGGTATTACCTACAGCTAATCACTTATAAGAAAATTTATGGTACCTAACCATAAAACATTACGAAGGAGAAATTTTTTCAGGGTGATTTATAAGTAGTTTCATCATATAAGTTTAACCACAAATTTAACAAAAAAACATTATTGCTAAACATCTTATTCTGCTTCATGACGTGTAAAAACATCTCCTCTTTGAAATAATATAAAGTTTTCAATATAAATTAGCGATAGTTGATGAGCTATTTAAAATTTTATGTTTCTTCGTTTTGACCCAATCTCACCCCTCAGACCCATTGTCACCCCCATCGACGGTACTGGAATTGAAGTTTATAAAGTTTCAAAAATATTTTATTAAAAATTTTCCGCGAGGTCGAGGAGTTTTTCCGGCTTTTTTTATGAATTTTCTCAACGGTGAAAAACGTTGTGGAAAACTTTTTCCAGTTCAAATTTGTTTTAGATTCTTGAGAAAATTTGCTTTAATTTTCATTAAACAAAAACTTTGATTCTACGACGCTTCGTTCTTGAGTTTTGATTTTTCAAAGAAAAGGCTTATATGGCACATTTGAACATATTACAAAATTGGCCATAACTCAAACACGAAAAAAATGCATTCCAAAAAAAAATCAGCAATTAAAGCTTATGAAATTACCTATTCAAAAATATTTTTTCGAAAATTTTCCTCGAGTTCTGGCTTAGTTTTTCCGTCTTTTATTTGAGAATCTCAACGGTTAAAAATTTTATGGTAAACTTTCCAGTTCATATTTTTTTTTAATTCCTGAGAAAATTTGCTTTCATTTTCATAAAAAAAAACTTTGTTTCTACGATGCTTCATTCTTGATTATGATTTTTCAAAGTAAGAATTGCATTGCGGTGCACCTTTTTATTTTATAGAATGAGAAAATCTGCCGATCAGATACCCAAGAGGTGGTTCCTCGGTTTATGTGGGTTTCGACCCACTAAAAACTCATTCTCTCTCTTTCTTACCTCCGCGGTACGCCCGTTAGGGCTTCTTAGCCGTGCGGTTAGCGCCGTCAGTCGTTTAGGCGTATTGTGAGTGCCACGGAGTGAGGGTTCGATTCCCGTTCCAGTCGGAGGAAACTTTTCGTCAAACGAAAAATCCTTCATTGGTCTAATGTTAGTGATTGTTCAGTCTGTGCAACCTCTGGTTGAAGACGGTGTAGTGTCTTTTTTTCAAGACTTCGAGAAGGGCAGGAACCGTACAATACTTTAGACTACCCGATGGACTCAAGTTCCTGAATTGTGAGATTCGTAAAAACTGCAGTAGCGGCGGAACCGGTGAAAGTAAAGGTTACGAAGTCTACCCAGACGGAGGCCTTCACTTTCGCCTAACAGGTGTGGCGGATTCGAATGCTCGTGATAAGCACTAGCAGATGCGGGTGAGGCAGTCGTCAGGTGAGGAGCTGTCTGGCTGTGCCCGCAAGGCTAGGAAGATATTAACCCCGAAGGTTGGCAGTAGTGCCGGCAAGTTGGACCCCAGCCAGTCGTCCCGGAAAGCTGGGAAGGGGAGGCCTGAAAAGGCTGGTCCGTCCCGGATGGAAGGGAGACGGGAGTTGCGACCATTGTTAGGCCACCAACTACAGAGTAGGATGAAGCAAGACGAGGACCCCCTTGGACGAAAGTCGAGCGGAAAAGGAAGAAGAAAATTCCGCAGGTCGCGGAGAACAGCGACGCGAAACCTAGAAGGCGTAAAAGAGTAGGTGCCAAGCGCAAGAAAGGCAATGCGCTCGTCATCAAGACAGAACAGTCGAAGTACTCGGACATCTTGAAGGCGATGCGAAGCGACGCCAAACTCGTGAAGCTGGGAGCCGACGTGCGCAGTATCAGACGTACTCGTACGGGTGAAATCACCCTGGAGCTGATGCGCGATAAGGACAAGGCTGCACGAGACCACCGATTTGTATGAGCTGTACCGAGAAATCCGTTAACAACAGGCATTCTACGGGTGGTCCAAGGTGCCCGGCCTTCAAGAAAACCGCAGTGAACAAATCACAGTGCACGTAACCAGGGTTGATAACCATCTGTTTCGTCACCGACCAACGACGAAAAACTAAAAAAGTTCGTCACCAAATAAAACTCCGTCACTTTCATCATCATCAGCGACCGACAAATAAACCACTACGAGGATAAACAGAAAATTAAACAGCGAGCTATTATTTTCGTCATTCTCTTTTGTCTCCTTTTGCAACGACGAAAAACGAACATGCATTCGTCACATGGCATCCGACTGCAGACGAAAGGTGAACCAGTCAAGATTTTATTGACGAATTAGCTTCGGTCCTTCCGAGCTGTTCAATTTAGCCTGTGCATGCCGGCAGGATCGACATACGAATGACACTAATGAGTGGAGCTTTTTTGTCGACCATTCAAAGCTTTTAACAGTGTTCGACATTCGATGAGAAAATCTTATTAGAATCGTATGTTTACGATTCCAATAAGATTCCAATAAGATTTTTCCATTGAACCATCATTGACTGAAATTTAATTCAACCGTTATTTTGAAGATAGAATTTTGATTTTTTTTTTTGTCACGCGAAAATTGATTTTTTCGTTAACCGTGTGTTGGACGTACTTTGAACATATTGCGCTGGATAGAGGGCCATATCTGCTGTCCAGCGCATTACGTCCGACGTTATGTTTCACATATTCATTTGAAGAAAAATTTATTGTTTCAACCGCGACGACAATAGACTTACGTGAAGGTAGGTTTCATTCGTTAAATGAAAAAATAATTGAAGATCAAATTAGATTAGAGCTAACAAAATTAGTTAGAAACAGTAACGTTACTGCAAGTATAACAATAGCTGGAAATTCAATCCTTCTTAATACATTTTTTCGTTAAAATTAACCCTTATGTGACCGGCAGGGTACCCGGGTACCTTTTTCGATTTCGAATCTCGATATTTAAATTATTATTGAGAATAGGAAGTAGAAACTCTGCTAGATCCAAGAACTCGTAAATATTATCTAATTAATGTATCTATTAATGGGGTTGACCGAATTTTCAAGTGAGGAGGGTCAGGGGAGTGGCTTTTGTTTTTTTTATTACGTGGAATGCCGCCAAGGTACCCGGGTACCCATGAAACTGAAATGATCATATCTTCGTCAATTTTTCATCGTTTTTTCGGGAGCATGTGCTTATTGAAGCCCACATTGTTGAGCCTGGGATACCGTAAAGTAGCCATGGCCAGCCAGAACCCCCACGGGAAGCCTGATCTGGAATCGCAGCTTCAAAGTCAACACATTTTATGATCCCAGGCTGATCAGACACTATATGCTGAAGCAATTGAGGCAAGATTGATACCGATATTGCTACTAACCTACCGAAAATCCCGAGCATTGTTTTGTATAAAAACATGGGCGAAATCCGGATTTTCACCCACGGTGATCGGACCGGTCCAACCAAATATTATCTCGATAGGTAATGAGTTTGTGAGTTGAATGAGCCAAAAAAAAAATCGGTGGAAAATTGACGGAGATATGATCATTTCAGTTTCCTGGGTACCCGGGTACCCTATTGACATTCTACGGGTGTTTTTTTATTGCTGGCCACACTACGGTTAATGCAAAACTGCGAACTAGAAAGGTGATTTTTTCAACGGTTGGAAGTTAAATTTAATTATTTATTGTAACGACCTCCATCTAACAAAATGTCTTTAATTAATTTATTAATTCTAGCTATACCCGGCAAACTTTGTCTTACCTACTGCGTTTTTTGACGTTTCAAGTTTCTAGCCAAGCCCAAGTAGCCGGTGGAAGAGGTATAGAAAATCGTTTTTCAAAAACTCTCAAATTTTCCATGTTTTTTACCTCATAAACCTTCCTTGGGTGAAAACTCACAGAACAAAACTAAGACGATCGAAATCGGACCTTTCGTTCGCAAGTTATGCGCGGTCCCACGTATGCCACTGCATTTATATATATATATATATATATATATATATATATATATATATATATATATATATATATATATATATATATATATATATATATATATATATATATATATATATATATATATATATATATATATATATATATATATATATATATATATATATATATATATATATATATATATATATATATATATATATATATATATATATATATATATATATATATATATAGATAAAATACCGTCGTGCGGGGTTACTTTTGAAATGCGGGGCTACTTTGGACACTTTCGAATATGGATTTTTTGAATTCGAAATATGGTTCAAATCTGTTTGATGTCTTTGGGACTATTACGAAGCAATAGTTTTCCCTCCATTTGGTTGAAATTGTTTTTCAAACAGACCGTTTATTGATTGGCAGGACGCGAAAATACATCGAATAAATCAATAAAATATACATAACGTATCAGAACATTTGGTCTGTAAGCATTGTTTCTACAGTTCATAAATTTCAAAGGGTTGATCAATTCATTCAAAATATATCAACGTAGCATATACAATCGAATATTTGTATCGTTATACATTATAAATGACCATTTGACCCAAATAAAGGATTGATGGTCCTTTTTTTCAGGCTATTTATATAGCAATATCACGCTGCTCATAATACCAAAGGTAGCACGGAACCATCTTCAAACGCATAAATTTATTGAAATCATGTCTGATATAGTATACTACAGTATTGGTACAAAGTAGTTTTCTAAATAAACCTGAAATTTGAAATGCAAGTTTGTTTTAGATAAAAATGTCCAAAGTAGCCCCCATCTGGTTCTATATGAGATGTGTCCGATTGGTGTATGAACAACTTTTTTGTTTATTGATGGATTTAGTTCAAATTTTGCATACATCCTACATACATACTCACAATTATTATGTGTAAAAATTGTGGAAATCCATTCACTACTCTGGGAGTTATAATGTCATAAAGTTGAAAAATCATGAAAAAGTGTAAAAAGAAGCCCCGCACGACGGTATAGATTAAATGGTGTAATTTTCAGATTATATATCTCACAAAACGCCAAAAAATTGCAACCTGATTTTTTTTTAGCAAATACACATTAATACATACTAGGCATACATTGTTGTACATACTGTCGAAAATTTGGAGAGGCACCACCTTTCTTAATACTATTACAAAAGATCAAATATTTCAAAAACACCAAGATATACCTCTTGATGTGTATTTGCTAAAAAATTAGGATTGCGATTTTTGCGATCTGTGAGATATTATAATCTTAAAATTAAAATAACGGTTGAATTGAATTTCAGTTAACGAGGGTTCAATAGGAAAAGCTGTTGTTTACGATTCCAATAAGATTCCAATAAGATTTTCTTATCTAATATCGAACACTGTTGAAAGCTTTAAATGATCGACAAAAGAGCTCCACTCATTAGTGTCATTCGTATGTCGATCCTGCCGGCATGCACAGGCTAATTCGTTCGTTCGAACAGGGCGATGCAAGCAGCTCAACGAATATGCCAATAAAGAGAATCGTCAAAACTTTTTCGTCGCGATCAGCAAACTGACTGACGGTGTTTGAAGAAAAATATTCAAGAGCTGCTGATTCAGTGACGCTGACTTTTTATTACCCGTTGGCGTCAGTGATTATGCTTCAGCTCCGATAACTATTAACAACCCTGCACGTAACGCAGCAGCTCCACCTGAACCACCGTGACGTGGCTCAGCAACTGCTTTATCAGGCGGTCTCTGAGTAGGGGACGGATATCGCCATTACAGCGGACCCATACCGAGTACCCACCGGCAACGGCAATTGGGTCGTGGATGGGTCTAGAAAAATGGTGACGATATGGACGACGGGTAAATACTCCGTAAACCCGTAAAGGAGTTGATGTCTACTACCTATGAGGGCTTCGTGGCCGCCAAAGTAAACGGGGTGGCCTTCGCGGTGGCTGATCGAGCAGTTCTCGCAGGACTGTATAACGATCGTGCTGACAGGGCGAAGACCGGTGGTAACGGCGAATAACTTCAATGCCTGGGCCGTGGAATGGGGAAGCCGTTTCACGAACCAGCGGGGTCAGATCCTGCTAGAGACACTTGCCATACTAGATGTCGACCTGGCTAATGTCGGTACCAAGAGTACCTTTAGTCGGAATGGTGGGGGAGGCGCTCCGCCGTGAGCGAAACCTACTTGGTTTAGACGGTGACGAGCTGGTAGCGGTGCTCTCGCGTGCGTGCGATGCGACCATGCCTAGGCGAGCCCACCCTAGAAATGGGAGACCAGTAGCTTACTGGTGGACTCTAGCAATTGCGGACCTGCGCCACGTCTGCCTACGAGCTAGGCGGCGGATGCAGCGGGCACGATCTGAGTACGAATGAAACTAATGGCGGGTGGTGTTCGCCGCTGAGCGATTCCAAGCAACAGCATCAAAATTAGAGAATTTTTTTAATTCATGATTTTCTATTGAACTGAAACTTTGCACAGTTTTTCAGTTCCATCTAAATCGCCATTTTTCGACATCAAATTTTTATTTTGAATCACGACTAACTTTTCAAAAGTGTGTAAGTGAAAATGGTTCAAAAATATTCAAAAATTTGCACGGTGGCATGACTCTCTGCACTTGGCACTTCTGGCAATTTCTCAGTTGTTGTCGTTTTCGAACTTCCTGCGTAATTTTGTATTCAATGTGGACATTTGGGCATAGCCAGTCTCTTTATCTATGGTGCTTTCGGTGAGATTTCGTAACTCTTTTGAACCTTTTTTTTATCAAACGCCCAATACAAGAGAGCATTGAGTTGTAGACCGTTGAGAAAGCGACTACTCATGTTGTTTGTTAGATTATAATAAACAAAATCACTTATAAGTTTTAACTGACTAGTTTGGTGTCGTTTGCTTGGCTGAAGAAAAATTTTACTATAAAATTTTTAATATCCATAGCGGTAGTATTTTTTTTTTGCTTTTTCGTTAGCATTGTTATGTACACAGACAACAAACGTAACACTGGCGAAATTCCATTGACCATGCCTTAAACGATCATTTTAAATCTTGGTTGTGGCTTTCATAACCAGAAGCGCGCACAAAGTTTTCTTTGCGTTTGACGTTTCACACTAGCACCTTCTGTTGATGATACTGCACAACGCAGTGTTTCGTGAAACATTTCCACCAGATGGTGGTAGTGAGAACTGGACGATGGATTTTCACGAAAATTTTTGTAGGTGTTTCGTCTGTTTGTCTGTGGTATGTACTTCTCATGCATTTGCGAGTGCATTTGTTGTTGTTGAAATTATTCGCTTTCTTCCGAGTTCCGATCATAAAGTCTGTTCTCTAAGAAGTATTTTTTGCAGATAAACTAGACGTATACGCACATTTAAAACTTTTATTTTACAGCTTTTGTCTTAAAAATAAGGTTTCTTCCATGATTCTTATTACCGTCAGTGGGGGTGTCATTGGGCCAAAATTGCATAGTACATCTCTTCGTAGGTCGTTACAACAACACTTTAGCTCTAAATGAATGTTGTATTCGGTAGACACGTTCATTTTTATACTGTTTAGGATTGTTTAGAGTGAAAATGCTTTAACTTTACTTTTGACAATGATATAGCTCAAATGAAATTGGCCCAATTCCACCCCTTCTAGGGGGTGACATTGGGCCAAACACTATAATTCAAACAAAACAGTTCAATGTGAGATAATATCGCTTGAAAATCGAAACTATCAAATAGATAGATACTTACCCACAACCTATCAGTGTCTAGTCACTTCAAAATAACATCACAGACAAACAAACGTGACAATTTACTACATTCATTGTAAACGACCAACGTTCCTACACAATATATCCGCTATCACATAAATATAACTCCAACTAACATTCTTAAAAGACGAAAGTAATATTTCTTTATCATCTGCCTAGCAACTGATATGCGTGAATTTTAATTTTGCATGAATCTAACATTTATTTCCAAATTTTTACACCATATCATGCATAAAATAATGTGAATATTCTCAGTCGTTTTAATTCACATTTGTAAGGTTCTCGTACTGATTGCATTGCTTTTATATGGCCCAAAGTCACCCCAAAACGAAGTATTTGTACTACAGCTTGAGTAAATAAGTTTTTCATGCAAAATAGCATACAAATCCAAGAAAATGTATTATACTTTTCAAAACAACTACCCAACACACCGAGAAAACAGCAATTCATTACATGTACGGTTTTCGGCTGTTTTCTGCTGGGCATTTTAAAACAACGATATTATACAGTACGCCTAACCATAAAATTCACATCAAGTTTTCTTAATAGAATATTGACTAAATGTGACTTTTTTCTACATCGGATGGTCAACGCAAGTTATATTTACCGTATACCAACCACTTTTTGATAATCAATTTGATAAATTTTAGTATTTTGAGCGAAACATCTTTCTTGATTTTTGGCCCAAAGTTACCCCCCAGGCCCAATGTCACCCCGACTGGCGGTACCAACAGGTTTTCATTACTGTTAAGAGTTTTTTTCACCAGCCACGTACAATAAAAAGTATGACACTATCAATATTTTTTGATCACAACACTGGATCACGTCTAAGTTTCTAATAGATATTGTGCGTTGCAAGAAAAACACAATTATGGCGGCTACTTTTCAAGGCCTTCAATGATAGACAAAATTTAATCGCAGTGCAAATGTCACGTGCAGTCGCAGCAGTCATCATATCACCCGGCCATGTGGCAACCTTTTTTCAAGAATTATCAAAAAGCGCTATGGCGGAAAATTTTAAAACAGATATGTTTTCTTAGGCGACTGTCTCGCGCGTATCTCTGACTGCGGGTAAAAGTAATCGCGAAAGTAGATTTTATTTTGATTCGTATAATACTATAGTAATTATGAATAATTAAAGAAAAATATCATGAAAACAAATTGTAAAATTCAGACGATGGCCTTCACAATAAAATCAGCATCAAACTATAATTCTCGAATAAATTTACACAGAAAATAATTCTTTTTGTTACTAAATGTAAAAATCGTGGAATGTTTGAAATGTCATAACTGTTTTGTTTATTAGTTTACCATCACCAAATTTTTATGGTAGATAGCCAACATAATGGACCGTTTCCCCTAAAAAAATACGTTGGTAAAAAGATAGGGTATTGAAATATTTGAGTTTTTGTGACAAAAATCATATTTTTTTAATGTAAAAAAAGGATTTTTTTACAGTGTATATTTTCTTGGGAACCACCATTTAGTTATCTAACTTTGCTGAAAAAATCATAACAATCGAACAATCCGTTTTTGCTGTACAGCTTTTAGACTATTTTTGAACCATTTTCGCATACACCCTTTTGAAAAGTTAGTCGTGACTGAATATGAAGATTTGATATCGAAAAATGGCGATTTGGATAATATTGAAAAACTGTGCAAAGTTTCAGATATTTTTGAAATGGTCGCTCAGGATCGACTAACATGACTCCGTGGAATCCCTCCGCTGCAAAAGCCACGCTTAAGACCAAGATAAGATCAAGCAGATCAAGGCCTGCTTCAAGGGTCTCTGTCAGAGTGCCAATGCGATTCCGTGGGGTGATGCCTGCAGGATCGTGATGGCCAAGATGCCATAATCCTAGTTCATGGCCTTAAAAGTAACTATTGCAGTGGATCCCGAGATGTTCAGATCTGCTATGCAGATATGCCTGGACGAGGGAGTTTCCCCAGAAGTTTGTGAGCGGCAGAGCCTGATTCTATTGCCAAAGGCGGGGAAACCACCCGGAGATCCGTCGCAAGCATATATTGATCGACACGGCGGAGAAGGTGCTCGAAAAGATCATCTTCAATAGAATGTTGACTGTTCAGGCACACCGAGGGTGTAAATGGTCTCTTGAGTAGCCAGTATGACTTCCAGAAGGGAAGGTCGACCGTAGACGCTAACATGTCGGTTACAAAAACCGCCGAGATAGCGCACCAGTGTAAGAGGAAGGGGATTCGCTGATTTGTAGTAGTGACTCTGGGTGTAAGGAACGCGTTCAATAGTGCCGGTTTGGCCGGCTATGGCCAATGCGCTCCTGCGTCTGACACGGAGGTGGGTCAGAAGTGCTTTCACATAGACCCTCAGGAGTCCAGCAAGGTTCCATCCTGGAACCGGTGTTATGGAATGTCATGTATGATAAGTTGTTGAGGTTAGAGTTCCCAGTGGAGGTGAAGCTTTGCTGACGACATTACGTCACAGACAAACAGACATATTACTTAGAAGAAATTTGTTTCAAAAACATCGTTTGGCATCTCACAAGCACCCTCTATAATGCTCAATCCGAAGCATTCATTTGCAGGTGTTGTTTCCCTCGGTTCGATGTAACAATTTAGCAGGTGACGACTCCCCCGTGGCATTACCCATTCATAAAACATGAATGAAGGTTCATGATTGAGTCATTTTGTGTAAACATTGATGGGCGTCGTGTTCATTTCTCTCCGAAATTGAGAGGTGATGTAGGCACATCAGCGCCACCATGACACATGCGAGCACAGTCCGAACCACAGTTTATTTTCAAAATGACCGTTAAATCGTGCGATGATTGCGATTCGAGTAATATGTCTGTTTGTCTGTGATTACGTAATGGAGGTCTACGCGTACGCTGGAGGTCTACGGTGAATCGATCGAAGAATTGAAATTGATTACTGCCCATTCGATCGCGCTTGTGGAGGAGTGGATGAGATCTAGGAAACTGGAGTTAGCTCATCACGAAACTGAGGTGGTGAATGTGAACAACCGAAGATCGGGGCAGCAAGCGGTTATCAGTGTAGGCGATTGCGATTGCACTATCATTTCGATGCGCTCCGTCAAACACTTGAGGGTGATGATCGACCATAAGTATACCTTCGATTGCCACGTTGATTACGACTGCAAACGAGCCTCCACAGCACTAGTGGCACTGTCCCGTATGATGCCCAATAGATCTGTGGTGTATGCCAGCAAGCGTGCCTATCGGTATGCTTATCAGGGAGACAAAGAGTTTTTTTTTTCGAAATGCGCCGCACAAGAGGCATATACATCCCTGGAAATAAACTATGTTTGCAGTATTGAGTACAATTAGAATGAATAGACTTCGGAAAACCTGTGTCATTACTATAAATAGTTGCAAAATACAATAATGGATTGTGATATTAGGCTAAATTAAACCATATTCATTTATACAAAATTTGTTACATTTAATGCTTATAAAATAAATGTACAGTGTACATTGTACACGGTATTTCATTTTTAATTCAAAATTATACAACATCTTATATATTTTTTATATAAAAGCTACAAATAAAAATTCACTGTAACCGCTAGGTCTAAAACGTATTGCTATTAACCTAAAACAGACTAAACTAGTTTAACTCACTTTTCATTGATACTGATCGAAAAATAACATCATCTACAAAGTTGAAGACGGATTTCTAGCTACAAGTTTAATTTGACACCTGATATCGTCGTTGTTTGCCAATTGCTGACTAAATACATTCAAGTGATCGCATTTTTCATCATATAAGTTGATTGATTTCAATTGGCTGACTGTTTTCCAGTGGATCCAGCGTAACGTTATTAACAAATAAAATATAAGTACGGTAAGGTGCCGTAATTTTGCGTAGCTAGGTTGGTAATCTTAATTAGTTTTTTTTATTCCTAAAACGACATGCTGCAAAATATGGACTTGGTATGTAATGATGATGCATATACAATAGATGGACGTGAAGGAATTGATTAAAATGAATGAATAGTAAAGTTAAATTGAACGAAACTGACGCGTTCAATTACGTCACTTTACAATACATTTTATTTGTTGCCACTGTAGTATCCGCATGCACTGTAAAAATGGCACTTTTTAAAGGCAAGTAAGTAGTATTTTCACTTAAATTTTTCCTATAACAAGATTATATTTTGTCTAATCGAAGTGTTAGTTTGCATGGATATTATATAAGGATGTGTTAGGCATAAAGGACTTATGCCCCACACGTATTTTTTTTTTCTTAAAGGAACTTATTTACACTCAAGTTTTAGGTAAACGTACTATTTTTTGCCACGGAGCACCTTTCGATGATAAGGCCTTTTTTGGACACATTAATTACTTCCAATGAATTCCATAATTTCATAAGATAATCTTAATGAACACAAATGATTCGATCGTTTCCAATTAAGTAATTTCTTCAGTGATCATTGCCCATTATGGAAAAAGTACCCAAGGCAAGGACACTTGGTCAAATAGCCCCACACCCTACAAGGTCCAAGGGTATCATATATAAAATTGAAATCCAATTTCTGAATTTTCTGTTTTTAAGGATCGGTTGTTCAGTCACCCTTCGAATTTTCATGAGCACAAATCCCTAGAACCAAACAGAAAGAGTAGTTAACACTGAAAATTTGATTGAATTGATTAGTCGTCCGCTGATGCTGACAAATCGATCAAATTTTGAGTGAAATCCGTCATTTAGTTCTCTGGATTTGCACCTTTGATATCATGAAGTTTGTCGCTGTTCTACATATTCACCCTAATGAATTATTAGTAACAATCAATGAACTACTAGCCACCTCGAGGCATACTGAGTTCTGGAACAAATATTTTACTTTTCTTTTTTCGCGTTCGTTATATTCGAGGTGGATATTTCAGTCTTCATTTTGTTATTTCCCATAATCAACTCTATCTTCATGGATCTATAAAAGTAGGTAGTTAGTTATAGAATAAAAGGTTCAAGAGGATCGTCTTGTTATTTTCCTAGTTGAAACCGTTAAACCCCCTGCAAGGGTGGACCATCTACCTATTTGACTGGATGTGGTATGCAGAGCCTAGATAACGTGCGTTGATCCCTAACGAAGATTGATGATCAAAGCGTTTTCCTGACGTTCCGTGAATACTTTGTCCAAGATCCCCATAATGAAATCCGATTGATTCTGAGTTGCTGCAGCAGCACCAAAACGCCTTTCTTATCTAATGGATGGTTTCTATCACGTTTTAAGTAATCTTTTGACCCATAGTTGTAACTACATACACTGACCTAAAGGAACGGTTTGTTTTCGCTGTTCTTCTCCAAGTTGCCGCTGAGCGTTGGGTCGGGTCTCCGTCGTTTGAAGAAACCGCACCTCCACATGATGTAAGTCAGCAGGGCTAGTGCCAGCAGGCCGCCTACGACGGCGAGTATGATCAACCAAATTGGGATGGATTTGTCTCCCACCTGGTCGAGCAGTTCGGGGTAGGCGGACGTTTCGACCTGTAACGGAAATGTTTAAACCAATTGAATTATTTGAAATTGAAATACTGCACGAAGTACGCGGGGAAGATGAATCTTTGGAGTTCTCAAGATTTTTGGAAATGCCATGCATCCTGTGAATGCCAAAACTTGCAGGGATAAAACCGAAAACATCTTGGTGGATGAACGTGAGATGACTGAAATGTGAAAGGAATACTTCGACGAACACTTAAATAGCCTAGGGAATAAGGGTACACTGCACAGAAAAAATAAATAATTAAAATTCAGCGAGAAATCATGCACATAAAGGGAATGCTAGAGTTAGTGCACTTTTACATGAGATATAATGTAAAATTACAATACCATCATGTAAATTTCCACCAACCATCGCGTAAACCATCATGGACTTCAACCATTTACGTTAGTATTAGCGGAAAATTGCATGATTTAAACCAGTGAATCAAAATTCAACCATCGCGCAACAATAATGACAATGTCGCAACCTGTATTTGTTGCGACAAACAAACCCATGCGACATAAGTTTGTCCCAACTTGAAAATAATGGGATTAACATCGGACACCACGAGTTTAGAGATTTTTAAGCCTTGCATTGCGATTTTCGAACGGTAACTTCGAGTCGGTAAACACTGCAACTCTGGTGAAGCTCTATCATCAAACAGTTTCGACTTTGGGTTAGCAATAGGGAATCGCGCTACTTGGGCGGTGGCTTCTATATTCGTCTGTTTTCCACTATAACTCAGTCAATCTTGAACCAATTGACACAATTCTTGGAATGCGGTGAGATAGGTATAGTATCTACCCGTGTACAAAATTTCAAGTCAATCGGTTCAAAATTGACCGAGTTACAGTGGAAAACAGACGAAAATAACAGACGAAGAAAACCACCGCCCAAGTAGCGCGATACCCTAATTGATTATTCACGAGTTGAAAAGTACGCAACAAATTCAGCTTTCGTTTTGTCTGCAACAAAAAAATTCGAGATCATGTCATTATCTGTTACCAGTAGGGATAAAGAGTAATCGTCGCACCTTCTTTGTTGCTTGTTTTGTGCCTCTTTTATCTGACAATTCTCTTCACTGATTTAAACGTAATTTTACATGATATCTCATGTAAATATGCACTAACTCTAGCATTCCCTTTATGTGCATGATTTCTCGCTGAATTTTACATGAATATTTTTTTCTGTGTGAAATAAATTTTGTTGCAGTTGTTGGTGGGGGCGATATTTAGTAACGCCACCACTGCGACGTCGATCATGAGTCGACGAAGTCGACGAACAAGAAAGAGAGCGTAAGTAACGAACGGAAACCAGGGATGCCACATATACAGATTTTTCTGTAATCATGCAGATTTTCTTGCTGCTTTTCATACAGAATTCTGTATACCAATATTACAGATTTTTGGAAATGATACAGATTATACAGATTTTTCAGAAAATTACAGAATTTTAAACAGATTTTTCGCGAAATATTACAGATTTCTTACAGATTTTTGACAAAAAGTGGTGATACAGATTATAAAGATTTTTGAAAGGCAAAATACAGATTTAAATGTGGCAACACTGACGGAAACAGATTTCCCCCTTCAGTTAGAACTGTACCGCGATCGAATAAAGTTGTATTCATACCGAACTCCGTGTGTTGAGTTTCTTTTCTTCCCTCGTTGCGTGTTTCCCGTAGTGGACTTTTGTCGGGAGTTTTCCGCTGTGATAACCTGGTGGTCGTCGGTTTTCCCACAGGTTATGGGCCCAGGAGAGGCCGAAGAAAAGTGCCAGTGAAAATTTTCCCCGGAAATCTGAAAATTTGGACGATTTGTGCGAGAGACAAATTCGGCTCGTTTCGGCGTGGGGAAGCGGAGCGCTAATTGAGTCGGTGGCGTTGACGACGGTAGCGTCGGTGGCGGTACGGCAGTCTGCCTGTGTGCGTGTGTTGTTCGGTCGATCGGACGGGCAAACCAGCCAGAGTGAATTCGAGCTCGTCGGTTGAGGTTAGACACTGTCGTGTTCGTACGTGTCGGTGTCGCGAGTGTGAAAAACAGCTTTCTGCAGTGGATTCGATCAGAATCGAAAATGGCTGAGAAACAAGTGCTATTTCCACGCCTCAACAACCAGAATTATTCAACGTGGCAGCTGCGGATGGAGATGCTGTTGAAGCGGGACGAGTTGTGGTTCGCGGTGCACGACGCGAAGCCCCAACCGGTCATCCCCGCTTGGACGACGGCAGACCAAAAGGCGTTGGCGACAATCGTGTTGCTATGTGAGGATAGCCAGCTCAATTTGATTAAAAACGCTGCGTAGGCCAGTGATGCGTGGGCGGAATTGAAAAAGTTCCACAGCAAAGCGACAATGACATCCCGCGTGTCGCTGCTTCGGAGGATCTGCAGCCTGAATATGCCGGAAGGAGGAAACGTGGAGAAACACCTCTTCGAGCTAGTGGAGCTTTTTGATCGTCTTGAGTGCGCCGGTCAAAAGCTGGAAACTCCACTGAAAGTGGCGATGATTTATCGCAGCCTTCCAGAATCATATGGCGGCTTAGTGACGGCGATGAAAAGCCGTCCGGACGCGGATCAGACCATCGAATTCGTCAAGCAAAAGCTGGTCGACGAATATTTGCGCCGTGTGGAACGTTCAGGTGAGTCCGGTGAAAAAGTGATGAAGCTGCAAGGAAGAGGACAGAAGAAAAGAGTGTGCTACGGGTGTGGCAAGCCCGGCCACTTTCGTCGTGATTGTCCATCGCAGCAGGAGAAGAAAGAAGAAGATTCCCGAAGTGAGAAGAAGAAAAGTGCGCGTAAAGCCAAGTGTGCTGTGCATCTTCCCGCATAATCAATTACATCCCATAAATACGTACAGTAACTACCAAATCATATACAATTCAATTAGTAAGCATCAATGCTGTTTCCACTGTGCTATCTGCACACAGTAAGAATGGTCAGGAATGCATGTGCGGTCCGAGCGTTCTGACCCGACGCGCGGACACCTGTTTTGCTGACTCGTATTACGAGTGTAGTGGCCCCACAGGGCAGGGTACAATCAGAAGAGTCAAATAACCAAAACATTGGGTTCGATAGGTACATCGCCGAAATTTATATTGTCAGCTTTCTGTCCCAGGCGTCTAGTTAATTCTTTCTCTTTTTTACACATTGAACCATGAACAAGCATATGATAACCATTACAACTTTGTAAGCTATAAAAACCGAACCTTTTGAGAAATACAGCAATCTTTGCCCAACCTTGAAGGGGTTTCAATGTGCTCTGTTATTACTGATACCACATACCGAACTCCCTTCTTGATCTAGTGCCATGGTCCGTGCCATGTGCCACTAGGCAAGGAAGTAAGTCTTCCGCGTCGGATATATCGTTATCAGAGTCCTGTGATGGACTCTCCTCGCGAGTGATAAAGTGTTTCCGCAAAGCTATACGGTGAACCTGTGAGTGATAAAATGTTCCAGCAGGCTATACGGGGAACCTGTGAGATGGCGACCGGACTTTTCCGAACCAACAGTTGAAAATAAATGCAGCTGAAGATAAGTGCAAAAAAACACACACACATGATGGAAAAAGTGATTGATATGTTAGTATAGGAAAAGTGACAATGGGTACAGAACAATCAAAGGCTCATGTAGAGCATAACGGTGATCAACATGTGGAAATCATTTACATGCAAGGTGATCATTCCGAGAAAATTGATAAAGTGATAGTTATGCTTTGGTTACTATGTGCGATGATCGGGCTTCAATTATCAATAACGTTAATCAGTGAGGTTAACAAATATTTAAATAAAAAGGCACTGAAAAAGGCTAAATCATTGGTGGAATTATCTAAAGTGTAAATCAGTGCAAACAGAAGACGTGTTTATCCATCAATTAGAAGAGTGTTTTCCATAAACTCGACAAATAGTGCAAAAGTGTATCCAAAACAAGAGAACAATGGAAACTTGGGAGGAAATAAACCACCAGGTTGAAGCACAAGTGAAGGCCATACGATTTATGGAGAAAAATGGCAGTGAACTATACAAAATATTAAACAATACCAAAGAACGAGATGTATCCAAAATCAAATGGAAACCAAGTGGAGGAATTAGTGTTGAAAGCTGGTGGGCATCTACGGACGCATTAATTGATGCTGAAATTGAAAACCAGAAAAAACGTGAAAAAAAGTAATAATAAATAGACAATATGGACGAAATAAGGAATATCGTGCAGACACTTAGAAGAAGCCTAACAGATAGGAACAGTGAAAGTGTGATAATAAAAACTGAACTCGGAGAACACTTTTTGAATATTCTTCAAAAGGAAGGATTTATAAAAGTGCAGAGAAACAATGAGAAAACTGAACTATATCCACTAGTGCTAAGTGATCTTTACATTGTGGACCGAGTGACAATACGGGCACGTGAAATCTTACACTACGCAAGCGAAGAGTTGCCAACGATTACCGGCATTGTGATAGTGTCCACAAATCGTGGAATAATGACGCACATTAGTGCAGAGGAGCAAAATCTGGGAGGGCGAGTAATTGCCCATGTTTACTAATTTGTTTGTCGAATAAACTGAAAGGGTTGCTACCTCGCCCACATAAGAGGTAAACAGTGCAAAGACAAAACAAAAGAAGAAAGGAGAAAAAGCTGAAAGCGGTATTTTGGAACTAGCAGTTTGGTTGAAACCGACGAATCAATGCAATGCGGCGTTTCCTGGCGTGCCTGATGGTGTTAGCAGTTACGTTACTGGTGGGATACCAGTTGTTCCTGACGCTAAAGGAGGAATTTACCAGTATAATAATTCTGCGGTAAGCAACAAATATTTTGTAGAGAACAAGTTATCTTAAAAATATTATATAGATACCTAAGCATATTGTACAATTCTATGGCAGTCTTTCAATTTTTTTGTGAATCAAATTGTAATTTCTCGTGAGTAAACAAATGAAATCAATGAATATGAATATAGAACACTAAAATATGAATATTGTTGAACTCGAGGAAAAATTTAAAGAATTATTGACTTTAGAAGCGAATTTAAAAAAATCTATCAATAAAACATTTTTATACAAAACACTGATAGAGAAGCAAGCTTCATGCAATCAATTATATACCTATGTACAAACAGCATTAATCGAATTAGAGGATATCCTATCAGAAGCTAAATTAATATATTTTGAAAAGGCTTCCAGAAATGCATGGGTACACATCCATGAAATTCTAAAAAACAAATTAGCACACACTAAACGTACTATTCCTTTTAAAGTATTGGTGAACACCATCATTATATTAAAAAGGTGTTCAAAAACAACTCCTGAAAATTTACAGGAAGGCCGAGAAACAATGGCAGCCGAAGTGATTAAATTAGCGTCGTCCCTCATACCTCAATACGATGGCAATGGCGAAAGATTAAGTAACATAATTGCTGCTCTTACAGCATTAAAAACGGCAGTTACACAAGCAACTGAACCAATTGCGGTACAAATTGTGCTGTCAAAATTAGAGAAAAAGGCTAGGTCAGCAGTAGGAGACACTCCAGCCAATATTGATGCCATAATAAATAGTCTGAAACAAAAATGCAAGCATCACATCTCAGCTGATGTGGTCTTGGCAAAATTGAACGCTACTCGTCAAAGCGGAACGTTAAATAAATTTTCTTCTGAAATAGAAGAACTCACCAGTCAATTGGAAACTGCATACATTAATGATGCAATTCCAATAGACACAGCAACAAAAATGGCCAACAAAGCAGGAATCAAGGCTCTAGCAAATGGTCTCAAAAATGGGAGTGCCCAATTGATAATAAAATCAGGGACATTTGAGACTCTAAATGACGCAATAGGACGGGCTGCAGAAAATGACAATGATGCAGTCCCACCTGCAAATGTTCTCTATTTTAACAATAAGTACAAATCAAATTTTAGAGGAAACGGACCTCCATTCAAAAACAACTCTTATAGAGGAAACCATCGTCAAGGTCAGGGATGGAGAAACAATCATAACCCCCCTTGGCGACAACACAACAATTCAAATGGACGTAACTCCAACTGGAGAAACCATGGCAACAATAACAATTACAGAAATAATGACCGTCGTCAAGAAAGGTCATATAACAATCACGATAACAGGAACGGATCTGGAAGAGGTAGAATTTATAACGCGTCATCTGAGACAAATAACTCTGAGCAAAGAGGAGACGATAGAAACGACCGTCAAGAAAACCGACAGTCTGATTTTTTAGAGAGAAGGGATCGGGTAGACCGATCCTCTCAATAAATTTAAAAGCATCAAATTTTGTTTGCATAGAAACTTCAATGTCTGTGGGAAAAATAACATTAATAATAGATAGCGGAGCGGATACATCATTATTCAAAATCAACAAAGTAAACCCCGATAAATTAATAAATACATCAAGAAAAATTAAACTAATTGGAATCACAGACAACGAAATTGAAACCATTGCCACCGCAGATACAGAGTTAAATTTCGGCAATGGATTAAAAACCAAGCATACATTTCATTTAGTACCTAAGGAATTTCCTATTCAAACTGATGGAATTCTTGGACGTGATTTTCTTGCAGCAAATAGATGCAAAATTGATTACGAGTCATGGCTGTTGCATTTCGATTTAGGAAATGTATCAGTATCTGTACCTATTGAAGACAATTTCCAGAATGGATTCATACTTCCGCAAAGGAGTGAAACTATTCGACGATTAACGAACAAGACTTACAAAAGTGAAATGGTTGTACATGCTAAGGAAATTCAATCAGGAATTTTTTTGGGAAATGCAATCATTTCCGGAAAAGAACCAATGGCAAAATTCATGAACACTACGAATAAGCCAGTATTTATATCATACAATCAAATAAACCCTATTACAGAGCCACTTGACAATTATTACGTTCTGAAAAATAATCAAACCACTTCTCATAAAAACATACGTAAAGAAAATATTTGGAATAAAATCGATAGTGCGAATATACCAAATTTTATACAAAAAGATTTTAAACAATTAATATCGAATTACTCAGACGTATTCTGTTTAAGCGAAGATGCGCTTTCAACAAACAATTTTTATTATCAAGATATACACGTATCTGATAATATTCCGACATACATCCCAAATTACAAGCAAATACACTCACAAACGGAAGAAATACAAACTCAAGTGAACAAAATGCTTAATGAAAATATTGTGGAACATTCTGTTTCACCATACAATTCACCAATATTGTTAGTGCCGAAGAAGTCAAATGATAACAATAAAAAATGGAGATTAGTTGTCGATTTTAGACAACTCAACAAAAAGATATTAGCAGACAAATTTCCGCTACCAAGAATTGATTCTATTTTAGATCAACTTGGTAGAGCAAAATATTTCAGTACTCTTGACATGATGTCAGGATTTCACCAAATTCCTCTCTCAGAAGAATCACGCAAATATACAGCTTTTTCAACACCTTCCGGACATTATCAATATACGCGAATGCCGTTTGGATTAAATATCAGCCCAAACAGTTTTCAGCGTATGATGACAATAGCCATGGCAGGATTAACTCCTGAACATGCTTTTATATATATTGACGATATTATTGTAATAGGATGTTCTTCTAAACACCATTTGACAAATTTAACCAAAGTTTTTGAACGACTTCGTCAGTACAATTTAAAATTAAACCCCAGCAAATGTAAATTTTTTCAATCAGAAGTAACATATTTAGGGCATAAGATTACCGATCAAGGAATCTATCCAGACGATTCAAAATTTTCAGCGGTCAAAAATTTTCCCATTCCTACAAATGCTGATGATATTCGCAGATTTGTAGCATTTTGTAATTACTACAGGAAATTCGTGCCAAATTTTGCAGGAGTAGCGAAACCTTTGAATGATTTATTGAAAAAGAACACAAAGTTTGAGTGGACTAATAAATGTCAAACGGCATTTGAAAAATTGAAATCTTATTTATTATCTCCACAAATTTTAAAATATCCAGATTTCACTAAAGATTTTATAATAACTACAGACGCATCTAACGTAGCATGTGGAGCAGTGTTATCGCAAAACCACAATGGTGATGACCTTCCAATAGCCTACGCTAGCAAAACATTTAATAAGGCAGAAGCCAAAAAACATACAATTTTACAAGAAATGATTTCCATACACTGGGCAATCAATCACTTTAAACCCTACATATACGGGAGAAAATTCATAATTAGAACTGATCACAGACCTTTAGTATATCTTTTTGGTATGAAAGAACCAACCAAAAAGCTTACGCAAATGCGTCTAGATTTAGAAGATTACGACTTTGAAATCGAGTACATCAAAGGAAAAAATAACGTTGGTGCTGATGCTCTCTCAAGAGTAGCAATCACATCAAATGAATTAAAGGAAATGACAATTTTGAAAGTAAACACTAGGTCTATGACTAAAAATACAACAACAAGGGAACCTATTTCAAAGGATCTTACAGGTGCGCAACTGTCAATCTACGAAGTAGAAGATTCCTCAAAAACTTATCAACTACCTAAACTACACACAATAACACGTTCGAACGGAAAAATAATGATGATTATAACGGATCCAAAAGAAAAAGAAGAATTATGTGCAGTCACAGCCGATGGAACTCAGACACTAGAGTCCGTTTGTCTAAGGTTGAATGACATGCTTAAAGAAAAAAAGTTAAATAAAATAGCTATGTCGACACAAAATAATATATTCACGATTTTACCAGTAGAATCGTTTAAAAAGATCGCGATTAATGCATTTAAGGACGTGGAAATTTTGCTATATAAACCACGTAGAAGAATTGAAAATATAAACGAAATAAACAAAATATTACACGACTACCATGTGACACCAATAGGAGGTCACGTAGGACAAAACCGATTATATAAGAAATTAAAAGTCATATACGATTGGAAAAATATGAAGAAAACGATTGCTGGATTCGTAAAAACTTGCAAATCTTGTCGAATAAATAAGGTATATAAACATACCAGGGAGCCAAATATTGAAACCACCACCCCGGCTAAACCATTTGATGTAATATCAATTGATACAGTAGGACCTTTACCCCGGACAAACAACAATAATCAATACTGTATAACAATACAGTGTGATTTGACAAAGTATGTGGTTATAATACCCGTACAAAATAAAGAAGCTTCGACTATAGCAAGAAATCTTGTCGAGAATTTTATACTTACATTTGGAAACTTTCTTGAACTTAGGTCGGACCAAGGAACGGAATATAATAATGAAATACTGAATAAAATAGGAAAAATACTAAAATTCAAACAGAAATTTGCTACAGCCTATCACCCACAGACTATAGGTGCACTGGAAAGAAATCATAGATGCCTAAACGAGTATCTAAGATCTTTTTGCAATGAACACCATGACGATTGGGATGACTGGATTAAATTCTATACATTTGTTTACAATACAACGATACACACAGATACAGATTATACCCCACACGAATTGATCTTTGGTAGAAAAGCAAAGTTACCACAGGATATATTTAAAACCAAAGTAGAACCAATTTATAATTTAGAATTGTATTATAATGAACTCAAATACAAACTTCAGAAATCCAACATAATAGCAAAAACCAATTTAATTGAAGGAAAACAACATAGATTACAATACCTCAATAAATACACAAACTCAATAAAGTTATCAGAAGGAGATTTGGTTTATATAACGAACGAAAACAGAAAGAAATTAGATCCTCATTATATTGGACCATATAAAGTCAAAAATGTTGAAGAACTAAATTGTGAATTAGAAGAAATGAGTTCACGAAAGACCACTATTGTACATAAAAATAGAATAATTAAAATGTACTAACTTGATAACAGCATCAGTATAAAATAAATATATTAAGTATTAAGTGAACAACCGAGCCTAACTTGTTTCAAAAAAAAAAAAAATGAAAAAAAAAAAAAAAAATTTTTTTTCTACTATTTTGTAAAGATCTCTGGGACAGAATTTTTGTTTTAAATGATTTCGTTTCATATACATTTCACTAAATCATTCAAAAAAAAAAAGGGGGAAAGGTGTGCTGTGCATCTTCCCGCATAATCAATTACATCCCATAAATACGTACAGTAACTACCAAATCATATACAATTCAATTAGTAAGCATCAATGCTGTTTCCACTGTGCTATCTGCACACAGTAAGAATGGTCAGGAATGCATGTGCGGTCCGAGCGTTCTGACCCGACGCGCGGACACCTGTTTTGCTGACTCGTATTACGAGTGTAGTGGCCCCACAGGGCAGGGTACAATCAGAAGAGTCAAATAACCAAAACATTGGGTTCGATAGGTACATCGCCGAAATTTATATTGTCAGCTTTCTGTCCCAGGCGTCTAGTTAATTCTTTCTCTTTTTTACACATTGAACCATGAACAAGCATATGATAACCATTACAACTTTGTAAGCTATAAAAACCGAACCTTTTGAGAAATACAGCAATCTTTGCCCAACCTTGAAGGGGTTTCAATGTGCTCTGTTATTACTGATACCACATACCGAACTCCCTTCTTGATCTAGTGCCATGGTCCGTGCCATGTGCCACTAGGCAAGGAAGTAAGTCTTCCGCGTCGGATATATCGTTATCAGAGTCCTGTGATGGACTCTCCTCGCGAGTGATAAAGTGTTTCCGCAAAGCTATACGGTGAACCTGTGAGTGATAAAGTGTTCCAGCAGGCTATACGGGGAACCTGTGAGACAAGCAGGCTGTCGAATCGGAGATCCCGATCTGCTTCACTATCGGAAGCAATCGGTGCAGTGGTTCGTGGTACGTCGACAGTGGCTGCTCGAGCCACATGTCGAACGAGAAAGCGTTTTTTCGGGAACTGGACGATAAAGTGACGATTGACGTTGTGTTGGCCGATGGATCCGTGACGCGGTCGGCCGGTATCGGGGAAGGTGTAGTGAAGTGCATTGACAGTGATGGCCGCGTGAGAGACATTACCTTCAAGGAGGTATTGTACCTTCCGGAACTAGACAGTAGTTTGTTGTCAGTACGGAAGCTGACGCAAAAAGGACTGAAGGTGGAATTCGGCGGGTCAAAGTGCACAATTATGAATACGGATGGGAAAGAAGTTGCAGTAGCGCCACTTAGTGGAAACCTGTATCAGCTGAGTGTGGCGCAGGATGCACGGCTGAGCAAGGAGGCTCGGCATTCGGACAGCTGCCAGCATACCTGTCATCGGCGGTTCGGACACCGCGACCCAGCGGTGTTGCAGCGCATCGAAGCGGAGGATCTCAGCGATGGCTTCCAGGTGACGGACTGCGAAATCAGGCAAGTCTGCGAGCGCTGCCTGCAAGGTAAACTTTCTCGTATTCCTTTCCCTAAAATGTCAACTAATAGCTCCAGTCGGATCCTGGACCTGGTGCACACAGACGTGTGCGGTCCCATGAAGTGTGTCACGCCCGGAGGTTGTCGCTATTTGATGACCCTTATTGACGACTACAGTCGCTACACTGTGGTCTGTCTTTTGAGACAAAAGTCCGAGGCGGCCGGGTGCATCAAAAGGTTCGTGGCACACGTAAAGACTAAATTTGGGAGAGCGCCGTGCGTGATTAGATCCGACGGCGGCGGGGAATATGTGAATGAAGAGCTGAAAGATTTCTATGCTTCGGAGGGAATTCAAGCTCAGTACACGGCCGCCTACTCCCCACAGCAGAACGGTGTTGCGGAGCGGAAGAACCGCAGCTTCCAGGAAATGGCAACCTGTATGTTGCTGGATGCAGGTCTCGATAAGCAGTACTGGGGGGAGGCGGTCATGACTGCGGGCTACATCCAGAACCGGATGCCGTCGCGTTCTGTGGACAAAACGCCGTTCGAGAGATGGTTTGAACGGAAGTACTGCGCCACAGAGACAATGGTTGCCGATGTTCTGACCAAGCCGGTCGGAAGCGTGAAGCAGAAGCAGTTCGCGACAGCGTTGGGCTTGACCGACGAGGACGGTCGGGCTAAAGGTGGTGCGTAACATCAATATCGAGGAGGAGTGTTGGTGGGGGCGATATTTAGTAACGCCACCCCTGCGACGTCGATCATGAGTCGACGAAGTCGACGAACAAGAGAGAGAGCGTAAGTAACGAACGGAAACAGATTTCCCCCTTCAGTTAGAACTGTACCGCGATCGAATAAAGTTGTATTCATACCGAGCTACGTGTGTTGAGTTTCTTTTCTTCCCTCGTTGCGTGTTTCCCGTAGTGGACATTTGTCGGGAGTTTTCCGCTGTGATAACCTGGTGGTCGTCGGTTTTCCCACAGCAGTTTCCACCGAATCCATGGTAAAATTAAGAACTGTACCAACAATTTTCAACCGAATGCAAAATTCTGTTAACTGTACAGAAACATTGTCAATATTGCCATGCGTGCAGTACCGTTGACTGAAAATATTCTTGGTTCTACTATTAGGGCATTGTAATTTCGACCATGTCGACTTGAATGTTGCTCGTCTCAGTAATTCAGGAGTCTCCGGGGTTTACAAAAAACTCCAGGCGTTTTCAGGGTTTCAAAACGTTTCAATTGTCAGGAGGTACCAAGAGAATTTGACGGGGATCTCAGGGTGGTTTTAGAGGAGTTTCAAGGCGTTTTATGAGTGCAGGTTCGGAGGGACTTCAGGGCGTTTTCAGGAGGTTTTAGGAGAGCTTCTTTGGGGATTCAGAGGTTTCTAGGCGCTTCAACACGTTTTAGGGAGTTTCCAAGAGGTTTCAATGAGTTTCATGGGGCTTCAGGGCTCCCAAAGATTACAGGAGGCTTCAGGTGATTTCAGGAGAGCTTCATTGGAGTTTCAGATGTTTCAAACCGTTTCAAGACGTGTCGGGGTTCCGAAAGGTTTCAAGGGGTTTCCGTGTGCTTTAGGAGAGTTGAGGAGACACTCAAAGGATTACAGGATGTTTCAGGGTCTTTTCAAGGCGTTTCAATCCGTTTCAAGATGTTTCACTGGGGTTTCAGGGGATCTCCGGGGAGGAAAGCTCCAGGGACTCTCAAGAAAACTTTCGAATGTTTTTCAAGACGTTTCAGTAGTCAGGAAACATCAAGACATCATTTTTGGCAGTGTTGTACTTCTTACAACAGCGCGCGTCCTGAAGGATTAAAAGAAGTTTACGGGGACTTCATGGTGGTTTTATAACGTTCCATGGAGTTTTATGAGGTTCCATGGAGTTCCAAGGGACATTAGGGCAGAACCTGAGAATTTCTCAGGAGAACTTTATTGGAGATTCAGAGGTTTCAATGCGAGCTTCAGGATGGCTCCCAAGGATTTCAGGAGGCTTCATGCGATTTCAGAAGAGCTTTATTATTGGGATTTCAGAGGTTTCAAGGCGTTTCAAGACGTTTCAGGGAGTTTCCGAAAAGTTTCACGGTATGTCAGTGAGCTTCAGGAGAAACTCAGAGGATCTCCAGCTCAATCCATCAACGCAAACAATAGTTACAGCATCTCAATCTTGGCAATTTTGTATGAAAATCGGCGTTTGTTCGATCAATTAGGCGCTGTCCGTAAACTACGTAGACTTTTTTGGGCCATTTCAGAACCCCCCACCCCCTCGTAGAGTTTTGTTCATACAAAATTTTCAAAACCTGTATGGACTATGGAGTGTAGACTCTGGTCAGAAACCCCCCCCCATCTCCGCTTAAGAGTCTACTTAGTTTATGGACAGGTCCTTATGCACCACAGTGTACATAACTACAGGGGTTCAATACATATACATTCATTTGCACAAACATTTTTCATGGGATTTTCAAAACGTTTCAATGTGTTGTTCCTGGGGGCTTCAAAGGCTATTCAGAGAGTTTAAAGAGTGATCTAAACGGGTTTGAATGCGCTTCAGTGGTATTGAAAGTGTTCTAGAGAGCTACAGGGAGTTTTGTGGGAGTTTCAAGGAAGCTTACGCAGCTCCCACAAGGCTTTTAGAATCGTTTTAATGGGATTCAAAACGTTTCGAAAGGTTTCAGGAGATTTCAGGGTGTTCAGATGTTCAGGGATGTTCAGATACTGTATAGTAAGTTCAAATTCCGGTCAACGTTGTGTGGCAAAGGGCCACCGGGTCATCTCAGATGTGTAGGCTTGGGTGAACAGAAAGCATATAAAAGCAAACTTTGATTTGAAGTGTAGCACTTCTCTAGCATTATGATGGTCAAACGACACCCAAACCCGTCGTATGAATGTATGAAACGACGGCCGCCTTTGTATGCCTCCTCTGAAAAACAGCTGGCGCAGTCGAGAGTACCGAGCGCTTTGATACTTGGAGCGAAGTAGACGGCACCTGACGGCACTACTTGGTTCGATAAAGAGTGCAGAGAGGTCTAAGACTTAAGAAAAACGCAACGCGATCGGTCATGCTGCAGAGAAGTGGAAGCTACGAAGAACGACAAAATGGAATTGTTGTGCTCTTTTCAATAAACATGAAAGTTATGATGATTAACCTGGGCTTGTTAGGAGAATATCTGTAAATAAAAAGAAAATCGCGTTAAGTACTGTTCCTTTGAATTCCACTAAGAATTTGCATCATTTGACAGGTACGTATTTCGACCTCAACTGTAAGGTCGTCTTACAGTTGAGGTCGAAATACGTATCTGTCAAAGAATGCAAATTCTTAGTGGAATTCAAAGGAACAGTACTTAACGCGATTTTCTTTTTATTTATGAAAGTTATACTGTAAGCTCAACTCATCTAGCAACGACTTCGTTCCTCGTGCCGAAACGTCCAGATAAGGACAAAAGCTTTTTGACGGACGGGCATGAGGAGATTGAAAAGTGGAAGCAGTACTATGATGAGCATCTGTAGGACGCAGAGAACGTAACCCCGGGAACAACCAAATTTTCGAGAAAGGATTAGTCAAAACTTACCGTAACAGAATCAAACGGATGATCCTGCTGCACCTCGAACACCTTTATCCGGGCTGTGGATGCGATTTTTACCAGATCTACCCGTGGATAGTCCGACACCAGCGTCGAGTTCCACAATCTAGCCGTTACGTTGATGAGCACCTGGGCTTTCGGTTGCACGTCGTACACGTTGCACACGATCGAAATGCATTTGGCAGTGTTTCGTTTGCAGTCCATGTGCACGATGTCGGTCTGCTTGCCGTCTTTGTCGGTTAATCGTTCGGCACGAATGATCATCGATCGATCCCGACGGACTCGATTGAGCGAATTTTCCGATGCGGATGAGTGGGATGTTTGCTTGGCAAACGACACCCGTTCGGACTTTTCCGAAGAAAATGTGAGCGACTTGTTGTACGCTCGTTGCGTGTAGCGCTCCATTTGCACCAGATCGTTGAGCACAGAGGATTTCTTCAATCCAAGGGGATTGATGGCCGAATGCGGATCGACGACACAGTCACCTCCGTTGGTTGCTGAAATTAATGGATAATGTCAAGTTGTAATATTCTGCCTGGCAAATTAAAGACGAATCGATACATACCATCAACAGAGGGCGTATCGGTCAAGTAGAGCAGCCATTTTCCCTGCGGTTTATCGTTGGCCACCTGGTGGGGCCACTGAATGTTAACCTGCACTTTCGGAGCCCGCCACGGTCCATCGTTGTAGATCTGAAATTATGATTGATTGAGAAATTATTGATCGGATGGGACCGCGAGGTCACATGACGGTGGTGGCAAAGCTTACGAGATAGATGTGTTGCACAGCCGTTCCGATATCTTCTACCGTTTCCATCGCACTTTCACCTTTCACGTCTCCGCCGTAGAATGCTTGTTCGGGATGGGCAGCTCTGTTGAAGGATACAAAATTAACCAGGTTAAATGTGGGTTTGAGTGTGACTGTTCTATTAGAGAATGTATCGTGCTGTGCATGCACGAAAGACCGATCCTCCTATAATGCCGGGTTTGAAACCCGTGGCTGTCACGCCGAGGCTCTGGATTGGATTAAATCTTGCTCAGACATATGTACTTCCAAAATTTCGAGGGATAACTAATTTGAAGAAAGCCGAAAAAGTTGCCCATAATTTTAGTAAGGCTTTCACTAACCCAATTGAATATTAGGTTTCAGTACATTTTCGACAATTTATTGGAATCTATTATTAAGAAATTCAAGAAACTTATTAAACAACTTCCAGAAACTATACACAGCATCAAGTTCATAGTAGTTGACAAAAAAGTACGAAAAGTTCACAAGAAATGATAAACCGCAGAGGTACATACCCAGATATGCTAATCTTGGCACGTTTGATAACGTGAACCACGTTGCTCGTGCTGTTCTTCGTGCCCTCGAGCAGCGCCGACGTAGTATTGACGAACACCTGGAAGGTCAGCTTCGATACCAGGTCATCCACCCGCTGGGGATCAAATCGCAGCGAAAGTTTCGCCACCGCATCTCTCCGCATCGGATTACCCAGTGAGCAGTCAACGAGCGTGGCATTGAACTGGGTGCATGTGTACAGGCTCTGGAAAGACAAAAAAAAAACGCGGCGTTGACGTTATTAGATTCCACTATCGCTTGCGATGCGATTGCATTCCGAAGAAGATATGTATGTACCTTTGTTCCACTGTACGATATACTGGGATCGTGTTTCACAAACAGATGGGTTTCGTACGCTGAATCGGCATGATTAGAAACACTCACGTTGAGCAGTATACCACGATCCCGGCCGAGCACCAGCGAGTATGAACCGTCGCCTGGGTGAAATATATTTTTTTTATTAGTGATATTCAATGTACAAAAGAATAATGTTCGTTGTTCAATTTAAGCTACTAACCTTGTTGTTCCAAGGAAAGCTTGGACTTGACGTCAATCTTCGACTGGCAAATGCCGTCCTGGCCGCAATCCTTTTGGAACGTAGCTTCAAACGTACGATCAGCCTGGGTTTGGTCCAGAATGGGATCCAATGCGTCCAAAGCCGACAATGGCAGCGTAGTGTCCACAATGGTGTAATTCAAGCGGAACCGAATCGGATTCTGAATATCCCGTGTATTGTCCTTGATGTAGACAACCTCTTCGCGGCACTCCTGTCGCCCGTCGGTGATGACGCTGATTCGTTTTCGCAAGATGTTCGAACGATTGCGCGTGTCCGGCCCGAAGTAGACGCGTGAGAATTTTTTCAAGTTGTTGTACGTCTCCGCTTCGATCGTGTAGATCAGGATCAAGTGCTGCGGCTGACCGCTGGAGTGGCCCGATTCTTCGTATGGCTCGATCGAACAGCACGCCCGGAAGGAGAAACTGAAAGTGGGAGAAAAGTATATACATACAGTTACTACTTGAAAAATTATCGGCATTATCAGCACCTTCGGGTACATGGAACGGTGTCGAAGGAACGGTAGGCTCTACGAGGAGTGAAGAAATGTGGGAGAAGAAAGCAGCGCGGACGGTCATGCTGTAGCATGAGACCCGGCAGAAGGTGGAAGATACTAACGAAAGCGGAAGCAGCATTTCGAAAAGAAAAACGCTAGCAGAGTATGAAGAAATATGAAGAAGTATGAAGAAACGCAATGCATCCCGAAACGACTTCGTACCACGCGCCGAAATGTTCCAGAATAAGGACAGAAGCTTCTTGAAGAACTTACGTAAGGTAATCGAAAGGTAGAAGAAGCCCTTTGACCACAAAGCAGGCACTGAGGACAGCGGACATGGGCGTAGCCAGAGGGGTGCTGGGGAATTTGTTAAGAACGCTTTTCTGGAATTTCCAAAGGACTTCCTCATGGGATTACTTCCGGGCATCCTCATAGGATTTCTTAAGGAATTCCTTCAGGTTTTCCTTCAGAAATTCCTCCAGGGTTTCACCCGGGAATTTCTTCTGTGTTTCTTTCAGGAACAACTCTAGGGATAATTTTAAAAAGTCCTCCAAGGATTTGGAATACTTTTTAGAATTCCTTCAGGAGTTCCTCTTGGAATTATTTCAGGAGTTCCTCCAGAAATTTATCCAGTTATTCCTCCAGGGACTGTTTGGGGATTTCCTTAGGAGTGCCTTTAGGAACTGTTTCCGGGATTCCTTCAGGAACTGCCACAAGGATTTCTCAAAGAGTTCCTCCTGATATTGCTCCAGGAATTATTCCAGGATTTCCTTCAGAAATGCCTCTAGAGAATCCTCCAGACATTCCTCCAGGAATTTTTCTAGAGACTCCTCCAGGAGTGTTTCTAGAGATTCCTCTGTTAATCCCTACAGGCATTCCTCCAGGATATCCTCCAGGGATTCCTCCATGGATCCTCCAATAATTTCTGCAGAGCATAGGTCGGGAAATCTAGGAATTCCTCCAGAGATTCGTCCAGGAATCGCTTCAGGGATTCTTCCAGGAATTTCTCCAGGGATATTCCCAGTGTTTCTTCCAGGGAATCCTCCAGAAATTCCTTAAAAGGTTCCTGCAGGATTTTCTTCAAAAATGCCTGTAGAGAATCCTCCAGATATTTCTTCAGAAATTCTTCTAGAGACTCCTCCAGGAGTGTTTCTAGAGATTCCTCTGTTAATCCCTACAAGCATTCCTCTAGGATATCCTCCAGGGATTCCTCCAATAACTTCTGCAGGGCATAACTCGGGAAATCCTTCTTTGTTTTTTTATCTGGAAAACCTTACTTTAAAAATTCCTCCATAGAGCCTCCCAGGAATTAGGCCAGGAATTTGAGATTTCTTCTAGAATTTTTCTAGGGATTCCTCTCAAAATTCGTCCAGGAATTTCTGCAGAATATTCTCCAAGGAATCCTCCAGAAATTTACCTAGGATTTCTTTCAGGGTTTCCTCATGAGATGTCTTCAGATATTTCTCAAGGTATTCCTCCCATAATTTATACAGGAATTCTCCGGGAATTCCATCAGGGATTCTACAGGGCTTCCACCATGCATTCCTGATGCTTCTTTAGGGATTTATCCAGGAAATCTTCCAGGGATTGCTCCGGGAATTCTTCTAGGGATTGCTCCAGGAATTCCTCAAATAATTTCATCAGAAATTCCTCTCAGGTTCTCTTCAAAAATTCATTCAGGAGTTCTTTCAGAAATTTCATTAATCCTTCAATCATCATTCCAGGTTCTCTTCAAAAATTCATTCAGGAGTTCTTTCAGAAATTTCATTAATCCTTCAATCATCTTTCCAGGGATCTACGTGCATCAAAAAGCATATTTCTCCCTGTTTCTCTATTTTTCTCTCATTCCCCCACTTTCATTAGCTGTAACTCACGCTAGAGAAGTTCTCCTGTAGAAATCCCTGAAAGTCACAAAGGAAATCCTGACAGAAGTCCTGTTCAGAATCCTTATATGGCATCCTCAAAGAAATCACGGAAAAAATTTCGACTGGAAGCTCCCAGATGGAATCATAGGAGAAATCCCTTGAGGAATGTCACAGAAACTGGAGAAGAATCTTTGAAGGGACCACAGAAAGAATGTTGGCATGAATACCTGAAGACTCCCGCGAGATTCCCTGAAGGAATACAAGGAGAAATCCCTGAAGCAATCCTAACAGGAACCGCTAAAGGAATCCCCCGAAACCGAAGGGATCTTTGGAGGAATTTCAGCAGTAATCCCTGAAGGAATGCCGAGAACATTTGTTAGTCCAAGATTTTCTAAAGCAATCCCAGCAAAATTCCCTAAAGGAATCCCGGGAGGATTTCCTATAGCAGTTCTGGGAGTCATATCTGGTAGAATCCTGAGAGAATTGAAGAAATGCCGGCTAGAATATCTAAAAGAATCTTGTCAAGATTTTCTAAATCAAGGATTATTTTGTTCCTGAAGGAATCCCGTAGAGAATACCTGATGGAATCCTTAGAGAAATCATGTTAGGAATCTTGGATGAAAGCTTAGCTTCAGGAATCCCTGAAAGAACCATATAGGAGATAGCGGAAGGAATTTCTTTAATCCGTGAAAAAAAAACTCGGGAAGAATTTTTGAAGGAACCCCATCAGAAATTCCGACACGAATATCTAAAAAATCTAAGGTTGCCTGAAGAAATCTTGGCAGAAGTCTATATTCCTACATATTCCTTTTCGGGATGAATCACTAATGGAATAACAGCAGGGATTCCGAAAATAATCATTGAAGGAGTTTAATCCCTCAGAGAATGCCGAATAGAATAACTAAAAGAATGCTTTTAGAATTTTCCGAAGCCCTGCAGAAATCCCTGAAGAGAACTCGGGAGCAACCGTTTCCAAGAACATCTGAAGGAATCCCGGGTGGAATCCTGGGTAGATTCTCGAAATGAATGCCTGAAGAAATCCCGGAAAAAAAATCCTGAAGGTATCTCACCATTTCGTGGCCGCCATCTTGGATTATGATCCACCATTTTAATTTCTGGTTCGCCATATTGGATTTCAAAATGCCGTCGAATATCGATTTTTGACTTCTACTCATCAAGCTCTCAAGCTCGATCGATAGATACACATATTGTATGGTATCATAGCTCAAACTACCATTTCGAGGCCGCCATCTTGAATTATGGTCCGCCATCTTGGTTTTCAAAATAGCGTCGAATATTTATTTTTAAGTTCTGCTCATCAAACCCTATCGGTAGATGGGAGGAGGACGGTCAGGCTAAGGCCGGGGTGGCCTCTGCTGTACATAGTAGCCGCCTCCATTCCACTCGGTCCATGGCTGTTTGCCTCCAGTTCCGCACTCTGCGTAGGGTCCGCAGATCGTCCTCCACTTGGTCGATCCACCTAGCTCGCTGCGCTCCACGTCTTCTTGTACCGGTCGGATGACTCTCGAGAACCATTTTAGTCGGGTTGCTATCCGACATCCTGATGACGTGACCCGCCCACCGTAGCCTCCCGATTTTCGCGGTATGGACGATGGTTGGTTCTCTCAGCAGCTGATGCAGCTCGTGGTTCATTCGCCGTCTCCAAGTCCCGTCTTCCATCTGCACTCCGCCGTAGATGGTACGCAACACCTTCCGTTCGAAAACTCCAAGGGCGCGTTGGTCCTCTGCACGTAGGGTCCATGTTTCGTGCCCATAGAGGACGACCGGTCTAATCAGCGTTTTGTAGATGGTTAACTTCGTGTTACGGCGAACTTTATTCGATCGTAGAGTTCTGCGGACCCATACTGAATAGTATCCGAAGCCGCATTTCAGTTAGATATACAGGGGATGGCCAAAATGTTTGGGATAGGCAACTTTTTTCTCCCACAAAAAAATTCAACATGCTGTAACTTTTCATAGAGTGCATCGAAAAATCTCAAATTTTGACTGTTTGTCAACCTATTATATGTGCATCATTGGTAGAAATTTGGGCTCGATTGATTAATTTTTCGCGAAGTTAGAACCGTTCGGCTAAAACACTATTATTTAGACATCTCATTTTTGAACTGTCATATCTCGGAAACCAGTGAACCGAATTGAATGATTTTTTTAACGGTTATCAACAATATATTGATACTTAATACGACGTTATAAAATGTAATATTTTCTCACGGAAAATTAAGTTATAATGGATTGAAATTTTTACCCATATAGGCGCTGTCCATAAACTACGTAGACTCATTTTTGGCCATCTCAGACCCCCCCTCCCCCCTCGTAGACTTTTGTTCATACAAAATTTTCGAAATTTGTATGGAGCGTAGACTTTGGCCAGACCCCCCCGTCCCCCCCTAAGAGTCTACGTAGTTTATGGACAGGCCCATAGAGGAAAATAAGTCAAATTTACAATACCGCACAAAAATTACTAAATCTGTTCTTCCTTCAATCTAAATAGGCTCTAATATATCTGATAGGAGATAACTTGAGAACAGAAGAGGAAGATCTTTGGATATCAACACTAAAATTTATTGACATTGATGTAAAAAAAAAATACATTTTTTCGAGAAAAATCGAAATGATAACTTTTTTCAACATTTAAAAAGTACCTATGTTTGAATAGTTTGTGAAGCATTTACATATTGTTAGTGTACGTTCAAAATTTCATTCAATTCGGTTCACTGGTTTTCGAGATATGACACCTCAAAAATGAGTTGTCTGAAAAATAGTGTTTTACGCGAACAGTTCTAACTTTGCGAAATAATAATCAATCGAGCCCAAATTTGTACCAATGATGCACACATAATAGGTTGACAAACAGTCAAAATTTGAGATTTTTTGATGCGCTCTATGAAAAGTTATAGCTTGTTGAACTTTTTTGTGAGAGAAAAAAAAATTGCCTATCCCAAACATTTTGGCCATCCCCTGTATTTAATATATTCTGGAGCTTCGGCAGCCATCTTGGAACCTAAACCGCTATCTTGAATCCCAATACTATTATAATTTGATTGAAATTGCTTGACGCATTCCAGAGTTATGCCGTTATACATACACATAGACATACAAATAGACAAACATATAAACATCCATATATACATTGACTTTTGTATGTATTGATAACTCTGCCGAAGACATGAACTATAAATTATTAACCATTGTTAAGAATCCACGGGAATAAATTACTTTCGCATTGTAAATGAAGATCGTGACAATATGTAATCTTTGCAGCATCGTTTACGCCACCTAGTGAACCAATCACAAACTATATTGCCAACTAAGAACAAGGTATGGGTGTAAATTTTGATTAATTCCGTAGATGTTCACATAAAAAAATTGTCATATTTAAAGGACGATGTGCGTTGGGGCATATGTTCTATAAATAGGACCCTGGGTGGATATTGATTAACATTGCGCTAGAGGGTATCATGTGGAAAACTGGGTGCATCAGCCGGAGACCGATTTTCAACCAATCCGGACAATTTAATTGCTTCGTTGACGATATGTAAATATATCAATGGCAGACCGTTTGAAATGGTCACTGAGCTCTATATCCGCCTCTTACGCGAAGCGTTCCTGATGGTATGTGAAACTGAGCAAGAAAAGACATGCCTTAGCAGCAGTGTTACAAAAAACGGGGATACACTCGAGGTTTGTTGCTAACGGCTGTTTATAACGCGAGCCGTGAAACATTAAGATGATTATGCGTCTTAATATTTCACGGCGAAAGTCGTGTCTACTATGGGGTCCAGACATACGTCCAGAAGAACTGCGGTTAGAAAAGTTTCCTTATCGTTCAAAACGTCAAATTTCGCTCTAATCTCCTCGTGATCAATAACATATAGTTACGATTAAAAGGTGGAAGCAGCATTTTGACGAACACCTAAATGACACAAAGAACGTAAGAACGGATGATCAGGTTAGCGGAATTCGCTTATCACCGATAACGAATGAGTGGAGGGAGAGCTATCAGGCCGGCTACGATGACAGCCAGTCGACAACGGATCATAGATATTCATTGTACAACAAATCCTCCAGAAATGCCGTGAATACCAGATCCCAACGCATCACTAGTTCATCGACCTCAAGGCGACAAACTACAATATGGACTGCTAAGAGCTATGTACAATTTGGGAGGGAAGGGCTTTCTCGGGAAGCTTGCCAGAGTTTTGGGAGAACTGCCCAGTTCATACTTCGGGGACGGCAACAAGGGCTTGTACTTTATGCCTACTACCAACTAATATCTGCCTCTGCAGGTTTAATGTATCGAGTCGTGTTGAGCTCGAGCCGAGGTACGATTGCTGAAAAATTCGGTGAATTTATCTGCATTGCTCTACTCACCATGTGGCATTGGCAGTGGGATCCGCTCGGCAGCCGGGCTTCGTAGGATCGATATTCTGCAACTCCTCACTTTTCACCGATGTCTTAATGTTCGTAATGGGTCGTGCCAACAGCGTAGTTACAGCCGCAGAATCGTACGCACCGATAACCAAATCCGGATAGGTATTATTATCCAGATCGATTCCTCCAGACAGGGAACCCCCAAAAGTCTTCAATGTGGGCACCTTGAGACCCAGAGAGCTCGATGATATCACTTGCGAAGGTTTTGTAGACAATCCATTTGATGTTCCCAGATATATGTACACAACACCGTTGCCTTCATAGGGTGCCCCGATGGCAATATCTTCGCAACCGTCTTTATTGATGTCTCCCAAATTGGCAAGGGCCATGCCGAACTGTGAATCAACTTTCCCTGTCAGTTTGGTCGTGTAGTTGTCCGCAAAGTTGTTATTCATGTTCTCATACACGTAGACGGCTCCACCTTCTGATTTGGAGAAGTAGAACGGTGCTGCGACCAGTAGATCCGGTGCACTGAAATATAGATTTGGTTAAGCCTAAATCCTTAAAGATATTCTTTTTCTACTTACTGATCACCGTTCACATCTGCAGTAGTCATTTCGTATCCGAAACTGGAACCGAACTGCTCACCTCGCAGCTCTTTCTCCTTGACTATTGGGTTTCGCTTATTTCGATTCGAGAAAATAATCACTTGCCCATTCCCCCGAGATCTAGGAGCACCTCCCGCGTAGGACATGTAATCCCCAAAGTACTTTCCTCCGGTTACCGACATTCCTAGAAACAATTACCAAAGTTTAATGCTACCACATGGCGACCGTGGACCACCACCATTTTACCTAGATAGCTGTAATTGGGAACCGGCGAGTCCACATTCTCATGTGCTCCATAGTACTGCGTTTTATCTCTTGACAAGAACTCCCCGTCGATTTCCACTGCAAACACCGTACCCTTCCAGATCATGACCCCAGGGGTTCCTATCACGGCGGTGCCATCGTCCAAGATCATCCCGGAAGTGCCGGCCTGACAGAACGCGTACTGCTCGTGTTCCCGTTCGATGGACCGTCCCAGACACACTTCCACAGCGAATCCAAACGAGAAATCGTTGTTCAGCACGTAGCACAGACCTTGGCCCAGGTGCAGTCCATTTTCCTTGGCCTTTCCTCGGTCATGGACCTTCATGTATCGGTGGGCGCAAACGAAAATCTGTGATTGAAAGAATAGGCATTTTGATTCTGAACTATTCAGATCGGCAAGGTATGCAATACCTTGTTTTCCTTTCCGCCGGACTTGACCGTCACGCCCAGCCATTGGTTTGTCTTGAGCTCGTCCATACCCGGAGGCGCAAGACTGTCGTCATCCTCATCGTCACCTTTTTATGTTAGAAAATCACAAAAATTAGAATAATGCACGAAACAGACTGGTCAATCAAAATGCACAGCAAACCCAGGGGATATCAACCATGGGGTGGTGTTGTTGGGGGGTGGGTTAGGATTCTGGGACTGTAAAAACCACGTGTTAGCAGCGTGTCACAGACAATCGAAATATGAACCTTGGAAATGTAATTGTAAGTTACGATTTTTGATGGGCAAGGTGTCACGTCTGATTGTCTGTTACTTTATGTACTGTAACTGCAGGATTATCTTTGTTTTAAATTGAATGGGTGCATGGCATTGTTACATGACCGAATTGATAAGAGACTGCCCATAAACCACGTAAACTAAACTTTGGTCAACAACAACCCCTCTTTCGTTGGTTTTCGTTGGCTTTCATCCATGAAAATGTTTTATTTTTTTCAACGGTGCGTAGATTGTAGATGGAGTCTCCCCTCCGCAAAAAAATGTGGCTTATGAATGGTCTCTATTAGGATTATGGAATGGATAGCAATAACGTTAGATAATGTTTGTTTTCTGAAGTTTAGTAATTTAAAAGTTTATGATTAATATCATGCTCGTTGTAAATTGTACACACCCAAGTATTAAAAAAAAATATTTACAAGCATAATTCAGAGAAAATAACAACCACATCGAATTGCAGGAAACGAGCTTCTAAAAAATCCGGCTTGCAATCTTGTTTTATTCAAGCCTTTGGCTAGTTCTTACCGTAGTTTAGTTACACATAAAGCCTGAAGTTCATAAGCACAAATGCATGGAGAAATGGCCAGTAATTTTTCCAATAATTTCTCCGGAAATTCATCCATAGATTGTTTTATTTTCTTAAAACAAAAAATTTTAGTTTCTTAAAACAAAAGATGTTCCATTAAAAAATTCAGGAGTTGCTACGATTTTTTGTACGAATTCCTTCAGTAATTTCTCTGAGAACTGCTTCATGATGGCTTCCGGTAATTGTTCCAAGGATCTCTTCGTTGGTTCATCCAGAAGACTTTCAGGAATTACTCTGATTTTTTCATGTGCATCCTTAGAATACTCTACGAAATTCTCAAATAATGATTTGGAAAAATCTTCTGAGATTTCCCGCATAAATTCTTCCACGAAACTATCTACGAAAACCTCCAAGTATTGAATTTTCTCCGACTATTCTTCGAAAACTACTCCAGAATTGCTCCAACATTTTCTCCGAGAATTTCTACTGGCATTTTTTAAACAATTTCTGCAGGAATTCGTCTAATAATTCACCTAGAAATGCATTCTAAAAATCATTATGTTCATCAAATTTTTCCAGGTATTTATCCGGGATTCTTTTCGGATGTTGCTACCTTTTTTGCATTGCTCTGATCATTACTCTTGAAATTAAATCCGTAATTTTTCTGAGAATTCCTTGACGAGTTTTCTCAATAATCCTCTAGGTTCCACCGAGGATTCCTCCAAGAACTTCTACAGAAATTTTTGTCAGGTTTTTGTTTGCAAAAATTCCTTCAGAATTTTACAGTGAGTTTCTCAAAGAGTTCTAAAAAGTTCTCCAGCAATTCGTGTGACATTTATTTTCAGATTTTTCTACATATTCCAGAGCTAAAAAATGCGTAACTACTCCGAATTTTACTAATATTCTTAAATTATGCAAGGATTAGTGTAGCAAAGATTCTTACAAAATTTCCGGGTATGATTCCTTCAAGATTTTTTCCGTGAGTCGGCATATAAATTCCTCGCAAGAATCCATCAAGAATTTCTTTGAGGGTCCTTCGCAAGTTTGCCCAAGATTTTTTCTAGGAGTATTTCCAAAATCTCCTGTGTTATTTATTTCGCAGGATTCCTCCAAGGCTTCTCCGAAGATTCATATAAAAATTTAAGTGGAGATTTTTCGGGATTCCTTCAGCAATTCCTACCGCTATTTTTCGAATATTTAAGGTAAATGTCACGGACTACCTTTGAAAAATGCCAAATGATATTCACCGTGAATATGTCCTCTTTCAAAAAATATAAAGTTTTCAATAATAATTTACGATATTAGATTAGATATTTCAAAATTTATGACTCTCTGTTTTGACCCAATCTCACCCTCAGACCCATTGTCACCCCCATCGACGGTATGTTAATAATTCGATAATAATTTATTTTGGCAGACACCTACCTTAACCTTTAGCACAATGATTCATACAAAAATAAGGTCCAAATCTATATATCTATCTATATACATATAAATGAATTTCTGTCTGTCTGTCTGTCTGACCGTTATGCATTCAAAAACTACTGAACCAATCGAAGTAAAATTTTGTATGTGGGCGGATTTGAGGCCAGGGAAGGTTGGTGTGAGACCTCTTCGGTCTCTGGAACGGGGGGCTCCAATACAGATGACTTTGCGGGGAACGTCCCTATAGCGCTGTATGTCAAAAAAAAAAACACAGTAGGTAGGCAGTACGACGTTTGCCGGGACAGCTAGTATATATATATAAATGAATTTCTTTCTATCTGTCTGTCTGTCTGTCTGACCCTTATGCATTCAGAAGCACTGGACCGATCGGCGTGAAATTTTGTATGCGAGTGCTTTTAGGGCCGGGGAAGGTTCATAGCTCGGCGTGGGACCCCTGCGGTCTCTGGAAAGGGGACTCTTATACAGATGACTCTGCGGGGGATGTCCCTATGGAGCTGTGTGTCAAAAAACACAGTAGGCAGGCAGAACGACGTTTGCCGGGAAAGCTAGTGATGATGATGATGATGATTGTGTACCCACCATCAGCGCAAGGATTACCTATGGCTGCAGAGTCATACCGGAACGGAATGATCTACCTGATGGTTTGTTGTAGCAGGGTAAGCTAAATTCACTGGAGACCTTCGGAAAACAACATGATAATTGTTATCTCGTGACAAAGTCTGGCCACCCCACGAACATTTGCCCGGAAACCAGTTCATTTAACTTCCTTAGGCTACCCCTCCGAAATCCCCATATATGTCATGTTCAAATATAAAAAGTAATAATAAGGAACGAACTCACCGGGTAATCCTGACCAGCTGGTTTTCTATGTTTGGCTTTGGTCTCAGCATGCAAACGGTCCAAACCATATAAAATGTGCACTCGTTCACACCAAAAGACGAAATGCGGCATGTTTCAGCCTCCGCGCCCTGCTTGTCACTGACGACCGACGACCGTTCACTCTTCCATCAGCGTTCCACCCAAGTACGAACGAGAACACAAAGAAAAATGCAAAAACGCGGTAAAGACGAAATGCGGCACACGGTCGTTTGTGAAAACCCATGAATGGGTGAAAAAACACCCACTTTCGCTAGAAGTGCCTCTCCCCATTTAATGGGTAAAGACTGTTTACCCATTAACGGGTAGACACAGTTTATGTCAAATGATGGGTAAATTTTTACCCATTTTGAAAAAGCGCCGGCGCCGTAAAATGGGTGAAAAAATACCCATTTCGAGGAAGATGTTTTTATATGGAAATTTCAATGGCATTAAAATAAACTTAACTAAGAAAACTCATTCCTATTGCACTTTATTTGAAAAATAATACATTTTCCTGCGACTGTAAAATATATTAATTACATTCACTTTATAATTGCTGCTAAAAATCATCATCGAACTGGAATCCGGAAGTCGAACGTCCTGGTGGTGTCGAGGGTGGTGTATTCCAAAATGAAACCTTAAAATTACCAAGAATTTCCCAATAAAATATTGAAAACGACGATTGTATTGAATAATGTACGTTACTAACCTTTTGTATAGAAAACGGCGCCAGTAGAATTGATGCAGGAAACCTTCAGCGAGCGCTCGAGCGAGCGAAAGCAGAAAAAAAGTTCACTTTTGAACAGAAGAAGCTCTCGACTAACCAACGTTCTAACTACTTTTTCACCCATTAATGGGTAAATGGTCGGATCATTTAAATGGGTAAATTTTTACTCTTTTATTATTGTTATTTTCACCCATGATTTGACAGATGTGAATGCTTCCAAAAATGAGTATTTTTATACCCATCGATGGGTTTTCTCAAACAACCGTGCATGTTTCAGCCTCCGCGCCCTGCTTGTCACTGACGACCGACGACCGTTCACTCTTCCATCAGCGTTCCACCCAAGTACGAACGAGAACACAAAGAAAAATGCAAAAACGCGGTAAAGACGAAATGCGGCATGTTTCAGCCTCCGCGCCCTGCTTGTCACTGACGACCGACGACCTTTCACTCTTCCATCAGCGTTCCACCCAAGTACGAACGAGAACACAAACAAAAATGCAAAAACGCGGTAAAGACGAAATGCGGCATGTTTCAGCCTCCGCGCCCTGCTTGTCACTGACGACCGACGACCTTTCACTCTCCCATCAGCGTTCCACCCAAGTACGAACTAAAAACACAAGAAAAATGCAAAAACGCGGTAAAGACGAAATGCGGCATGTTTCAGCCTCCGCGCCCAGCTTGTCACTCACGTTTGCCGGGAAAGCTAGTGATATATAGAAACTGATATATAGCTAATCGCGTTCGGTATTTTTTGCCGAAATCTCAACTGCTGAGCGTTCGGTAATGGATTTTTATTGAAATTCTGTAAAAAAAATTACAAAATTTAGCTAAGCTGTTATTGTTCATCTGTCAATCTTTAACGAAGTTCGGTAAATGTTGCCAGCTTTACCGAATTTTTCCAGTAAAAAAACTTAACGGTTAAGATTGTGATACAATATTACCGAAGTCGGTGAGTTTATCTAAGTACACTCCCGTTCAAAAGTTTGGGGTCACCCCCTCAAAAACATGTCATTTTTTTAGGCCCATATCTCCGCCAATTTGCGTCCGATTTCAAAACCCTAGGTTTCATTCAAAAGATAATAAGTCAAAGAAATTTTGAATATGATTTAAAAGAAATTTTTTCAAAAAATTTTGTATCTAAACTTAACCCAAAGTTGCCAAATTTTCTAAAAAATGAATATAAACTTACGGCAGTGTCGCTGGAAGTTGGGTCGACCAAATTTTAAGATGAGAGCGGTAATATGACCCATTTTCTATTAGCTTTCAACTGCTTTTTACAGAACATAGCTAAAAAATCTAGAAAAAAAGTTATTAAGTAAATTAATCCTTGATGTCATCGACCAAAAGTTTGGGGTCACCCCTTAATATGATGTATCGGCCAAAAGTTTGGGGTCACTTTCGTAAAACATGGAAAAGTGATTTGGTGATATCTTCGTCATCTATAGTTTAATTTTAATTATTTTTGGCTCATTTAAAAGATAACACAGCGTAACAAAAATTAACTTTTGGTCTGTCTCAAGAGCAAACTTATGTGTCTCTGACAGATTTTGGGCCGCTGAATCCGAATCCGGGCTCAGATTTGCTCCAACACGTCACAATTTTGAGCTATACCTCAATTTATAGGGCAAAATAGGCGATTTTGAACTTTTTTGACTGCAGGCCATTAGAAGTATGGAAATATTTTTTTTAAGCAATCAAAAGGTTAATTGGTCAATTAACATCTAAATTAACATCTAAATTAACGACTCAGGCAAAAAATTTCGTTTTTTCAAATCGAATTTTATCGTTTTAAGCGATTTATGTTAGGTACGATATTTCCCATACAAGTCACCCTCCAAAAGTTGCATGCAAGTTTTCATACTAACATAAAATGCTTAAATCTATCAAATTTGATTAGGTAAAACGAAATATTTTGCATGAGTCGTTAATTTAGATGTTACTTGACCAACTAACCTTTTGATTGCCTAAAAAAAATATTTCCATGCTTAATGGCTTGCAGTCAAAAAAGCCCAAAATCGCATATTTTGCCCTATAAATTGAGGTATAGCTTAAAATTGTGACGTGTTGGAGCAAATCTGAGCCCGGATTCGGATTCAGCGGCCCAAAATCCTTCGGAGACACATAAGTTTGCTCTTGAGACAAAAAATGTTGCGCAGTGTAATTAACTAAATTTACGTTTGATGTCTTCAACTTAACGTATTTAACGATTTTTGTATATAAAAATGTTATGTAAAGTTAGCACATTTTACCACGCTTCAAAAAATGAGGCAACTTTACGTTAAGTTTTAGTATGTAAATTTCAACAAATATGTGTGGTTCAATGTCTATGCAGTAAGTATCATTTATTTTGTTTCTTTGACTTATTATCTTTTGAATGAAACCTAGGGTTTTGAAATCGGACGCAAATTGGCGGAGATATTGGCCTAAAAAAATGACATGTTTTTGAGGGGGTGACCCCAAACTTTTGAACGGGAGTGTATGTACCATTATTTTAGCGCCATAATAGCTTTTTTTTGACATAGGGTATCGGGATGCTTCGTTGGCATAGTCCCCTCGTTCGGCCTATCTCAATGTAAACCAAATACTCAAACAAACACGCATATCTGGATATCGTAAAAGCTATGCGTCAAACAACTGTAACATTTCGTTTCAATTTTAGCACTTTGAAACATTAAAATTGAATAAAAATGTCACTTTGTTTAGCTTTTGTAGACGCCATGATTCTTCGGCTTAGTGCGTAGTCTATACACATGATCATAAATGGCATGATTCTGAAACATTTCGAATTGACTTTTCAATAACTGAACATTTGATGCGACGGTCAAAGACGCTATTTTGAACTTGTGTATTTGTTTTCAACGAATAATAACTATTTTACAAATTGAATGTGGGCCGAATATTGAGGACATTTTTTTCACTATGTACCCAAATTTTGGCCCATCAGTAAAGTGACGTCAAAAACAGTGATAAAAAGACGTCAACAGCATTTCTTGCGTAAGAACCAGAAAGAACGAACAGGAAGAAAGATTTTGTGTGCGATGACTGTAAAAATATAACACAATAATAGGGTTGCATTGTTTTCGTTATTTAATTAAGAAAGAACTTTAGTTAAAGTGATTTATTTATAGTTTTTTGAAAATTTGGCTCCGAAAATATAATTTAAAAGTAAGATTGGTGAACAAACAGAGATAATACTTCAGCAGAAATATTGAAAAAATGAGATAATTAGTGGTTCTAGTGCATGGATAGCAATAGGCCAACGTTGTATCCACTAATAGGCCAATTTTTGTACCATAGACCAACGTTGCATACCATCGCATCGAATCTTTTCAACTTAATTAAGTAAAATCTTGAATATTTACGTAAGTTTACTTCCAATTGGTGAAACATGCATTGCCTAGAGTGTGTAATAGGGTTGACATATTATTTCTAGTGCTATTAATTCATGAGTTATGGTCAAAATTGTCAAGGCGGCTTGCAAATTAGGCCAAGGAATGGTACATATACCCTATTTTATCGACCCAAATGGATTTGAAACCATACCGTATCATTGGCGTAACCAGCTTTTTCTTACTCCCTCTTAAACAAACACAAGAAAGAAAAGGGGCACTGGCTGCTATTTTCGAAATATTCAGGATACTTAAATATATGGGAAATGCGCTCAAGAGGAATGATAGAAGCTCAAAAATTCACACTGGTTGTTACGCCCTTTTTAAATGTTAGTAGGGAATCGCGCTACTTGGGCGGTGGCTTCTATATTCGTCTGTTTTCCCCTATAACTCAGTCAAATTTGAACCAATTGACACACTTTTGGAATTTTGGAATTTGGAATGTGGTGAGATAGGTATAGTATCTACCCGTGTACAAAATTTCAAGTCAATTTGTTCAAAATTGACTGAGTTATAGTGGAAAACAGACGAATATAGAAGCCGCCGCCCAAGTGGCGTGATACCCTATATTATAGTCGTTTGGTTCGAGATCCTACAATATAACATACTAGCTGTCCCGGCAAACTTTGTCTTGCCGTCTTGTGGTGGTTTGACAACTGTTGAGCCCAAAATAGCACCGCACTCTAGATTAATTTCATTTCGATCGTGTTGATTTCCTTCCCAGCTCATAGAAAATCAGTTCTTTTTCAATTTTGTTACTTTTCTAGATGGTTTTCGTAACTTTGTGTACATATAAACACAGCCACCATGAAAACGAATCGAACCGTACAAGAGCCATCCTAATCGGTTCAGCCGTTTGTGAGTTTTGTTGCCTCAAAGGGATTTCAAACTTATTTTTATATATATAGATAGATTCAACATAAAGTACTCAAAAATTCTAAAATTTTAACTTTTAACATTTAAGCTATGAGATTTTAGCATAGCATAGCCGACCGTACACATCCTAGGGTGGCTGTCAATAGAGACGTTGAATGCGCCAGAAAAGTAGCCTGGGAGTTAACAAACCTTTCATTGAACGATCTATTTGTTTGACACCTGGCCAGGTCTTTACGATCAGCGGGGATGGGGAGGAAATGTTGATTAGATATCTATGATAAAGATAATGACCCGGAAATTGGGCCACCTCATAGATATCTGGAGTTGGAAGTTGGATGGGGAGGTATGGGAAGCTTTCCATGGCAAAAAAGCGTAAGCGTGTTGTTGAATAATATTTCAAAACTTTCATTTAACTGATTACTGCTGGAAAAGTAAACATTGTAGCAAAAAATTCGGGTTGTTTAATCTCACCATAATTTGACCACGGTCATCCGGAATGATTCGGCTTTGAACGAGCAACATCAGGAAATGACAGCAGTGAGGAACTTGCTGTCCGTGACCAGACGCCGCCGGGAATCTAGTTCCGTAAATTACCTGGTGAATTTGAAGGGAACCAGCGTACCGTTGAAAACTGCCATAGCCGGTCACCAGACTGTGTTGGAAAATAGGGTAAGAAATCAAACTTTGAACTAGTCAAATTGTAATCTTAATTTGAACCATTTCGAAATTCATTAAAACGACGTATTTTTTAGGCAAATATTGTCCCGAAAAGAATGGTAAACAGCTTTCCGTAATATAACCTGATAACATGGACTTTAAAAGCATTGAAAAATGCGTTTTTTGTCATGGAAAACAGGCAATTGAAAAATCACTGAGATTCCACCCATTTCCCCCCAGAGAAAGCACATTCTCGGTGCACTCGTACAGCTCATGCATTGTATCACCCGCAATAAGTGAACACGTCAAATGAAAGCTTATTTATCGTAGAATCGACCAACCGAATAATATTCCGCATTATTTGTCATAAAATTATCAAATTTAAGTAATTCTTACTTGGAGAATCTTATCTTGAATTGAACCATTTGAAATCTAGATTTGAACTAGTGAATGGGGGCGAGCTTCCAGTGTTGGCCTGCAGACTGCGCTAGTGGTTGCTTTGTTTACTCTTGGGCGATGGAAAATTCCAAATTTAGTTTTCGAATTCCTGAAGGATTCCGAACATTCTGAGCTGAAATTCCACTGCCTAATGAAAAAGAGTTATGAGAATTAGCAAATCCATGTGATTATAAGTTATTTAGCATGAAATTGGCTGTTGCGGGAATTGCTCGAGCTGCTGCCTCCACTAGTTCAAATCTAGATTAAAATTGGTTCAAATTATGATTACGATGGTTCAAATTAAGATTAAAATCACTATTGACAAATAATTGAATTTTTCAATGAAATTTGGTGCAAATGTTAACTTTTTGCCACTTTACGGAAAGCTAATACCCGTGGCTTTCATATACGTGAGACCTTACCATAGTAAATTATTTCCATGTGGATGAAAAAATCGATCGAAAGTGCCGCTGCTTCAGAAAGCCACAATTTGGTTCAATTCATGATTACCTACCCTACGGCACATATAGAATGATTCAGCAACTGCGGTCAAGAGTCCATCAGCAGAATTTCCAGCTGTATTCTTCCTATAGTTACAAACAATTTGATTTCTGGATTTGTATCTTTACACAAAAGAAACTTCGCAGTTTGCACTAAACCGCTGACATCAACCGAATCTTATTACGAGCACAAAAAAAAATTGAGACAGAAAGTTTTGCACACGCAACCGCGCGCATGTCCTACTCGACCAGAATCCCTTAACTTTTTAGCTATGGGATTTTAGACATCTATGACTTATGTATTGGTCTTGGATTATCATTCGACTAAAATATGTCCGAATGGAAAAAGTTACAGTTTGTTAAAAACTTTTTGAGAAATTCTAATGTAAGCTATAGCAAATTTTCAACAAACATCGCCCAGTGAGTGACGGAATCTTGTATCTCGTATTTGTCTCTGATCTTGATGCCCCTAAGCGGTTTGCGGATCCACATACCTTCGGTTCATCAAATGCTTGAATACATTTTCAAGCATTTGAATCTTAATGAAGTAATTACATTTCCAAGATTATTAAGGCGTTTTGAGCTGGCAGCGCGCTTGAAAATCAGAATAACCGGCGTCACAAAGTAATAAATTTCAAGAAAAGGGGTGTAAGTGACAAAAACTCACTTTCGAGTAAATGAGGCTCAAAGTTTTTTCGCTAATTTTTCATCCCATACACAATGTATGGAGTTTCAAATATGACCCAAATTTTCTCTGATTTATTATAATGTTGCTCATCAACAAAGTTATAAAAAGCTTGTCGTCTGAAGAATTTTGCGCTTGGGCCTCTCATTTGTTTGATTTCACTGAATTGAAGAAGCAATTAGTGGAGCGGACCTGGTGTGATGGTTAAAGCACGTGACTATCACGCCGAGGACCTGGGATCGAATCCCACTCCCGACAAACTCGCAAAATGTGAGTTCTTCCTTCGGAAGGGAAGTAAAGCGTGGGTCTCGAGATGAACTAGCCTAGGGCTAAAAATCTCGTTAGGGTAAAAGCTCCCTTAGTGGAGGTAGTATTAATAGTGGCGGTAGTGCCAATTTATCACTATTTCGAACAAAAAGCTCGCAAATGACATTTTTAATAGATGCAGCATAACTAATTAATAACATTAATTCAGTTTTGTGTTCAGTATTTGTCGAAAAACCTATTTTAAACAATTATTTTCCTTAATTTTGTTTGCTCTTTTGCTTGCTGTTCCTATAGTGGTGGGTTCCATAAGAATTCAATGGGATGCGCCACTATAGGAACCAATGTTAAATTTTACCTCCATAATAGGAACCGTGTACCTATAGTTGGTGCAAGTAATTTATTAGCAAAAACTGAAATAAACAATGGTTTTTACATTTTTCCTAGCAAATTTGAGTGAAAAACTACCGATTAACGTTTTCAGACTTTTTATTTTGTGGTATTATCAATTTTATTCAATTATTTTTCTACAAGGAGTTACTAATAGCACCACTATTGGTACATTTACCCTAATACAGATTAAAAAAAAAAAGAAGCAATTAATAAATTTCAATGGTTGATGAAATTTTCACATTAACATTGAAATCCGAGAAGATTTTTAAAAGATATGAACACCGTGTGTGAGCTGCCAAAATTGCACATTCAGAATAAGTGGAGTGTCCCGGTCCTTATTCAGTTGAATCTCAGTGCAATTCATACCATATCACGGAGGAGCAACCATGTATTTTACAGTCAATCTAAGCTAGGCTAAAATTGGCCTTGTTAGCTGAATCAACTATCCTTCTTTCGAATTCGATAGAACTGAGCTTTCACATGTTCGGTGGGCCTACATAGCTACAGCTTTGAAGGCGTGGGTATTCTGCAAGACCATGCATGCTGAGGGCTCGAATTTTTCGTAATGGAAATTTTCTTGACTTTCTTTGGCATAGAGTATTGTCGTGCCTTCCACACGATAAACACATGCAAAATGGGCATTGGCAGAGGAAGCTCTCAGTTAATAGCTGTTAACACTGTTGAGAAGCCGGCTTTGTCCCAGTAGGGACGTTACACCAAGGAGAAAAAAAAATGTTCAGTGGATGCAACACACCGAACATGTATTCAACGCGAGTTGGAAGAGTTTAATCCTTACATTCGGTGGCCTATATAACGTGTTGAAACAAGGCAACAGAAAGCAAGATTGTCAATATTGTAACTTCATTTGTGTTTATTTGGCTTTTTTCGATAAATTTACAAAGTGACGCAATTTAGTAAGTACATGCCAACTCTGCATACGATACGACAGAGGACGCTTTGTGGCTGCGTATGGTATTCGGAACAGATGTCTGGTATAATCTTCAGTAAACATCCGTTCAGTTTTGCATCGAGCACCTATGTAAAGCAGTTTCTGTATTCAACACATAATTTTGCAACGAAAATCAGCACAGTAAATTTTTAAATTGTGCGAACAGACAGTAGTAGATGGAAAGTTTAGTCTCAATCACGTTCAATTGAGAGGTAGCGTAAAAATCGTACATAAACCTATACGATTTATGATATGGATATGTGAATATAATTCATGATAATAATTATTTACTAAATTATTTACTTATTGAGCAGTAACGTGTGCTCAACGTTCCGCAAATTCCGTTCATTTGAGCATAAGCATGCATTTAACTGTGTATTATCCATGAAATGAAATGTCGTTATCCAAAATTTTTTGATACTTGGAATCCTGCCTTATGTGATGATAACGAACTACAGAGCTACACGTTTATCATCAGGCATATCTCGGCGTACACTCGTGTGTTGCTGTTGATATTTGTTGCAAACACTGATAATAAATGTTACCACCGACGTTTTTTTTTATTTGCATACCTTATCCAAGCATAAACTCACATATGCATGTTTTGCTCGGATGCGCTGACTATCGTGAATCGTGAAAAACATCAATTTTTTTGAAAGTCAGTTGCTGTAATTCACTATTCAACCGAGATTATACGCTTTTTGTGATTTTTGTGCTTTGGAATTGTAGAGATTTTTTCAGAATCGTTTTTTTATGCGTTTTGAATGAACACTTGGCCTGACAGGTCAGAACGCAGTAGGCGGGATAAAGTTTGCCGGGTAAAGCTGATCAGAACCATAATCGGACATCTTTGTCAGAACCTAGCCCCCGCTTTCGTTCAGGTTGATTTTTTTATGTTAAAAATGTAATAACTACGAATTAAAAAAACATTTAGCGTAATTTTGTTCAGCAAAATTTTAGCTCATGGATGGTAGAATCACTGTACGGTGTCTTTTATTTTCATTTCTTCCAGTTTTTGGAAACTAAGGTCAAACATTCTCCAAATGGCAAGCAACGTTAGACCATGAAATTTTCTTTCGAAATGCATAACATTTTAGAATATGTGTTTCCACCTATTTTGCTTGTAAGAGTCTAGAGTTGACCCTTCGAGGTATATATTGCATTATTGATTGATTGGTGGACTTTGCGTCTTCCATCCATCTCATTGATTCAAGCTTCTCAGTTATTTGCATTGTTAGTAATTATGTGTGAAAATGATTCTGAAAACTCTTAAGCTTAAGAACTAACCCAAACTTAAATGGCAAGCTTATGAGACTGAAGCTGTTAGGTATGTTAACATCGATATTGAAGAAAAACGTGCACTACGGAAAGAAAATATTAAAACACTCGAGGTGAAATTTGTTGTTAGCAAGCAAAACTCTCAAACGGAACGAAAACTGATAAAAGCACCCGTAACCACTTACTTTCGTATATACCAGAGGGTTCTACAAATTACGTAACAATAAGGCGTTTAGTCAATTGGTTTTGGATTGCGTTGGTTGGTTTCATTGGTTTTTGTTTATGGTTTTTTGGTAGGGAGGATGGACGTCACACAGGACGTTTTCACAGATTCAGATTTTATCACATAGAAAAGAAGAACGAAATATTATTAGTTGTAATATCGCTTGTTGTTAACTATTTGTTGATAACGTATGGTAGATGTTCTCTAGAAATGTAATTTGTCTTCAAGCTAGTCCTAATTAGTCACTGTTTTCCCTATTAGTGGGTATTTTCCTGTTGGGTAATTTCGCTAATGAAGCATTCAATTCATCTCTAAGCTACCTGTTTTCAAGCTAAATAATCGATAGAGTTATGCGTATCATGTGATGGAAAAAACGAGAAAATGCTTACTTCTTCGGCCATCTGTTTTGATCTGTTCGCAATCGTTGCTCAGCTGGGTAATTGGACACTTGAACAGAGCCCCTGATCGATTGGTTGACGGTTGCAAGTTCTGGCCCAGAGGTGCCCCGACCAGAATCCTGAAAGAAGGTGAAAAAATGGAAAATTGTCAATTACTTGTCGTGGTACATTTTTTACGATATCAAGCGGAAGTTGAGCGGTAATGCATGTATACTCATTTTTGTTGGGGAAATTAAGCCACTGCGTCCAACAAGCTGAACTTTTGTGGCATAGCAATGTACTCATAGTATATGAAGTTATTTCAAGGTTCAATATAACCTGTGTTTATTCATTTAAAAAAAAATCACCGCATGGTGAAACTAGAACAAACGATTACACAAAGTAGAATGAAATGAGCTCACCAATTCATGTGCGTCCCTCCATTGCTCCAGTACTGGCTGTAAGAGAGCTAGTTTCTGTCATCGCCTACTGTTTGGATACCGTCAATATACTAGCGCACACACGAAAAACGACGCACACGCGAGAAAATATTATTCAATACCTACCTACTTATTTCAGCCAAAAGTTCAAAAATGGCAAAGATGGCAAAATATCAATGCTATAGATATTTGGGATTCCTAACAATATGTATGATTGCCGTATCCCATTGTTGGTCCATGAACTTATGGAGATTCTGAACTATGACCCGCGGTCAAAACAGGTTGAGTAGGTCTGCTTCAGCGACATAATGCAGGATAGTCTACAGCAGTACGCAAATCATGCATAATTTTCAAGAACACAGTGCAGACACGCACTCTGTCTGCGATTGAAAAAAAATCTCGATTGCCTTGTGCCATTGCAAGCCGTGCCGCCGCCGGCAAAGATGCCGGCAATTTGCATACAGTCGCCTGTGGACCTTTAATTAATTTCATGTCTTATCTCTTAGCTGTGCTCTTACTGCTCTCTCGTTGTTCGGTCGATGCATCGTCAACCGAGGTTCCAATTCAAGAACATGCTTGTTTATTTACGCTGCTGGCCGCCGAACCGGCCGGCGACGTGCGCGTGGGATCCATGCGGAAGAAGAATTTATCGTTTTGCGTTTACATATTTTAATTGAAAAACTCTTTGAACGCTTCGAATGTTTGCAGCAGCCTTTCGGATGAGTTATCGCTGGCTGTCACACGACGACGGGTTCAATAATGCTGCACGTGTTATAGAATCGATTGTTCTTTTTGTAAGAAAGTAATTAGGTATCGTAGAGCACCATCTTCCTTGGTTATGGGCGATGTTCCTCCAGAACCTCTGCATGCTTAGGGTTACCAGGTATTTTTTCAATAAAGTGAAGCGAGCGCGTTCCAGCAATAGTCCACGAAGTTTTTTCCCTCTATCTAATTCCCTTTTTGCAATGACTTCTTCTGACATATCCGCTACGTGTCCAGCCCACTGTAGTCTGCGTATTTTATTCATTTCTCAATATTCGCTTTTTTGTACACTCGATGCAACTCATGATTCATGCGTCTTACACCAAGAATTGTCCGCAGCATTTTGCGTTAGCATTAGCGTAAGCGTAGTTACGGTGAACTTCGTACACCGGACACGCTCACTTTTTCCGTAACTTAGAATATGGGGAGGAAACGTTGATGTAGGACTGATTTTGATGTTCGAAGCACTTTGCCCTCAAAAACTGCGAAAACTTTGCGATCTTGTACTGTTTTATAGAGAACGAATTTCGATCACACTATTACCACTAGACCTGCCTCCGTCTCTACTCACAATCTTATACATACACTGTATTGGTTGAGTTTTTTGTTAAGCGTATCTTCGCTGTCTCTCTCCTCAGAGGAGCAAACCCTTCCTTCACTGCCATACGATAGATGCAGATAAGATTAATATAGTCCGCAAGACTATGACATTTCCCCAAATTCCATTATCCCGAATAAAGTTTTTCATTAATATAAATTTTCCCTTCACTTAAGGCGAAACTGGACGCATTTTCTCACATTTTTAGTTTTTGTTTTTACTTTAAATAACGAAGCAATATTCTCAAAATCGGTTTTCATACATACTATCTCCAGGATTTTTCAGGTGTAAAACTTTTACCAATTTTTTAGAAATCATATTTTATTGAAATTTAATTCAAAAATGGTTTCCTTAAAAAATGTTATTATTTCTACCTGAAAAAAAATCAGGAGATACCTTGATCCTTCCTCTTACTGTGCACGAAATCCGATTTTGAAAAAATTGCTTCGTTATTTAATAAAAAATCAAAAACCAAAAAGTCAGGAAATGCTTCCAGTTTTTTATGTCTTTATTTATGAGATTTTCAGCCCGAGGCTTCGATTCTTCAATGAAGGAAAGCCATGCCGTTAGTCCCGGAATGAACTAGCTTGATTGTTAAAACATGATTCTGCATTTTAGAGAACCAAAACAAGCCAGATAAACGCTGTTTTGGTGAAAATGTCTAAGTACATCGCAGGACGCTTTGTAAAATCTGAGATTTCAGATCATCTCTCTCTCTTCTTGGCGTAACGTCCTCATTGGGACAAAGCCTGCTTCTCAGCTTAGTGTTCTATGAGCACTTCCACAGTTATTAACTGAGAGCTTCCTCTGCCAATGACCATTTTGCATGCGTATATCGTGTGGCAGGCACGAAGATACTCTATGCCCAAGGAAGTCAAGGAAATTTCCTTTACGAAAAGATCCTGGACCGACCGGGAATCGAACCCGTCACCCTCAGCATGGTCATGCTGAATACCCGTACGTTTACCGCCTCGGCTATATGGGCCCTGATTTCAGATCATATGACCGACGAATAATAATGAATAATTAAAATAAGTAACTAGTGTGGTCATATCACTATTCCATATGACGTACAATTTGAAACAATAGCCTATGATTAAATAATTAAAAGAAGGACAAATGAACAAACAGTTTTCAAGTTATACTCCCGAAATTGGCCTACGATCATCCACAGGTTGAACATCTGATCCGTTATCGACCTTACGAGAACCATCGTCTGGTCTTCGCCGATGGAGGACGTCTCTTGTTCTTCTCATATTGTTCTCATATTCTTCTCATATTATATTCTAGTTTGCTAGTCTGTTCTGAGTCCTTTCTTGTATAGGGAAGTGGAACCATCTCGGCAGGGGTCCTATTTTAGGCACTTTTCTGCTATAACTCAGCCAATTCTGAAACAATTGACACAATTTTTGGAACACGATGAGATACGTATAGTATCTAGCCGTGTACAAAATTTCAAGTCAATTGGTTTGGAATTGACTTTGTTATAGCGAAGAGTGCCCAAAATACCGGCCGCTGCCCAAGTGGTTCGCTACCCTATTGGGCATATGAGACCACCCAGCTAGACGGCTGGAAATTCATCCTCTCATATCTTTATCGTGGCGCTAACATCGGTTCTAACCTGGTGATAATCAAACAACGCCCAAAACTTTTTTTTTGCTTCTAAACCGTAGGGGAAAATCTGCTCAACAGACACCGAATAGGAAGGTCCGGGTAGTGCGGGGTTAAGGCCGTCTTCTACAGTAGCCTGCAGCATCGAACATCGATGACTCGATTCGAAGAGTCCATCACGATAGCATGCTGGCGCATAGCCTGTTTCTCGAGTGGTCCTCACCACTCCCTTTGCTCAATTGTTTTGCAGGCAACAAGAACAGATGCCTACGTGCAACCAGATCTGACTTGCTGAAGGCAAGGGTATCACTACCCTTCAGGCCCTATCAGCTGCACAATAAGGTTGCTGACAGAAGGGTCTCCACCTGTCCCAGCCCTTACCGGGGACCCCTTTGCAACCGCGGGCCCGGTTCCAACCCAGTAGACCGACGCCACGACAGCAACCATGACGTTCTCTCCGCGTCCACTTAATCGGGGTTGGGTGATAGCCGTTGAAACGGCATTCTAGTCAAACTTATCCCTACACATCCTCTGGACAAGATTGTCCGGAGTTGTGTCCTCCCCGCATGTGGCAAGCATGCGGTCACGCATTGTGCAAAAACGCGGCCACGCAAACAAAACGTGTTCCGCCGTTTCCTCTAAACCAGCACAAACCGGACATTCGGGAGAACCCGCATGACCGAAACGGTATAGATACTGTCGGAAGTAACCTACTTCACCATACCGCCTATTAATCTAGCTATCTACCCTCGGAATCAACCTATGGGTCCACCTTCCTTTGGTGGAACTGTTCCACTCGCGCTGCCATTTGACCATGGAGGCCATCTTGGCAGTCCTGCGTATGTCTCTTGCGCATTTCGAAACGCTCTATGTCCTCCCTGATAATGCCGATAAGCATCATACCAGTGATGACACAGAGAGCGTCGTGTGATACGGTACGGTACTCGCTCGCAATCATCAGGCGCATCAGCCTCCTATACGAACTTTCCAGCTTACTGGTAGGTGCCCCATGCCGGGCCGCCATACTTTAGTATGGACGTAGCGACACAAGTCAGAAGCTTGCGCTTATTGGCGTGCATCGCAGAGCTATTGGTAATCATCAGGGACAGTGCCACCATAGCTGTGGAGGCTCTTTTAAACGCGTAAACAACGTGGCTACCGAAGGTAAGCTTACCGTCGATCATCACGTCCAAGTGTTTGACGGAGCGCTTTGACGTGATAGTGCAATCGACTACACTGATCACCGCTTGCTACTCCGAAACCCGGTTGTTCACAACCGTCACCTCAGTTTTGTGGTGAGCCAACTCCAGTTTCCTGGACCTCATCCCCACCTCCACAACCTTGATCGAGTTTGTAGTAGTAAACTCCACTTCTTCGATCGATTCACCGTAGACTTCCAGCGTAATGTCATCAGCAAAGCCGACGATTTTCACTCCCACCGGAAACTCTTACCTCAACACCTCGTCGTACATGACATCTATAACACCGGACCCAGGATGGCACCTTGCGGGACTCCTACGGGTGTGTGAAAGCACTTCCGGCCATCTTCTGTGTCATAAACTAGTACTCGATTCTGGAAGTAATTTTCGAGAATCTTGTACAGGTACCTGGGTATCCCAGACGCAGGAACGCATCGGCAATAGCCGGCCAACTGGTGTTATTGAACGCGATCCTTACATCCAGAGTTACTACCGCAAAGTTGCGAATTCCCCTTCTCTTACGCTGGAGCGCTATACTCGCTATAATATACTCGAGCAACCATTTACACCCTCGGTGTACCTCAACATTCTATTGAGGATGATCTTTTCGTGCACCTCCCCGCCGTGTCGATCAAATATATTGGTTTATATGCCGACGGGTCTCCGGGTGGATTCCCCGCCTTTGACAATAGTACCCAGCTCTGCCTCTTCCATACTTCTGGGAAAACTCCCTCGTCCAGACATTTCTGCATAGCAGACCTGAACATCTCAGGAGCCTCTGCACTAGCTACTTTTAAGGCGAGGTTCGGATTTTGCTATCCCTGCAAGTTCCACATTTGTGACTATCTCTTCATCGCCAGCGCCAGTCCCCGACTGTCCTACAAAAGGCCCTACGAATATCCCTCTAACCACGTGCGAGTTCTGTTTACCGTCTCGACTATCACCGGAACGACCACGCTTGCTGATGGGGATACCACTTTGGATTTAGCTGGGCGTGATGCTGTATTTGCTACTCGATCACTGGATGCCCACACAGACGCTGTTTGAGCCGCACCTCTTCGAAACAGAACAGAACGACTTCAGAGCCCAGCTTACACTACCAGCTAAGCACACAATTATTAGTTGTCGGTCTTTTCTTTGTCACCGCCAGAACCGTAGAAGCATGAGGCAGGAATTTCAGAGGAGCAGAATTATGTTGGACGCTCCTTCCAGGTTGTCGACTCATTATTTTACTGTCCATTTCAATATGTAAAGGATAAACTAAATTCCTTTGCTTGACCACTTATGCTGTACAATGTCAGGCAAGATCGCTTTTGTACCTATGGATCTTATGAAGATTAAACTTTTTGAGCCTAATTTGCGAAAAGAAAACACAATAAACATAAACAACAATAGGACCTCAAATCAGTGAAACAATGAATCTTGTATCATTCGTCGATTCTGTCTTCCACATTAGTAACAACGCTAGTGCATGGCATCTTGCCAAATCGTGGATCGTTCTCCTTCATCCTTTAAATTTAATTTTTATTTATGTCCCATAACATTCACGGCCCGAAGATAAATTGCCCGTCTTGTACTGGTTTGCCCCGAAGGGTTCGATACTCTCCACAAACCAATGCGTCTTTCGATATCACTGCCCTGGGAAGAAGTCAATTATTTATATTTTTCCCCGGCCTGATGCCTTTGCTAATTTTCATTCTTCCTCTTTGGGCCCGCTGCGGAGTAACCTTTCTGTACCAACCAGCATACGATCTTGAGGACATAACAATGCGCCGGAATGGTGTCGAGGGTTCCACGCGCTTTAATGCGTTTGCGTATATTTATTTGTAATAACCCGTACCGGAGACGGTCGCCTGTCTGCGACCGATATTCGCGCCATATGAGCAATAACATACCCCTTGGACGAGAGACGGCAGTTCTTCGCCACAAAGCATGGGAAGTGGAACCACACAAAAGTGAGATGCATGTGAAGTGCATTCTCTATGCATCCCACACGATATGTTATGTGTCGTGCGGTGTGGATGGCGGGCTTTCTTCGACTTATTGGCATCGGGCGGGCAGGCAGCAGCCAGCATCAGAGAGCACCTCCAGACAAGTTTTAATTTAAAACGAGTTATTTTCCACGAAGGTTTCCCACTCTCTTTTTTCCGTTCGATCCGGATCATGCTCGCTCAATCACCGCCACCGACCGCCGCCGACTGCCGATCGAGCCTATCCGCGGGCACAATCTTCACCACGTGCTGAATGATGTGTCGGAGTTAGCACTAGTGCTTAGTAGGACGTCAAGTTCAAAAACCTTCCGGTGTACATTTTTCATGGGAAGTTTGGCTAACTCTTCATTTAAACGGAAATATCTCGATTTCTTTGAATTTGCTCGTTACTTGAGAATGTTCTCCATTGTGCTAAAACACTACCTCAGATACGCAGTAGGGCAGTTTCAACTGAAAAATTGTTTCAAGAATTTATACAGTTCGAAAAAACACAATAAGGACTGGCTCAAAAAGAATCATAATGAATAGCAAAGAGTACCAGAGAATTCTCAGGGCGATCCAGGAGACTTTAGAAGTGGAGTTCAGCGTCCACAGCGATCGAGAACGGCTTACGACTGAATAATTTCGCCGCCTCCAAGAACATGGCTGTATGTTAAACCTACTTCCAGCACAGCCTCCCTCATCGTTATACCTTAAGATCAGCACAGCAGACGGAATCCCAAATCGATCACGTCCTGACCACTACCTGTTGATGGTAAAAGTGCGCCAAACACTCCGTGATCAACAACGTACGGTACCAACGGCTGCTCCGGTATAATCTGGAGCGATTGAAGCAACCGTATGTCGCTACCGCATACACGCAGAATCTCGAGGCAGCGTTACCAGGCGAATGCGAGCTCAATGAAGCCATCTACAATACAGTAATCAACAAAGCAGTTCAACGTTGGCTATGTGGAACGGAGCCGATTGATTTGACATGAGCGTAGAGGGATTTTGGAAGAGAATAACGTAGTGCGGGTGGTCATGCTGCAGCACGAGACTCGGCAGCACGTGGAACGACATAAAAGAACGCGGAAACAGCAGACCCGCTCAACGCATCCCGCAAAGGCTTCGCGAACCGAAATGTGCAGGGATAAGGACGGGAACATCTTGACGAACGGACGTGAGATGATCGAAAGATGGGAGCAGACATCGAAGACGAAGGCAGCGAAAGAAATGAAGACGTTATTACAGCAGGGAGCAACAACGAGCCACCTCCCACGTTGTTAAAAGTTAAGGATGGTTTTCAGCAGCTTAAGAACAATAAGTCAGCTGGTATCGGAGCTAAACTAATCGAGACGGGCCCGGAAAAGTTGGCCTGCCAGCACCGGATAATAGTGCGGAACATGGTGACCGAACAATTACCGGAGAAGTGGAACGAAGGAATCATTTGCCCCACCCCCACATGTGACAAGTTGGAGTGAGATAATTTCCGAACGATCACAATTCTACCACTTACAATGGTATATCCTAGATTATCTTCCATCGTCTTTCACTTAAAGTAAATGCGTTTGTGGGAAGTTATCAAGCCGGCTTGACGGCCGCTCGAATGCCGTGAGAACCAGAACCATCGATTTCAAGGCGGCGTGCGACAGTATGGACCGCAGAGAGCTATGGAAATTCGTGGACGAGAACGGCTTCTCCGGGAAGCTCACTGGACTTATCAAAGCAACGACGAACGCTGTAAAAAACTACGTACGAATCTCTACGACAAGGCGATGTGACTCTCAATATCGCCCTGGAAGGTGTTATGCAACGAGCCGGGCTCATCAATCAGGACGTGATTTTCACGAAATCCTGCCAATTTGTCGGTGGTAGAACTGTACCCACCTAAATCGTGAAGCAGCAAAGGTCGGACTGATGATGAACCACGAGTGACAGCAAGCCTAGGCAGCAGTAGTGTTTCGATAGACGGGGACACCTTCGAGGTGGTTGAGTCTATCTCGAGTCCTTAGTAACGGCAGATAACAATGTTAAATACGAAGGTGCACCATCGTCCACCATCGTCCATCAGTGGTAGGTCGGGTATATCATGTGCTCCACAAGAATTAGTAGCGTGACGTTACAACGTTGTAACTTCACGCTACTAATTCTTATTTTGGACAAGCTTTTCCAATGAAAACTTATATTGTTGAACAGATAATATTTATTGAAAATTTTACATCTGAATCTGAACAGATAAAATAGTTGAGGTATACGGTCGTATTTATAGCCCTTTCGTGACGGAGCGCAAAAAAGTGAAATCTCCATACAAATTGCTCAACTTTGGATCTCCAGAATTCTTAGATTTTCCAACAAACCAACAATTATTTTTCCTCATTTGAAAGAACTACTCTTTATCTTTCGATTTCTAGCTTTGATTGCCTTTATAAATCGGAAATAAAAAATATGCGATGGATAAAACTTTTTCATATTTTACGGTTTTTGTCCACTTTTTGTTTACCTTGTTGTGGTAAATCCCACAAAAGTATATTTACACACATACAAGTATAAGTGATGGCTGAATTATGGAAACAGTTTACATCACTTAAAACAAAGTCTAAGCACATGAAAAAAATATGCAAACATGTTACTGCTGAACAGCATAATTGTGCTGGTTCGTCACGAAAGGGATAGTGGAAAATCTTACGATCAAAGCGTCAAAACATTGTAAGTAGAATAAGTCATAACCACTTTCCATGTTGCTCGGTGAAATACCTAGAAAGATTTTGCCAAATTTCCACTGGAACCGAGAAAAATGCTTAAGTTGTCCACTTTGCTCCCACAACCTCCATGTGGTTTTGGTTTGGATTTGGACTAATATTATCCTCTGATAAGAAAAATGCAAGAAGTAGTCCCATAATATACCCATACAAATTTCAATCCCAATGCGGAATGGAAGTACACAACCAATCACACCTAAATAGTATACTTTTCTCTGGTGCTTCTATTACTTCTTCTTGGCGTAACGCCCCAACTGGGGCAAAGCCTGCTTCTCAGGTGTTCTATAACCACTTCCGTAATTATTAATTGAGAACATTCTCTGACAAAGATTATTTCCATGTGTACATCGTGTAGCAGGCACGAAGATACTCTATGCCAAGGGAAGTCGTGGAAATGTCCATTACGAAAATTTCTTAGACCGACCGGGATTCGAACCCGTCACCTCCAGCATAGTCATGAATATCCACGCCTTTGCAGTTGTGGGAGTATAGTATGTTTTTTTTGGGTGCTAAAAGGGATAAAATGTTCTAAGAAATCGACCAGGTTGACTCAGTCAATGAATTTTCTTCAAACGATCGATACCATTAACATATTTTAACTTTATAGGTTTTCGATGCATCTACAAAGGTACTCATTCCCATTCGTTCCCCATCGAGCGCAGGACTACATCTAATAAAAAAAGACACCAAGGGGCTGTCCATAAACCACGTGGTCATGAGGGGAGGGGGGAGGGGGGTTCGGCCAATGACCATTTTGTATGGACGAATAAAAAAATTTGTATGGTTTAATGAGCACACGAGGGGGGGGGGGGGGGGTGGAGAAGTCCCAAAAAAATGACCACGTGGCTTATGGACAGCCCCCAACCGATATAATCCCGTGGCGCCCCCCTCGACGCAAGTGCCCATATCGTGGTGTGCGATCGCTTGTTGTTTCCCAAAGGTGAGAGAATCTCTTCTTGTCTTCCTTTCGAGATCGCCGTCTCGGGCTAACAACTGCCTACGACGACGACGACGACGGATCGATTGCGTGGGTAGACTGGTTAAACTGCATGCAGCATAGCTGCCACCATACATAAATGAGACCTGGCTGCGGGGATCCGGTGAGCCCTATATATGCTCGAGCTCGACGACGACGACGACGACGATCGGATAGACGTCTCGCTGCTCGTGTGACTGAATGATAAGGGAGAGAAAACGATCGAAGGTACACCAACGCTTGTTTCGTTCGTTGTCAAAGTCCCATCAGGGTGCACGCGACACTATAGAGTTACCGTATAGCAAGACCTGTGTGATGCCTTATGTTTGAGTTGTGTCGGTTGTATCACATAACGATAAAAACGGTTGTATCACATAACGATCAAAAAACGATGCAACAACACCTTTAATTGAAGACCTGAACTTTCAATCTGCTTAAAAAAGTGCTGGCGCACAATACGGGCTAACTAGCCTGTAGCAGTCGTTTAGTTGGAAACCCGTGACATAATACACAAAAGTGAAGATAAATTTTGATTAGAGAAAGAATCATTTTTCTTCTTAGTAGCACTTCCACGGTTATTGAACGAGAGCTTTCTTTGCCAATGGCCATTTTGCATTCGTATATCGCAGGCACGAAGATACTCTAGGGACAAGAAGGTTTCCTTTATGAAATGTTTTGGACCGACCGGAAATCGTCACCCGTCACCCTCAGCATGGTCACGCTGAACACCTACGGTTTTACATCTATGGCAGTATAGGCCCTAGAACATCCTGAACACCAAGAAGTGCGGAAAACAAAATAAATGGTACACCAGTAACATTTAATGCTGATTTTGGATAAGATTTACATTCAAATTTATTTGAATTGCCTTCTTTGTGAATAAGTAAAAAATATATCTTAGGATATTCTAGGGGTTTCAAACTGTTCTGAAATTCAGTCCTTCACGTCTACAGGAATAATGGGGTTCGTTTTTTGCAACAAATTGTAATATTGTATGATCACAGCTACTGCAATCCGTGAAACTCTTTAAAATTCAGAAGCCACTCATTGACATAATAATGCAGGTTACCCACACTAGCTTGGATTTTTGAATCTCTAATTTTTACTCTTAACAGTAGTCATTGTCATATCCGTTATACAGCGTAACGCTGCATTACCAATCATACCTGTTGGACCTATTTGGACTGATATAAGTGGTAATATACTTTTAAAATATTGAGCGTCGTCCACCCTGTTCTAGGGTTTAGTCCTTAAGATCTATGACCGCATAAACAAGTAACCCCCATGGAATTGTACGAATCGTTCCAAAACTCTTTAGGGATATTTCAGACCAACTCCGACTACTACAGACTACTCTTAAGAGCAGCACTTCAGAACTGTTATAAACGGGTAAAAAAGGAGTAAATGGAAATATGTAATGGAGTTTCTTCTAAAGCCATTCTTTAGAGACAGAAATAACAAGACCGTTCGGGTCCATGGTCAACAACAAACTCACTTTATTTATCGTTCTGATAATCAGATCTCATATGCTATGAACTCAGTTTTACATTTGAGTACCCTCGCTGAGGGTTTAGCTAAATTACCGAATGCAGTTACTACAAGTTCTTCCCCCTTAAGTTAATGTTACAACATTATGAGTTTTCACTATCTCAACTACAAAATCAAAATTTCGAAACAGTTTTACACAGATAACAAACTTAAGCTTGTTTTGAACTCGATTGAACTAGTGTTATGCTTGTTCGCATATTTATAGTCAAATTCCAACTTAAAATATGTTTTTATATTTTTATTACGTTACTCCTCTTTAGTTCCAAATCAAAATATCAGTATGCGTATTTCATATACAAATATCCTCCTTTCCGAATGAAAAAAATTTTTTTTTCCAAAACTAAAATGACTAGAAAATTACAAAACAAAACTAATATAATTTCGACCTTAACATAAACTTTCCAATAACAAATGCCCAAACTGACGCACAAAAAATCTAACGTACACAAACTAAAAATGTGACCCAACAACATAAAAAAAGCAAATAAAAGTGCATTTGTCACATGTTAAGAAAAAATGCAAGGTCACTGAAAAAAAAACTTAACCAGCCCTGGCACACTGTCACATACGCGATTCTACAAATCCAATACACAGCACTACATACAGCTAACAGCAACAGCATCAGCATATCCACTATGCTTCAAGGCACGGTGTTCAACGTCTTCAAAACCTGTTCTCGTATGTCGGCGGTGTCATCAAAATAGGCGAAGGTCGATGGAAATCCCAATGAAGCACAAGTGATGGCCGTATCAGCAAACAATAATGCACTTTCATCCAAAAGCAACCGGAGAAACTTAGGATGGCCTTTGAATGGATTGGGAGGGTTCGACTGAATGGGATAGTTATGCTACGTAACCGGCTAAGCAGTCTCTTGATGAAATCAAACGATGTTATTTGACTTTGCCCAACGTTTCGACCACTTTTTTGGTCTTCTTCAGGGGTTCTGGAAGGTTTATTATATAGTTTTTGCACTTTGGAAATTATTAAATCTAACTTACAATCGGTATTATCGTTCTTCGTCAAATTTTCTACACTGAACTGTCGGGGTCTGATTAACTATGTTGTACATCGAGCTAAAACAAACATACATGCAAACATTAATTTCTTGGTCAAAGTTTACAAATTGGTTTGGACGTTACGTGGTGAATTAGTGATTCTCGTAGCTAATTTCTAATTTTTCGTCACTAATTTTTCCACTTATTTTAGGCACTGTCTAACTTTCTGTTTTGCAACTGTGAAATTGAAAATGGTGGGTTTTGGTCTCTCTTTTAACGTCTATGAAGCTTTTCTCCAATAGTGTGAAGGATGGCTGCGTACGTTGTGCTTAAGCTACAGACGTCGGTGCGATGATTCACAGTGTTGGGTGTATTTGTGATGTGGCACATCTCTAAAAAGGGGAGATTGTGTGTTTTATCACTTCTGTCAATTACTTGTGTGTTGTCTAAGTCGAATCTATGGTTGTGGTCAATACAATGTTCGATTAATGCTGTTTTCTCTCTTAATGCTATCATTTCTGTGTCTGTGTTTGTATGTCCTGATTCTAATAGGTGTTCTAATTTGTTGATGTGCGTCTTGTGTCCATACAATCTTGTTTTGAGTTTGTTTTGAGTCATTCCTACATACGATTGGGGGCAATCTTTGCATTGAATTCTGTATATGATATTACTCTGCTCTGTTTTGTTTACAGGATCTTTTACCCTAGTGTGGAAACTCTTTACCGTCGAATATTGTCTGCATGTTATCGTGATATCAGCATAGTCGTGAGCCAGTATGTTTATGATCCGTTCTGACAGACCGTGAACGTATGGAATGGAGCGGTACGATTTTTGTTGTTGCTCATCGATGTTGGAGATGTCTTCAATCTGGTGGTGATCGGACGCAATTTGCAGTTGAGCGCTGTTGGATTCCTCTACTTCGTTTGGTTCGATGCTGGATGCTGGATTGCCTGGCCCGAGACTTGGCCTGACCTCTTCAAGTTCGGATACGGACGGTGCTGATGGAGTTTCGGCTATGGTTGTTCTCTGGTGTTGTCTACTGTTGTTCCGGGAGTTGTATAGACTGATCAATCTGTTGATCAATGTTCGGGGGTAGTTGTTCTTGGTGAGTTGTTGGATGATGACCGTCTTCGTTGTTGCCTGGTTCCAGTTCGGTGATAACGCACTCACCCGGTGGATGAAGTTGTTGGCCACATTAAGTTTGTATTTCGGTGGTGGAAGGAGTGCCAATTTAACATCCTTCCTGAGGCAATCGGTTTTGAATACCATTCAGTGGACAGGGTTTGGTCGCTATTCCTGATCACTGTCATGTCCAGATATGGTAGCTTGCACTCCTCTTCTACTTCTACCGTGAGTTGCAACCTTTCTTCGTGCCGGTTGAACTCCTGCAGTACGTGATCTATCGCATCACTGGGTACTGCCAGGAATATGTCGTCTACATACTTTTTCAGTATCGGGACGGGGAAGGGGAGGGAGCTCATAGCTTTTTCGATTACCGAATCCAATGCTATTTCGGCGAGTATTGGAGATAGGGGGCTACCCATCGCCGTACCAAACGTTTGTATATAGTAGCGTCCATCATACCGGAAGTAGCTTGCCTCCATACAGAAATCAACCAATTCCATGAATAAGCTTTGATTGATTTCGGTATCTATCTCTGTCCACCGGTCCTTTATGCATTGCTTCACTAATTCTCGGGGGACATTAGTGAATAGAGACACGACATCCAAAGATATCATGATGTATCCTTCTGGCAATATTGTTCCGTTGATGTCCTTGCAGAATTCGAACGAACTTGGGGTGCTGAATTTGCTCTTCAATGACCGTTGGAGGATTTCTGCAACAAATTTCGTTAGCATGTATGTTGGCGCCGTTACATTCGGTATTACCGGTCGGAGTGGCAGGTTGTGCTTGTGTGCCTTCGGTTGTCCGTAGATCCTCGGGCAGACGGAATCGTATCTGGTGAGTATTCGTGCTGTCTTGTAGTCTATGAGCTTCAGATCCTTTAACCTTTTTACGAAGCTGTTGTTTTTGGTCTGGAAGCGTGTTGTTGGATCCCTATTGGTTGCTTGGTATGTCTGGTCATCTTCTATCAGCGCTTGCATCTTCATGTTGTAGTCCTCCCTGTACATTATAGTTGTACGGTTTCCTTTGTCTGCTGACAGGATACAGATGTCTGGATTACGTTTTTGGAAGTTGGCCGTTGACTTTCTCGCTGATTGGCAGAAGCGCACCACTGGGTCGTGGGGTCTGACTATGTTGTAGAACCCGTGCGCATAATTCGTAATTGCGTTCACTACCTTACATCGGTTTCGATTTTGGAGTTCGACGTCGGTGTTGGCCCGCACATAACACGAACGGACACACAATCAGGGTAATATTACGGATGAAAGGGCGCGTAGATCTCAGGTACAGATGGGTTCTTCTCGGTCCGTCCTCAAGCCCTGCGTTGTCGAATTAAATCCGTGGCAGCTACATCTGACTGATGTAATTTATTATGGACTCGATGCCTATCCTCCATCCGTTGTTTTGCCATGTATACAGTTTTGGTAGCCGTGCACAGTTAGCTTCTCTTTCTCACAATGAAAGTCCCGAGTAAATACCAAGAAGCTTCCGCGCCGATGGTCAAAAGTGCACTGCTCACCATTGGACTAGTCACGTGATGTTGTTGGTACTGAGAAAAAAAACTATGGATCTCATGCTCACCGTGAGCAAACGGGAGAAACAAATATGGAACACAGGCAAAATCCAGTCAAAAGAATATAACTGAACAAAAGGAATCTTAGAAGACTCAAAATGGCCTTATCCATGTTCCATGCGAAATAAAATTTGTTCATTCAATAACACAAAAAAAAACATACTAGCTCATCAAAACGTGTTTCACGTATTTTAAAAATGTCGTCAGGGAAAAATAATTTGCTGATTTTAATCAACCTCTGACCGTAAAAAAGGTGCAAAAAAACACATAAAAAATGCCATGCACCAAAGCACGTATAATATTTAGCAGCACACAAAAATTACGTGTAAAAAAATCGTGCAAAACCACACAAAAAGCATTCAAATAAGTTTACGCGCATTTCACGAAAACTTTACAAAAATAGGCAATTGCAATTGTGTAAAAAAAAAACGAAAAATACCACAACAGAATGGTTTAAAAAAATATCACAAACTCGCATCACACAAGCTAAAATAACACAAATTTTTCACATAAAACATTGCTTGCACGCTTATCGCCAAAAGGAGTTTGCACACAAAAAAATCACACCAAATTAAAAACATAGTGCAAACTCCAACAAAATTTCACCTCGTCGACACTGTTATAAACGGGTAAAAAAGGAGTAAATGGAAATATGTAATGGAGTTTCTTCTAAAGCCATTCTTTAGAGACAGAAATAACAAGACCGTTCGGGTCCATGGTCAACAACAAACTCACTTTATTTATCGTTCTAATAATCAGATCTCATATGCTATGAACTCAGTTTTACATTTGAGTACCCTCGCTGAGGGTTTAGCTAAATTACCGAATGCAGTTACTACAAGAACTACACACGCAACAGTAGTCATATCCATTTAACAACAAAACTTCAGGTCTACACACGTAGCAGCAGTTATATTCGCTTTGCTGAGTAGTTTTCATTAATCAACTATTCCCGATCAGCTGCGGACAACTGCACAGGTGGATGCTTTGCCCTTCAGTGGAATCTCCGTGGACTCAGAGCCCACATTAACGAGCTGAAGTATCTCATCGCCGAACTGGAGCCTTGCGTTGTAGCCCTGCAAGAAACCAAAGTGGACCGCCACATTATCCCGTCGGACTTCCTCGGCAGGAACTACATGCTGCTGCTAGAATCGAAAGCCGTACATCACTGGCAGCACGGGGTAGGCCTTGCCATCAGAGATGGCATACCTTTTGAGCGAAATCAGCTGGACATAGCTCTACACCTGGTTGCGGTACGGATTTATAATCCCATACAGGTAACTATTGTGTCTATATATGTTCCGCCAAGCTCAACTCAGTGTCAAGCTGCACTTGGTGGGCTGTTCGAACAACTAGAAGGCCCGATTCTACTCCTGGGTGACTTCAATGCGCACCATCTTGCATGGGGATCACGTGAGTCGAATGCGCTCGGCCGATATATCGTATGCGTGATAATGTTTGCACCATCGTTAAATAACGTTCCAGTTTTATTTGTGAATACAATGTATTGGTTTTATTTGCAGGCATTAAAGCTATAACCCATATCATAGTACACTCATAGCACAATTATGGGTCACTCAAGGAACAATCATTTCATAATATGAATCGTTTTACATACAAAAATAACACTTTCATTATTTTTATTTCATATTCTCTTCATTGAAACTCCTTTTTATTGTTTTATATAAAAATCTGCTTGTAAAATTCACTTAAGGCGGTAAAAATTACTAAAATGTTGGTGAATAATGAAAACCACAATAATGGGTCAAAATTGGCTGTGTAACAATTATGGGTCAATTTGTTGCCTATTATGGGTCACTCAAGAGGAATCGGCTCAACAATAATGTTTTGTCTATTTTTGTACTGAATAATCACTTATTCTCGATAGATCAACTATAGTAGAATCTAAAACTGGTCTCAAACCTCTTAACAAAGCGTGTTTTCACGATTTGGAATCAATTTTTAAAAATTGGTACAAAATCTTCAACACAACCACCGATAAACGCCTAAAAGTATGCAATGCCCATGTACACAGAACTGTCAATATTATGCTGCACAAAAAGTGACCCATAATTGTGTGATTTTCGGTGGTGCTTGGCACAATAATGAGTCACCTAAATTTTGCCTGGAATAAGCTTTAATTAGCTGCAGTCACATGAATTTCTACATTTAGAACGTTAATTATACCTTTGTTCTGGTGACGGTACCATTTTGCACTTGAAAATCACTGAAGCTCGCTTTTACAGAGCTTACGAAAGCAGCGCACGCACTTTCCGATATTCACAATCAAAGCGTTACTTTGACAGATGATTTTGCGCCGAACAAAAAATATCAAAAATATGTATGTTTGGACGTACAAGCCCGTGTGCGATACGTATAGTGACACAAAACAAATCAACTTATAAACGAAAAATGACAATGGCTTATAAAAGCTTGCATTTAATTAGTATTTATCTATTAAAGTGAAAAGTGACTAATAATTGTGTGTGACCCATAATTGTGCAATGACTGTAGGCTGTGAATAAAAAGGGTTGTTTTTCTTATGCCGTTTTCGTTTTTGATTCAGTTCCAGCCTGGGTTGGAACTGGATCAGATCACAGTTTCAACCCCAACCCGACTTCGGTTTCGCTTGTACTAAAGTTTGTTTGACGTTGTTTGTTTACACATTTTCCGCCGATCCAGTTCCAACCCAAGTTCAAAAACGAATTCGACATTAGTTTAACACTTGCGACTAATGTCGAATTCGTTTTTGAATCTGGGTTGGAACTGGATTGGCGGAAAATGTGTAAACAAACAAACGTCAAACAAATTCAAACAAACTTTAGTACAAGCGAAACCAAAGTCGGGTTGGGGTTGAAACTGTGATCTCATCCAGTTCCAACCCAGGTTGGAACTGAATCAAAAACGAATTCGACATAAGTAGCAACCTAGCTCGTGATTTGTCCACGCGCAAATGTCGAAAAGTGTCCGTGGTAGTGTCAAGGTCAAGATTAACAATTCTAGATTGAGTTTAAATAAGGGCGAAAGTAACATGAGAGAGTTCTCTTCATCGACTCTCTCTTCTTCAAATTAAAGTGACAAGATGCAAGTATGGTTGAACTTTTTGGTCATAAATCGCTAGGTTGCGATGCAATCTAGCGTCTAAGTGTAAAAAAGTTCGATTTAATTTGCATCTTATCACTTTAATTTGCAGAAGAGAGAGTCGATGAAGAGAACTCTCTCATGTTACTTTCGCCCTTATTTAAACTCAATCTAGAATTCTTGAGTTTATTGTTTTATTTTGACATTGCCTTATGGTGTAGACATTGACACTTAAACAAAAGTTAATATAACTATTGATTCTGGAATTTGGTACGGATCGATAGTTTTTCGGATGCCATTGGTAATAATGTAAGTTTTTTTTCTATGGTCGAGGGATCATAAAGGCCACCGTTAGTTTCCTTTTCGATATTTCATGCCGTTAAGTCGCTGATTTCGCGTTTCTTTGCCATTTTTCTCATTGAACGCATATAATTCACCAATATCTTCTTTTTGGTGGCAGCGATAGCCTTCTCAATCCATGTTAACCTTTGACGACCAGTGGACATCTTTGGGAATAGTTGCCCTTGCTTTTTTTTCGGTCTAAGACCGTTTTACGGTTCTCCTGAACACTCCTGAAATGTCTTTTTTAACATTTGCGCCTGGACAAGTCCCGACTACCGCTACCATTCCTTCATGGTGCAAATTTTAAACTTAAGAAACCGGTTTTTTTTCACCCGCAACCTACTGTGATATGAGTTAGAGCTTACGTGCATGCAATAAAAACCAAGACATTGTGCACATAACATAAGTGGAACTCCATGATCAGAGCGAAGGAAAAAGTTGCATCTATTCCCAGCACGCGAAACTGTTATATCTTTCATAAAAGGCATCGAACTGTCATTTATTTTGGTAAACAAAAAACATCTGATCCAGCCAGTATTCCAGTTTTGGCAAAGAATACAGGAACGAAGATTGGCATATGAGATATGCGCAAAACTAGCTGCTGGAAATCCACTTATTCATTTTGTCATAAATTCATTGAAATCTTCGAAATAACACTTCCACGTTTCACATATCGATTTCCCTTTATATTTAAAGCCCTAAAAGTATTTCCGACAAAGTTTTACAAAGTTTTATTACAATTTATGTCCTATTTTAGATCTCCACGTGCTGCCAGCCTATATCTATGAGGTCTTTGTTTTACTTCGCAGCAATGAAAAATGGTATACATGCTGAAAAATAGTACACTCAGCCAAATTAACTTAAGATTTCCATAAGGCCCAACTTATGAAACGGATTTTAAATAATTCATAATGACTCGGATGAATTTTATAAGGTCACTCTATGACGTAAAATCGTCTCACAGCTTGGCTTTTATTCATGTTTAGCAACATGGTATTCTCAAGCGTCGGTAGCCGTGTGGATAAAACACGGGCTAGGTGATCCCGACGTTCATGGATCGAATCCAGTCTGCATCATTTTAAGATTTTTTTGTTCTTTTCATAAGTCTATCTTATGGAATTTGTCATAGTAAGCACGAACAATTTTCATAAGGTATTCTTATGTCATCCATAAGAATTAGTTATAGCAAATTTTCATAAGGTATTTCGATGAATTTCGCTAGTTTTTTTAGCTGAGTGTATGGCAATAATGTTATAATGCATTTGACATTTCGATGCCCTGTATACCAGTGTACGAACTCGGAAAGGCATCAACTTTTTGAGCCAGAGTTCCACTTATGTTATGTGCATTGTGTGTGCAGGTGATATGAATACCTTATTTGTACGATGGTGCAAACATTATCACGCATACGGTATAGCCGAAACGACTTTGGAAAAACAATTGGTTATTCTCAACGATGGATCTGCTACTCGAATTGACCCGGCTATGAGCAATACTTCAGCGATTGACGTGACGATCTGCTCCGAGAGCCTGGCCCAAAGATTCACTTGGTGAACCCTGTCGGACACACACAATAGTGATCCCTTACCAATAACGGTGTCCATCCCTGGGTGGTCAAATCATAGAACCACACGACAAAAATGGCTCTTTGACCATCAGCTTGGTCATTATACGAAAGGATCATAACGGAAACCATCCGACCAGATATGCAATGGGACGTTGACTCCTTCACCGAGAAGATCATATCAGCAGCGACTGAATGCATACCGCGTACCAGCGGTCGGATTGGACCCAAAGCAGTACCGTGGTAGTGCCCCGAGGTGAAGGCAGCAATTCGGCAGCGACGAAAAAGTCTCTGTTCCCTTCGACGACTACAACGATCCGATCCAAATCAACCAGAAGCACTAGCGAGGTTTCAGGAAGCAAGGTCAGCAGCACGCAAAGCAATTAGTAAAGCAAAGGAGCAATCGTGGGAAAATTTCGTCGCGAAAATAGCGCCTAACAGCACGACAAACGAATTGTGGAGAACAGTCAATACCTTACGTGTGGAACGGATCTGGTTGGATGGTTGGATGCAACTATGTTGCAAGTTGGTTCTGCTTTCATCACTGCAAATTTAACCTACGAAATAGGGCTTATTAGTCGAGGTGGACCAGCAGCTCTACGAACTCTCGCCCCAGCATACAATAGGATGATTCGTTTCGCTTCTGGTGCGTTTATCACTAGCGCAACAGACTCAGTCATGGCCGAAGCAGGTACATTGCCGTTTGAACTAATGTCAATACAATCCATCGCGCGGACGGCGATTCGAATAATGTCTGAATTTCCCAACATCAGCGTTCCTCTCAGTCACCGAATTTCTGACCAATTGGTTGAACTAACTGGTACAGCCCTCCCCACAGTCGAGCGAATCGTCAGACCGGGCGATCGTGTATGGAATGCACGAAAGCCCTCGATTATTTGGGATGTGAAGAAAAGTGTTAGGGCCGGTGACCCACCGGAAAAAGTTCGCCCAGCCGTACAACAACTACTCTCGACCCGTTTCAAGGAAATGGCTGTTGTCTATACTGACGGCTCCAAGTTAGATGACTCGGTTGGGGCTGCATATCACACTGGAGGCCTGACTGGCACGTATAGCCTCTCAAAACATTGCAGCATTTTTTTTCCGCAGAAGCGTACGCCATGAAGAAGGCGATCCCGAATATCGGTAGAGAAATGGTAATACTATCGGATTCTGCGAGTTGTCTACAGGCCTTAGAAGCGGGCGAACTTCTAAACACGCGTGGATCCAAGAGATTGAGCACAAAGTTCAAAACAAACCAATATGCTCCTGCTGGATTCCGGGGCATGAAGCTGACCGTTTGGCCAACGAGGCTAGGGCACTACCTACCATTGATGTTTCCATACCCGGCGAAGATGCTTTACGAGCAGTCAAACAAAGTATTCGCCTTACGTGGGATAACAAGTGGTACAACAATAGGGACGCGAAACTACGGGTAGTAAAACACCACACGCATAAATGGAAGGACCACGAAACCACAGCTGATCAGCGTATACTAACACGATTAAGGATCGGCCATACAAGGATAACGCATTCCTTTCTATTAAAGAAGGAACCCCCACCCACGTGCGAAACGTGCGGAACAACTTTGGATGTGCGACATCTGATCCTTGATTGCCGAAAATATGGGAAGGAAAGACGGGAAAATAGCATAAGTGAAACAAGTTTACAAGATGCATTGAATAACGAAGAAGAAGTTGTCGAAAAATTATTGAAATTCCTACATGAAACTAGGCTATACGAAAATTTGTGAACTAAGGTATATTTAATATGTGAAATAGGATAAAATCTATTGTAAAAGGAATTTGGCCCGATACGAATGCACCCTTCAGGTGTAAAGCGTCGTAAATACATTAACAAACAAACAAACATTAATCAACTATGGCTAACGGACCTAGTGGAAGACTTTTGCGACATTCAACTATAATCTATCACCCTCTTGAAATTCTGCGAACCATTCCAACATTCTTTTGAGATGTTCCAGCCCAACCAATCTATTCTGAAGTGCAAAACTTCAGATCTACACTCGCATGTTACACAGACTAACTTTGCCTATGGTTGCCGGGCCTGGACTGATAGATGTTACTATACCCTATTGGGGCATTTAGTCTAACAGTCGTCCGAACTGTCCAGAACTTTAGTCCTTGATTCCTACAGTCGGTACAATAGTTATTTGCACGCCTGTAACGTCACATTTTCAAGTGGGTTTAGATTACCCTTTGGAATTGTACGAATCATTCCAAAGTTATTTCGGGATAGTCCATCAAAGTTCTTCAGTCATATGCAACAGTGTCGATTCCGCTAAACTAAGTAATTATACGTAACCAACCATGTTCACTTAATATTTTTACTGAACAACGAGCGTTTTTATTAGTTTTGGGTTATACTGCATCATCCAAATTGTTCTCTCGCCTTAGTGTGCGTGGAATCAGCGCTTCCACAGTTATTAACCTGAGTAGTGTGAATAGAAGCGGTTTTATTTTTCAAGCTAGCTAACACACACCTACACACTCCCGGCACACAGCTTGTAAACACGCACGAGCGTTCAATTTTCTTGCAACCACCTCTCTCAACGCGGTTGTCAAACACGCCGTCGCGACGCTGTTCGGAAATGGTAAACATGATCAATCCACCATTATTCCAATTTTGTTCTCGTGTGGGTCGTTTAGGTGTCTCGTAAGCCTCGGAGTGTGGGTTCGATTCCCGCTCCAGTCGGGGAAAACTTTTCGTCAAACGGAAAATTCTCCACTGGGTCACTGGGTGTTATATGTGTTGTCCGTTGTCGAATGTTTGTACTGTTCAGTCTGTAGAGGCCACAAGGTCGAAGACGGTGTAATTGTCTTTTTAAAAGTTTATTATTTTCCATTCCATTTTATCAAAGATTGTTCCTCCTTCGAGTTAAAGGCTGTTCTTTCGAGTTATATGATAAGGAGAACAGGAATGGGTGACAAAACGTCGAATGCCAAAACGTCGAATGCCAGAACGTCGAATGCCAAAACGTCGAAAGGACAAAACGTCGAAGGGACAAAACGTCGAAAGGACAAAACGTCGAAAAGTATGTATGTGTTCACAGTTCAGCGTGGATTTTTTTTTAATTTTGTGTGAATTTAAATCGATCCTGTTGGTAGCCTGAGAGGGGTGGTGATACGGTAGATCCACCAAGATGGTAGGTTGACGAACTGATTAACGGGGACACACGAACATTGTCAAGTTATCTGGGGTCACTGCCCGAACGCTGAAGGTCAGTGTCAGTGACTCATTTTGCACTCTATAATGCTGCAGTTGAAACCACTAGCTGAGTAAAGATTATTGCGAGGATATTTAGCATTGTTGTACTAGTACCATATTCTGTGACTACCGGATGAATTGCGGAGCTAGTCAAAATCGCGCTATTTCAAGTAGAACTTCGGAACTCCTCCCACCCCTTACGTTGGGATGGAAAGTACCGGCAAGTCGTGCCGTAAACCAAACCAGACGCCCTTGAAGGAACAATGCACCCGATGATCACCATCGCCACTCTAAAGGTGCCAGAGATCCGGCAGATGATAGCTAGAGGCTAACATCGAAGTGCATAGAAGCCACCCTGAAGGAAGCTGTGACGTAATGCTAAAAATGTGTGGAAGGAAATTTGTGATAATGTGCCGATCGCAGTGTTGCATTTGAACGCGATCAATTTGCGTTGAAGTTCAAAAACGGCACGCTGCGATCAAACATATTTGAACATTGTTCAGTTCAAAATTTGATCAAGAACTGCACCCGCAAAAACATGGCACCCTGGTACCTGGTAAACTTAAATGGTCATGTGTCTGCAGTTTTTTCACAAATTCTAACAATCTTGGGTTGATTCGATTCAGAAAGTCACTCTCTATTGAGAGGGGGAACCAGTTCGGTCACCGTGGATTATCGGTAAATCCGCATTTCGGTGCAGAATCTTAATGCCCGATGCCAAAATGTCCCATTTCATTGTGGCGCATATATTCGCGCAACAACGCATGTATGCAGATGCGTCACAAAGTCCTAGGGCAGCACCTTGGTCAGGACGCACATAAGATTCGATGACACATCCAAGCTCAGTTCCTTTTTGGCTCGCGTTTAATTCAAATGCAACACTGGGTGCCAGTAGAAGGGGCCTCCAAGAAGTAAGAGAAGAAAAACCGGGAAAGTTCGGGAATAAATAATTTTACACTTAACGTGACGTGATGTGAGTTTTTTATATACGACAGTGCGAATATTCCCTACCCACGAAGAACTGGTCAAGGAACATGCTGACCCTGAGGTGTTGTTTCTGGGAGCCTCAGGAAGGCTTCCCTCTGTACTAGTTGGCAGATACAAGTGAAAGAATGAGTATCCTTTTAAAGAATAAAGAACTCACTATTTGCTTAGATTACTCGTTTTCGACGTTTTCGACGTTTTGTCCTTTCGACGTTTTGTCCCTTTCGACGCAGGGCTGGCATTTCCTCACTCACTGCGCGCAATGCGCAGTTTCTAAACGCAAAGCGCAAAGAGCAGGTAGCTACGCAATGAGAAATAAAAAGAACGCAGTGAGCAAACTCACACGCAGAGAGCAGTTTGCCATTACACACTGCGTTATTTGTTCTGCTCACTGTGAAAGAGTGTGAAAGTAAATTGACAATGAGTGAGGCAAAACGAAGTGAAATCAGAGACAAACAGACGTAACACTGTCGAAATTTGCTTCCTATATTTGTCAAGATCCTGATTACTTACAGAATTGATGTTTTCGGTAAAGTTGTTAGGCTGATCAAGGGCCTAAAGGTTATGGATCGTTTGATTCAGTATTTCACCACTAGGTGGTGCTAGAGGTCAAACAAATTTTATATTTCATATATCTCAGGACTCTGATCACTTAGAAAGTTGGTGTCTTCGGCAATGTTGTTTGGTAAGTCAAGGGCTCAAAGTAAATGGACCACTTGTTTCGAAACTCCGCCACTAGGCGGCGCTAGTTAAACATTTGCAAGATCATGAAATGATTGATTTTTTTCATTAAGTATTCAACATGCTGTAATTTTGTTTTCTTTGAACATATTCAAGTCAAGTCAAATGTTTTACAAAGACCAATATGTTAGCAGTAAATGTGTAAAATTTCATTTCATTCGGTTCAATAAATTCTGAGATATAGCAGTTTAATGAAAAATACTCAAATATGAATAATTTAACTAGAATCGCTCTAACTTCATGCAAAATTATCCAATCAACTCCAAATTTGTACCATTTAGAGCTTAATAGTTGTGTAATAAGCGATAAAAATTTGAGAATTTTTGGTGAATTTTTGAGAATATTTGATGAAAAAAATTGTTCTACGCATATGGTCAAATCTCAACCATTACGGAGTTATTGAACTTTTCATGATTTTATATCTCTTTATTGTTGATATTTCTCGGTGAACGAATAAAACAAACTTGTTTTTTGCGTGACGTTTCGGCCTAATCACATTTCGGCCATCTTCAGACGCAATTTGATCGCCGCAGCTGATGCTACCTCCTATCCAGCTGGGAGATCACGTACCACTGGTACGTGGTACGTGATCTCCCAGCTGGATAGGAGGTAGCATCAGCTGCGGCGATCAAATTGCGTCTGAAGATGGCCGAAATGTGATTAGGCCGAAACGTCACGCAAAAAACAAGTTTGTTTTATTCGTTCACCGAGAAATATCAACAATAAAGAGATATACTCGTTAACGGTGATTAAACCCATCAAGTTTTCATGATTTTGACAATGCTTTTAATAAAATGGCTATAACATGAAAACGGTTAAACTTATTCAAGATCTTTTAGCACCGTTCGAAAGGTTATGAAATTTGCTATTGAACGTCATCTTCGAACATGCAAGTTTTTGTTACTTACTCACTTTTTAAGAGCAAATAAGTGAAAAGTAAGTGGTTTTTTATCAGTTTTTGTCGGTTTACTCGAAAAAATGCGTAATTAACTTATTTTTTTCCTTAGACAAAGTTGAGCGCCTTGAAGTGCTCTACAGTTCGTTCTTTGGCACCAAACTCCTAACTCTTGTCATTTTTCCGCAATTTTGATTTGAATGCACTGTTTTGCATCATAAATTTGCTTCAGCAAGTGCATCAGATATTAGCTCTCTTGACCCCACTGTGACTGCGAAACTAGCGTCATGTTTAGTTCGCGCACACGGCTACTTGATTCCCCGCGCCGAACAACAACAACAACAGAATGGCGCTCTGGCACATGAGTGAAAAGAACGACGCCGCTGCGTGTTCGGCAAGGTGTTCAGTTGAATGTTTTTTGTAGTCCCAATGATTCTGGGAAGCTCATAATCCCGGGAAGAGGGTTGGATTTTGGTAGACAGTAACTGGGGCTATCAGCCTTAGAGGCTTGGTTAGGGTGTTTTATTATTCCGGCATCGTATTGGGGGATGGGAAATACCAATAGAGGTAATAAACTATAGAGGAAGAATGTCGCTGGCGTCGCTGCCGAAACATCTCTTGCTGGCGGAGATAGGCCGGGCTATAAGTGTCAAAGCGAAAAAGTATGCAGTTTGACAGATAGATACCCGACATGTTTGCGAGCGAGAACAAAGGGAACAGCAGCGACATTCGTCCTCTATAGTTTATTAACTCTATTGAAATACCAGAATAAAACTGTTGTTGTCGATATCTGGAGGTTCGCGATGATTTTAATAGTGAGCTGGTGATCGCGGATGTAACCTTGTTGACTATAAAGTAACTAATAAAGCTTTGAGCGTATAGTACAGCACAATCTTCGTCGGGTTTGGACGCTGTTCCTCCTGATTCTCCAATCATTTCATATTCTCATGTCTTTTTCAACCACGTGTAGCCAGCGCGTTCGCAGACGTCCATGAAGTCACCGATCATTAAGGACAAACGTCTTGACATCCCGCTTCAACAGTGCATGAGAACTTCAGACGCACAAATCTCAAAAAGCAAGCTTCAAACAACAATGCATTTTATTATTCTGTTGTTGCTCACTTGTAATAAGCTTAAAATGAGAAGCTCAGGTGCGCTGGTTTTGTTTACGAAGAGATTTGTGCCCTCAAAATCGTGAGTAGATGCCGAAGTCGGCCATTGTGGCGGCCATTTTGGGATTCTAACAAGTCTGTCCTTAAACCTGGTTTCATGCTGAATATGGTTTTCGTTATTATTCTTTCTTTTGATATTCGCACTACGTGCCCAGCCCACTGAAGGCTGCCGAAATTTATTCGTTTCAAAATAGTGCTTTTTGGCGAAGTAGATTGACCTTGATCGAAGTTTGCTGCTTCCTGCTCCTACTCATTTGCCAACAAATAGGTATGAGCAGGATTTAGCAACTTCGATCATGTTAAATCTATCTCATTGAACATGACTAACAAAGTGCTGCGAATACACTTTGTGCTCTATCTCTGTCTCCACTCGGGAGCTTGTAGTTTTGTAAAGTTTCGAAAGCAACAACGCCATACTCAATTAGGATTTCTGAATGAAATTAAGATTTTGGGAGTAATTCCTCCAGAGATTTCCATAAGAATTTTTCCATCGATTCCTCCAAAATTACTTCGGAGATTCTTCTAGACTTCTTCCAGAGATTCCTCCAGGAACTCCTCCAGAGATTCCTCTAGGGATTCCTCAAAGAATTTCTCAAAGGACTCCAATGGACCAGCCATTTCTCCAGGGATTATTACAGGAATTATTGCAGAATTTCCTCCAGGAATACGTCTAGGGATTCCTCCACAATTCCTCTAAAAGCTCCTCCAGGAATACCTCTAGGAATTCCTCCAAGGATTCCTCCAGTAAATTCTTTATGGATTTCAACATGAGCTCCGGTAGTATTTTCTGCAGGAATTCCTCTAGAATTCCTCTTGCAGTTCCTCCAGGAATGCCTTTAGGGAATCCTCCAGAAATTGATCCAGGGACTTTTCCAGGAATACCTTCAAAAATTTCGTAAGAGATTCCTCCAGGAATACCTGCATGAATTCTCCAAGATAATCTCTTTCCAGGATTTCTTCAGAAATTTCTCCAAGGGATCCCGCAAGGATTGCCCCAGAAATTCATCAGTGATTTTCCAGCAATTCCTACATTAGTTTCTCCAGTGATGCCTCCAGAGATTTTGTTAGTAATTCCTGCAGGCATTGTTCAAGAAATTCCTTTAAAGATTTCTCCAGGAACTCTTTCAGGGATTGCTTGACGAGTTCCCTCAGGAATTCCTCTGACGATTTCTATAGGAATTTCTCTAAGAATTCCTTCAGGATTTCTACCAAGAATTGTTCCAGGAATTCCTTCAGAGGTTCCTCCAGAAATTTCTCCAGGGATTTTAACTAAAAATCGTCCTACAGGGATTCTATCAGGAATTTCTTCAAGGATTCCTCGGGAGATTCTTTTACTAGTTTTTTCATGGATCCCCCAAAGAAATCCTCCAGGAATTCCTCCAGGGATTCACTGAGGAATTCCTCCAGTTTTTTTTTGCCATAGTGATCTCTGAAGGAATTCTTGGAGAAATCTCAAGAGAAGTTCTTCGAGGTATCCCTGGAAGAAACTCTGCAGAAATTCCTTGAAGAATCTCTGAAGGAATTTCTGGAAGAATTTTTTTCTGGAGAAATAACCGAAGTAATCTAGTAATCTCTGGGGCATTTCCTAGAAGAACCCCTGGAAAAACTCCTGAAGAAACCCCAGAAGGAATTCCTGTAGATTTCCTTGAAGAAATCTTAGAAGTAATCCCTGGATGAATCTCTGGAGAAATTCTTGGAGGAATCCCTGAAGGAATTTTTGGTGAAATTCCTGGAAGAGCCTCTGGAGAAATTAATAGCACAATTGCTTGAGGATTTTTTTTAAAGAATCCTTGGAAGAATGCGTCGAAGAAGGTTTGGAACGAACGTTTCCTGGAGCAATTCTTGGACACAACTCTGGTGGAGTCTCTGGAGGAGTCTCTGGAAGAATTCCTGGAATAATCCCTGACAGAATCATTGAAGGAATTCGGGAGAAATCCCTGGAGGAATCCTAGAAGTAATCCATTAAAGTATTCTTGGAGGAATCCCTGGAGGGATTTCTGAAGGTTTTTTTGTTTAAATTCCTGAAAGAATTTGTCAGGACAACTTTAGACGAAACCTTGGAAGAATCCCTGGAGGAATCCACGGAGAAATTTCTAGTGTAATCACAGGAGGCATTCCTGAAGAAATCTCTAAAGAAATTCCTAGACGAATCCTTGAAGGAATTCCTAGAGGAATCCTGAAGTAATACCGTGAGCATTCGCTAAAAGAATACTTGGAGGAGTTCCTAAAGGAATCCCTGGAGGAATCTCTGCAGGATTCTCTGAATTAATTCATGGAGAAATTCGTAGAAGAAATCTTGGAGGGGTCCCTGAAGGAATCTCTGGAGGAATCCCAGGTGGAGTTCTGGAAGTATACCTGGAGGAGCTCCTGGAGAAATTAATCGAAGAATTCGTGGAGTTATCTCTTGAGAAATTACTGGAGGAACCCCTGAAGGTATTAACCAAGGAATCCTGGAAGGAAACCAGGAAGAATCCCTGGAAAACCTTCTGGAGGTATCCCTGAAAAAATCATTGGAGGAATTCTGGAGAAATCCCTGGAATCCTAAAAGCAATCTCTGGAGCAATTCTTGGAGGAATCCCAGGGGGTATTCCAGAAGGATTTCTTGGAAATATTGCTGAAGGAATTTGTGAACCAAACTTTGAAGGAATCCTTATAGGAATTTCTGGTGCAATCACCTGGAACATCCTCCTGAAGTAATTAATATCTGGAGCATTCCCTGAAAGAATACTTGGAGGATTCCCTGAAGGAATTCCTAGAGCAATCCCTGGAGGAATATCTGATAGAATCTTTGGAATTTTTGGAGGTATACCTGGAGGAGTTCCTGGAGAAATTGATCGAGGAATTCGTGGAGGAATTTCTGGAGAAATTGTTGGAGGATCCCCTGAAGGTATTAACAAAGAAATCCAAGGAGGAAACCTGGAAAAATCCCTGGAGGAATCCCTGAAGGAATTCTAGGAGAAATTCCTGGAGAAATTTGTGAGCCAAATTTTGGAGGAAACCTTGAAAGAATCCCTGAAAGAATTTCTGGTGTAGTCACTAAAGAAATGCCTGAAGAAATCCTTGAAGGGATATCTGGAGAATGCCCTGACGGAATTCCTAGAAAATTCCATGGTGGAATATGCGGAATACGTAGAGGAAAACTTGGGAGAATTCGTGGAGGAAACTTTGGAATTCCTGTAGGAATTCCTGAAGGAATCCCAGAAGGAATATCAGGAGACATCCCTGGAGGATTTCCTTGAGGAATTAATTGAAGAATGCGTGGGGGAATATCTGGATGAATTACTGGAGAAACCCTTGTAGGAGTGATTTATGGAATCCAGGAAGGAAACCTGGTGGAATCTCTGGACTCCCTGAAAAAAATCTTGGAGAGATTACTGGATTAATATGTGAAGGAAACGTTGGAGGAAACCTTGGAAGAAGCCCTGGAGGAATTGTTAGGGGAGTTTCTGGTGTAATCACTTAAGGAATGTCTAAAGAAATCCCTGGAGGAAACCAGGAATATTTTCTAGGGGAATTCCTGAAGGAAATCTTGAATGAATCCCAGGAGAAATTTCTGGATAAATTCCTGAAGGTATCCCAGCAGGATTCCCTGAAGGAATTCTTGGAGGAATCGCTGGAAGAATTTGAAGTGGAATTTTTGTGGAAATTCTTGGATTAGTAGCTAGAGGAATCTCTGGACGAGCTCTAGGAAGAATCTCTAGAAAAATCCTGGGAAGAATGTTCGGAGCAAGTTTTATTTTTGGTAATTCTTTTAGGATTCCCTCCAGCAAAACATCCAAGAAATCCTGCCAATTTTCCTACGTAAAGTGATTTTCTCGAGATTTCTCCAGCAAATGATCCAAGCATTCCTCCAGGGAATCCTCCAGATTACCTCCAAGGTTTCCTGCAAGAATTGAGCAAGAAATGCCACCTGTGATTCTCTCGGAAATTTTCGCCGGGGATTGCTTCATCAGTTCCTCCAGGGATTCCTCGAGAAAATCGTCCAGGAGTTCCTCCAGGAATCCTAAAAGGAATTTCTGGAGGAATCCCAGGAGAAGTTCATTGAGGTGTTCCTGTAGGAAACTTCGGAGAAGTTCCTAGAGGAATCTCTGAAAGAATGCGTAGAATAATCTTAGCAAAAACTAAAGTATTCTCTGGAGCAGCTCCGGGAAGAACTTCTGGAGGATATTTAGAAGGATTTCCTGGAAGAATCCCTGAAGAAAAGAAAGTCTTGGAAAAAATACTGAAGGAATTAAAAAAAAACAAAAACAAAAAAAGAATTATTGCGTGAGTTTATTCGAAGTTTTTTTCAGGATTTCTTTTCTAAGAACATTTTCCAGGAAGATCATTTGGATGTTCATCTGTGAATTCCTTAGGAATTTCTTGCAGAACATCCCCCGGGATTTTTTTTTTAAAGAGTTTCTTAAACAATTTATCCAGAAACCATTTGAAAAATTCTGCAGAAGTTTCTTCGAAAGTATCTACATGAATCCAATTAAGGATTATTTTATGAGCTTCTTTTAGGAGTTTCTCCGGAAATTCTTCCTGGGCTTCTTCCGAAGATTGCTCCAGGAATTTCCCCAGAGAAGGAATTTCTGAAGATTTCTCTGTAGTAATCTTAGAAAGAATCCCTGCATGAATCTCTGTAAAAATCCTTGGAGGAATCCCTGAAGGAATTTCTGGTGAAATTCCTCGAAGAGACTCTGGCGAAATTGATAACAGAATTACTTGAGGATTTTTTAGGAATCCTTGGAAGAATGCGTAGAAAAACATCTGGAAGAATCCCAGGAGCAATTCCAGGAAAAAATCCTGAAGCAAAGTATAAAGTAAGTTAACCAAAAGTAAACCCTGGAGTTAACTCTGCAGAAATCTTTGGAGGAATTCATGGAATAATCCCTGGTAGAAATCTTGGAGGAATTTTGGAGAAATCCTTGGAGGAATCCTAGAAGCAATCCCTGGAGGAATTCTTGGAGGAATCCCTGGAGGGATTCCTGAAGGATTTCTTGGAGAAATCCACGAAGGAACTTGTGAGGACAACTTTGCAGGAAACCTTGGAAGAATCCCTGAAGTGAAAACAGCAGGAATGTCTGAAAAAATCTCTGAAGGAATTCCTAGAGCAATCTCTGAAGGAATGCCTAGAGCGATCTTGAAGTAATACATGGAGCATTCTCTAAAAGAATACTTGAAGGATTCCCTGAAGGAAATGCTAGAGAAATCCCTGGAGGAATCTCTGCAGGAATCCGTGGAGGAACTCATGCAGAAATTCGTGGAGGAATTCTTGGAGAAATCCCAGATGGAACTTCTGGAGGCATCTAAGGTAATCTCTGGAGAAATTACTGAAGGAAAACCCGAAGGTATTAACCAAGGAATCCAGGGATAAAACCTGGTAGAATCCCTGGAGAACCTTCTAGAGGATACCCTGAAGGAATTCTTGGAGAAATTCCTGGAGGAATTTGTGAAAAAAATTTGGAGGAAAACTATAAAGAATCCCTGGAGAAATTCCTCCAGAAATTCCTCCAGAGATTTCCATAAGAATTTTTCCAGCGATTCCTCAAAAATTACTTCAGAGATTCTTCTAGATTTCCTCCAGAGATTCCTCCAGAGACTCCTCTAAGGATTCCACCAATAATTTCTCAAAGGACTCCAAAGGACCAGCAATTTCTCTAGGGATTACTACAGGAATTCCTACGGAATTTCCTCCAAGAGTTCCTGCAAAATTTTCTCCAGGAATACGTCTAGGGATTCCTCCAGAATTCCTCTGAAAGCTCCTCCCGGAATACCTCTAGAGATTCCTGCAAGAATTTCTCCAGGGATTCTATAAGATTTTTTTCTTCATGGATAAGTTCTGGAATTCCTGCAGAATATCCTCCAGGAATTCCTGCAAAACTTCCTCCAGGAATTTCTCTAAGGATTCCTCCAGAATTTACCTAAAAATTCAATCAAGAAACTCTCTAAGAATTCCTCATAGGATTCCTTCAGCAATTTCTTTGGGGATTACTACATGAGTTCTTTCATGGATTCCTCCAGGAGTTCCGGAAAAAATCCTGCTGGAATTCTTCTAGGGGATTCTCCAAAACTCCCCTTAAAGTTCTTCCAGGAATGCCTCTACTAATCCACCAGAAATTCATCCAGGGACTCCTCCACAAATTCCTTCAAGGATTCCTCCAGAAATTTCATAAAGATTAATCCAGGAATACCTGTACGAATTCTTCAAGGAATTCCCTCGAGAAATTCTTCAGAAATTTCTCTACGGACTTCTGCAAGGATTGCCCCAAATTCAACAGTGATTTTTCAGCAATTTCTACATCAATTTCTCCAGTGATGCCTTGAAGTATTCCTCCTGGGATTGCTCTAGAGATTTTATCCGTAATTCCTGTAGGCATTTTTATAGAAATTCATTTAAAGATTTCTCCAGGAACTCTTCCAGAGATTAATAATAATGCGCTTGATTTGATATTCCATGTGCTTACAGAACATTTTTTCCAAAATCATTGATAAACAGATGGCCTGGTCTGACTTAACGCCGACCACTTCAGTTCGCTCAGAAATTCCTCTGATGATTTCTATAGGAATTTCTCTAAGAATTTCTCCAGGAATTCCTCCAAGAATTGCTTCAGAAATTTCATCAGAATTTCCTACAGGAACTTCTCCAGGGATTCCTCCGGGAATTCCTCCAGGCATTCCTACGAAAATTCGTCCTCCAGGGATTATACCAGGAATTCCTTCAAGAAATTTCTTCACTAGTTTTTCATGGATCCCTCAAGGAAATCCTCCAGGAATTCATTCAGGGATTTCTTGAGGAATTCCTCCATTTCCTTTTCCCATAGTTATCCCTGAAGGAGTTCTTGGAGATAGCCCTAGAAAAACTCCTCAAGTAATTCTCGGAGGAAACCTGGAGAATTCCCTGACGGAATCCCAAGAGTAATTCCTGGAAGAATTTGTCAACCTTCCTAATGAATTACGTTGGGAACAGCTCTCTGACGTAGTGTATGTTTGGGGTCAAACATGATCCTAATGCACAAGGAGGGTAAAGGAAACCTTATAAGAATCTCTTGAGGAATCCCTGAAGGGATCCCTGAGAGGATTTTTGGAGAAATTCCTGGAGAACTTTGTGCAATAAACCTTGGAGAAACCTTTGAAGAATTCCTGGAGGAATCGCTGAAGGATTTTTTGAAGTAATCAATGGATGAATTCCTGGAGGATTCTCTGAAGGAAATTCTTGGAGTAATCCCTGGAGAAGTTCCTGAAGGAGTTAATCGAGAAATTCGTGCACGCAGAACTCGATATACACAGAGCAACGAGTAACTTTCACGCAGCGACCGAAAAGACAAAAGAATTTTCACGCAGATTTGTGTAACACCAGATCAGCACATTTTTTGTGTTGATCCAGTCGTGTACAAATATGAGTGAAAATTCCTTTGTCTTTTTGCTCGCTGCGTGAAAGTTACTTATGCGCTGTGTTGTTTCATTTAAGGGTGTGGATGAATCACTGGATGATTTGAGGAAAAATTTCTCTTGGAATAGCGGGAGGAACTCCTGAAAGAATTAATCAAAGAATCCCTGGAGGGCACCTAGAGGAAACCCTGGGGGAATCCCTGAAGGAATTCACGGAGGAATCCCTTGAAGAATCCCTGGAAAAATCCCTGGAGGAATCCTTTGGAAAATTTCGCGAAGAATTCCTGGAAGAACCCCTAGAAAAATCCCTGGAAGAATCCCTGGAGGAATCCTTAATAAAAAAAATCCTGGAGAAATCCCTGCAGAAAATTATAGCGAAACCACTTTTTTGGAGAAATCCTCGGAGAAATCCTTGACGAGATCCCTGGGCGATTCCTTGGAGGAATTTCAGGAGGAATTAAATTCAGGAACAATAATTTCTGGCAGATTTCCTGGTGGCTTTCTGGAACATATCCTTGAAGAATTTCTGTTCAAGTTTCTGGAGGAATTTTATGGGAATTAAGTAGAAGAGTAGTATGAGGAATTTCTGGAGATATGTTTGAATCAATCCCTAGAAAAAATCCTGTAGTTATCCTTTGAGGAGTTCATGGAGGAATCCTTAGATAAATTCTCTAAGGAATTCGTAGCGGAATCCTTGAAGAAATACCTCGAGCAATTCCTGGAGGAACACCTTAAGGCATCACTGGAGAAATTGATGTAGGAATTCCTGAAGTCTTTGTGGAATTTCTAGGGCCATCCTTGCAGTAGTCCTTGGAGGAATTTCTGTAAGATTCTCTGAAGGGAATTCCTTGAGGAGCTTCTGAAGGAATCCCTAATGAAATGGCTGACGAAATCCTTGGAGAAATTCTTGGAGGAATTTGTAAGGAATCTCTTGAATTTTTTTTAAAGGAATCTCTGGAGGAATTCTTGAAGCAATCTTCGGAGGAAATTCAGGAGGAACTCGTGCAGGAATTCCCAAAGATACTCATGAAGTTATTCCTGATTGAACTTTTGTAGACATTTTCGGAGAAACTTCTGTAGAATTTTTCGAATGAAAATCCTCTAAGTATTTATTTTGTACTTATGGGATTTGTTGCATAAATTCTCTCAGGATTTTTTTTCGAAGCATTTCTCCACGGATTCCTCCAAGGATTGTTCCAGGGATTTCTCAAAGGATCCTTCCAGGAATTCCTCCTGAACTTCCACTAAGGATTGCTCCAGGAACTTCCTCAGAAATTCCACTCAAAATTCTTCCAGGGATAATTCCAAGGTTTCCTCCAATCCTGAAAGAATCACCAAAGATAAAACTTGCTCCGAACATTCTTCCCAGGATTTTTCTAGAGATTCTTCCTAGAGCTCCTCCAGAGATTCCTCTAGCTACTACTCTAAGAATTTCCACAAAAAATCCACTTTAAATTCTTCCTGGGATTCTTCAAAGAATTCCTTCAGGGAATCCTGCTGGGATACCTTCAGGAATTTATCCAGAAATTTCTCCTGAGATCCATTCAAGATTTCCTTCAGGGATTCCCCTAGAAAGTATTCCTGGTTTCCTCCAGGGATTTCACCAGAAACTCCCCTAACGATTCCTCCAGGGATTCTTCCAAGGTTTCCTTCACAAATTAATCCAGTAATTTCTTCAAGAATTTTTTCAGGGATTCCTTTAGAAAGTCCTCCAGAGATTCCTCCAGGTTTCCTTCCTGGATTCCATAAATCACTCCTACAAGGGTTTCTCCAGTAATTCGTCCAGATATTCCCCCACGAATTCTTCAATTAATTCTTCCAGGAAATCCTCCAGGGATGTCTCCTGAGATTCCTTCTAGGATTCCTTCAGGAATTCCTACAGGAATTCCAAAGTTTCCTCCACGAATTCTCCCAAGTTTTCCTCTACGTATCCCTCCAAGAATACCACCAGGGATTCCTCCACATATTTCACCATGGAATTTTCTACGAATTCCGTCAGGGAATTCTCCAGATATTCCTTCAGGGATTTCTCCAGGCATTTCTTTAGTGATTACACCAGAAATTCTTTCAAGGTTTCCTCCAAAATTTGGCTCACAAATTTCTCCAGGAATTTCTCCTAGAATTCCTTCAGGGATTCCTCCAGAAGGTTCTCCAGGGATTTTTCCAGGTTTCCTCCTTGGATTTCTTTGTTAATACCTTCAGGGGATCCTCCAACAATTTCCCCAGAAATTCCTCCACGAATTCCTCGATCAATTCCTCAAGGAACTCCTCCTGGTATACCTCCAAAAATTCCAAAGATTCTATCAGATATTCCTCCAGGGATTGCTCTATGAATTCCTTCAGGGAATCCTCCAAGTATTCTTTCAGGGAATGCTCCAGATATTAATTACTTCAGGAGGATGTTTCAGGTGATTACACCAGAAATTCCTACAAGGATTCCTTCAAAGTTTGGTTCACAAATTCCTTCAGCAATATTTCCAAGAAATCCTCCTGGAATACCCCCTGGGATTCCTCCAAGAATTGCTCTAGAGATTGCTTTTAGGATTCCAGGGATTTCTCCAGAATTCCTCCAATGATTTTTTCAGGGATACCTCCAGAAGGTTTTCCAGGGATTCTTCCTGGTTTCCTTCCAGGATTCCTTGGTTAATACCTTCAGGGGTTCCTCCAGTAATTTTTCAAGAGATTCCTCCACGAATTCTTCGATTAATTTCTCCAGGAGCTCCTCCAGGTATACTTCCAGAACTCCACCTGGGATTCCTCCAGAGATTCCTTCAGGGACCCCTCCAAGATTTCTTCTACGAATTTCTCCATGAATTAATTCAGAGAACCCTGCAGAGATTCCTCCAGGGATTCCTTTAGGAACTCCTCCAAGTATTCTTTTAGCGAATGCTCACGGTATTACTTCAGGATTCCTCTAGGAATTCCTTCAAGGATTCGTCTAGGAATTTCTTTAGAGATTTCTTCAGGAATTCCTCCTGTGATTACACTAGAAATTTCTCCGTGGATTCCTCCAGGGATTCTTCCAAGGTTTCGTCTAAAGTTGTCCTGACAAATTCTTTCAGGAATTTAAACAAAAAAACCTTCAGAAATCCCTCCAGGGATTCCTCCAAGAATACTTTAATGGATTACTTCTAGGATTCCTCCAGGGATTTCTCCCGAATTCCTTCAATGATTCTGTCAGGGATTATTCCAGGAATTCTTCCAGAGACTCCTCCAGAGACTCCACCAGAGTTGTGTCCAAGAATTGCTCCAGGAAACGTTCGTTCCAAACCTTCTTCGACGCATTCTTCCAAGGATTCTTTAAAAAAAAATCCTCAAGCAATTGTGCTATTAATTTCTCCAGAGGCTCTTCCAGGAATTTCACCAAAAATTCCTTCAGGGATTCCTCCAAGAATTTCTCCAGAGATTCATCCAGGGATTACTTCTAAGATTTCTTCAAGGAAATCTACAGGAATTCCTTCTGGGGTTTCTTCAGGAGTTTTTCCAGGGGTTCTTCTAGGAAATGCCCCAGAGATTACTAGATTACTTCGGTTATTTCTCCAGAAAAAAATTCAGAGATTCTTCAAGGAATTTCTGCAGAGTTTCTTCCAGGGATACCTCGAAGAACTTCTCTTGAGATTTCTCCAAGAATTCCTTCAGAGATCACTATGGCAAAAAAAAAACTGGAGGAATTTCTCAGTGAATCCCTGGAGGAATTCCTGGAGGATTTCTTTGGGGGATCCATGAAAAAACTAGTAAAAGAATCTCCCGAGGAATCCTTGAAGAAATTCCTGATAGAATCCCTGTAGGACGATTTTTAGTTAAAATCCCTGGAGAAATTTCTGGAGGAACCTCTGAAGGAATTCCTGGAACAATTCTTGGTAGAAATCCTGAAGGAATTCTTAGAGAAATTCCTATAGAAATCGTCAGAGGAATTCCTGAGGGAACTCGTCAAGCAATCCCTGAAAGAGTTCCTGGAGAAATCTTTAAAGGAATTTCTTGAACAATGCCTGCAGGAATTACTAACAAAATCTCTGGAGGCATCACTGGAGAAACTAATGTAGGAATTGCTGGAAAATCACTGATGAATTTCTGGGGCAATCCTTGCGGGATCCCTTGGAGAAATTTCTGAAGAAATCCTGGAAAGAGATTATCTTGGAGAATTCATGCAGGTATTCCTGGAGGAATCTCTTACGAAATTTTTGAAGGTATTCCTGGAAAAGTCCCTGGATCAATTTCTGGAGGATTCCCTAAAGGCATTCCTGGAGGAACTGTAAGAGGAATTCTAGAGGAATTCCTGCAGAAAATACTACCGGAGCTCATGTTGAAATCCATAAAGAATTTACTGGAGGAATCCTTGGAGGAATTCCTAGAGGTATTCCTGGAGGAGCTTTTAGAGGAATTGTGGAGGAATCCCTAGACGTATTCCTGGAGGAAATTCTGCAATAATTCCTGTAATAATCCCTGGAGAAATGGCTGGTCCATTGGAGTCCTTTGAGAAATTCTTTGAGGAATCCCTAGAGGAATCTCTGGAGGAGTTCCTGGAGGAATCTCTGGAAGAAGTCTAGAAGAATCTCCGAAGTAATTTTGGAGGAATCGATGGAAAAATTCTTATGGAAATCTCTGGAGGAATTACTCCCAAAATCTTAATTTCATTCAGAAATCCTAATTGAGTATGGCGTTGTTGCTTTCGAAACTTTACAAAACTACAAGCTCCCGAGTGGAGACAGAGATAGAGCACAAAGTGTATTCGCAGCACTTTGTTAGTCATGTTCAATGAGATAGATTTAACATGATCGAAGTTGCTAAATCCTGCTCATACCTATTTGTTGGCAAATGAGTAGGAGCAGGAAGCAGCAAACTTCGATCAAGGTCAATCTACTTCGCCAAAAAGCACTATTTTGAAACGAATAAATTTCGGCAGCCTTCAGTGGGCTGGGCACGTAGTGCGAATATCAAAAGAAAGAATAATAACGAAAACCATATTCAGCATGAAACCAGGTTTAAGGACAGACTTGTTAGAATCCCAAAATGGCCGCCACAATGGCCGACTTCGGCATCTACTCACGATTTTGAGGGCACAAATCTCTTCGTAAACAAAACCAGCGCACCTGAGCTTCTCATTTTAAGCTTATTACAAGTGAGCAACAACAGAATAATAAAATGCATTGTTGTTTGAAGCTTGCTTTTTGAGATTTGTGCGTCTGAAGTTCTCATGCACTGTTGAAGCGGGATGTCAAGACGTTTGTCCTTAATGATCGGTGACTTCATGGACGTCTGCGAACGCGCTGGCTACACGTGGTTGAAAAAGACATGAGAATATGAAATGATTGGAGAATCAGGAGGAACAGCGTCCAAACCCGACGAAGATTGTGCTGTACTATACGCTCAAAGCTTTATTAGTTACTTTATAGTCAACAAGGTTACATCCGCGATCACCAGCTCACTATTAACCTTCACATTACCGACCTCCGACAACTCATTTTGAAAATGCTGGCATTTCGTCAATTTTCATCCGATTTTTTTAAAGTCGTCCTTAATCGATCATAAATTGGTGCTAGTTTATTACACTCAAGTGGTCATGTAACATCCGGAACCATGCCGGAGATATTCCGGATTGTACTGGGGTTAGGGGGTGGGAGAGGGGTCTGTTTTGCCAAATGACTAAAAGTGGTTATTTCGTGTGTTATTGTGTTTGAGAGGCCCCCGCGGAACCTGTTTCAGGTGTTCCGGAGCGGCCATATTAGTTGATACACACTTCAGTCAATTTTTTCTGCCCGAATCTCTTGAAATCATGAAGTTTGATACGTCGCACGGCATGTTTTGGTTGCAAACCAGAAATGTCCCCAATGTCACCCCCATGGAACCTATGCTAGATGTTCCGGGGTGGCCATATTAGTTGATACAGACTTCAGGGTATCGTTTCTGACTCAGTCATTCAAAATCATGAAGTTTGATATGTCGCACGACATGTTTTGAATGAAAACCAGAAGTGTCCCCAATGAGGCCCCCACGGAACCTGTCACGGTGATCCGGATGGGTCAACTTATTAAAATCTGATTATCGCAGTTGTGTTTTATTGTTCGCAATAAAAATTCAACTGAAAATCGATGGTTCAAACACAATAACACACGAAATAATCATGTTTAGCCATTTCGGCACCCTCCCTGACCCCAGTACAATCCGGAATATCTCCGAAATGGTTCCGGATATTGCATGGCCACTTGGGTGTAATAAACTTGCACCAATTTATGATAGATTGAGGGCGACTTCAGAAAAAATGGATGAAAATTGACGAAATGCCAGCATTTTCAAAATGAGATGTTGGGGGTCGGGTACGTGAAGGTTAAAATCATCGCGAACCTCCAGATATCGACAACAACAGTTTTATTCTGGTATTTCCCATCCCCCAATACGATGCCGGAATAATAAAACACCCTAACCAAGCCTCTAAGGCTGATAGCCCCAGTTACTGTCTACCAAAATCCAACCCTCTTCCCGGGATTATGAGCTTCCCAGAATCATTGGGACTACAAAAAACATTCAACTGAACACCTTGCCGAACACGCAGCGGCGTCGTTCTTTTCACTCATGTGCCAGAGCGCCATTCTGTTGTTGTTGTTGTTCGGCGCGGGGAATCAAGTAGCCGTGTGCGCGAACTAAACATGACGCTAGTTTCGCAGTCACAGTGGGGTCAAGAGAGCTAATATCTGATGCACTTGCTGAAGCAAATTTATGATGCAAAACAGTGCATTCAAATCAAAATTGCGGAAAAATGACAAGAGTTAGGAGTTTGGTGCCAAAGAACGAACTGTAGAGCACTTCAAGGCACTCAACTTTGTCTAAGGAAAAAAATAAGTTAATTACGCATTTTTTCGAGTAAACCGACAAAAACTGATAAAAAACCACTTACTTTTCACTTATTTGCTCTTAAAAAGTGAGTAAGTAACAAAAACTTGCATGTTCGAAGATGACGTTCAATAGCAAATTTCATAACCTTTCGAACGGTGCTAAAAGATCTTGAATAAGTTTAACCGTTTTCATGTTATAGCCGTTTTATTAAAAGCATTGTCAAAATCATGAAAAGTTCAATAACTCCGTAATGGTTGAGATTTGACCATATGCGTAGAACAATTTTTTTCATAAAATATCATCCTTAATCACCCCCTGAAATATTCTGGGTAAGGAACCCAACACCCTGTATTTGTCATTCATACTTTGGCTCAATCATATATGTACCTACATATGCGTTGCTTTTGGTCTTCGCAAGCGTACGGCCCTCCTTCACTCTCTCGAGATCTCGCGGCCAAAGAAAAGATTTGATGAATAGAAATGCGTTCGTCCGGTAAACCACAACCGGATGCCTTATGTTATGTTTGCTGTAGAGACGCACTCCGATTGAAATCATTTGCTTGGTGAGCCGGTTCGCTCTGTGTTTTGATAGACATCAATTAAGCTGTCCTTCTGGCTGTGTACACCATCAGAAATATGTGAATGAATATTGTATACAGCTGGTGTACTTACTCTAGTTGACGAATACGGTGTGGTTTGAATTTAATAGCAGTGACTTGATTACCATGGACAGATTAAACTATGTTTAATAGTTGGGTGAAGAAATCTGATCAACCACAGCGCCCGAAGATTATTGAAATGCAATACTTACTGCTACTTTCAGTCCTGAGCACACACGGTGGTGCAGATGGCTGAATTGAAAGGGTGATTGCTCGCCATCGCCTTGACCTGTAGGCAAGTCAAATTTCTGTCAACTTCCTTCATTTCCTTGTGAATGTTTGTCACTATCGGCCTTCCATGTCATCGACTATGGAGCTCCAGGTTGAAGATCCAATTACGAGGCCACCATGCACGAATTATAGACCGCAGACATTGCTGAAGACTTGCAGCCGTTGGTGTTCTCCACTGATACGCACCAGGTTTCCCTTGGTACGCACTAACGATTTGGTCTTGTTGACGATGATGGTAGGAGTAGCCGCCGAGGAGCGATTGACAAGATCATCGAGCTTGCTCTACAGGGGATGGCCAAAATGTTTGGGATAGGCAACTTTTTTTCTCTCACAAAAAAATTCAACATGCTATAACTTTTCGTAGAGTGCATCAAAAAATCTCAAATTTTGACTGTTTATCAACATGTTATATGTGCATCACTGGTACAAAATTGTGCTCGATTGATTAAACTTTCGCAAAGTTATAACCGTTCGGGTGAAACACTATTTTTTAGATAACTCATTTTTGAGCTGTCATATCTCGGAAACCAGTGAACCGAATTGAATGAAATTTTGAACGTACACTAACAATATACAGATGCTTCACAAACTATTAAAACATAGATAGTTTTTGAACGTTGAAAAAAGTTATCATGGATTGACACTTTTTGGATTTTTCTCGAAAAAAGGTAATTTTTTTACACCAATGTCAATAAATTTTAGTGTTGATGTCCAAAGATTTTCCGCTTCTGTGCTCAAGTTATCTCTAATCAGATATATTAGAGCCTATTTAGATTGAAGAAAGAACACATTTAGCAATTTTTGTATGGTATTGTAAATTTGACTTATTTTCTTCTATATGGGTAAAAATTTCAACCCGGTATAACTTAATTCGTCGTGAGAAAATATTACATTTTATAACGTTGTATTAAGTATCAATATATTGTTCATAAACGTAAAAAAATCATTCAATTCGGTTTACTGGTTTCCGAGATATGACAGCTCAAAAATGAGTTGTCTAAAAAATAGTGTTTTACCCGAACGGTTCTAACTTCGCGAAAAATTATTCAATCGAGCCCAATTTTGTACCAATCATGAACATATAACAGGTTGATAAACAGTCAAAATTTGAGATTTTTTGATGCACTCTATGAAAAGTTACAGCATGTTGAATTTTTTTGTGGGAGAAAAAAAGTTGCCTATCCCAAACATTTTGGCCACCCCCTGCACATATCAGAGCGCCGAGGAGAGACAATTCAAAGTCCGCCTGAATGACTCATGGTAATGGGTTACTAAAACGCCTTGCATTCAGTCGGCCGAAAATGTCGCGGTTTGCCATATGTTGCAGAATAATTGATGCAGCAGTTGTGCATCAGACCCCCAGAGCTCTGTTCGAGTTCATGCTACAGATGGCTCTTTCTATCTCCTGCACCGCCGTATGCAACATAGTTACCCCATGTTCTATGGCAATTCCTACTAACGTGGGACAACTATGTTGCACATGGCAGTGCACTGATTAAGCTTCGATGCTGACACGGGTGATACTGCTTTCTCGCTGGCTAAAGAGCGTTTCACTTCTTACTCGAGAGCCGAATAGCGCTGACGGGCTATAGCTTTGGCTCCTCGTGTTTTCGCTCGCTCTATTACGTTCCTCGCTCCTCTATCTTCCTTCAGGTATCATCTGTGATCCACTGCTTTCTCCGGGTGCGTAGCTCACCCAAATTATTCTCGCCAGTGGCGAAGAAGGCGTTTTTGATGGCGCTCCATTGATCTTCTACGCTTCCACTTTTCGAAGGAGCCAAATCTCGCCGATTAGGAGATGATGGTCGGACGCAATGTCGGCGCTACGTTTGTTCTGCACATCAAGAAGACTCCATCCACTCCATCCCAACTATGCACTGAGGATACTGCAACTCCGAAAATCATACGAATCAACTATGATTTTTGCCACAAGAATTTCTTACGGAAATCATAGTTACGAACTATGATTTTGGATTCAAAGCGCCAACTATTATTGTCATATGTTATTGTATAAATTTCATAACACATTGTTATTGTATAAATTTCATAACACTCACGTATGAAAATCATACCGATAACGTATAAAATTTGAAACTATGTCTTATGATTATCATACATATTTTTATGAAATATTTTGCACAAATTAAAAAAAGTCGCAACCTGGAATCGAACCAGGAACGTTAAGGTTGGCGAGTGCGTGCTTTACTCATTCGCCCATCGACGCTTCGGAAGTTGAAGTGGTTAGAAGCCAATAAAAGGTTTTGCTGTTTTTTAGCAATGGTGTTTCATAACACATCTTATGATTTTCATACGAAGCTTCTTATGAGATGTTTCATACGATAAGTCTTATGGATTTCGCTTTTCAATGTATGAAAAGCATACGAGAACTATGAAATGACGAAAAAAATAAAAATAACTTATTCATAAGATGTAAACTATGAAAAACATACGAACAGTATCCCCAGTGTGGGATGATGTAGATGTGGTCTATTTTATATTCCGTGACGCCATCAAGATTAGCCCATGTCACTTTGTGCACCAGATTGAAATAAACTAAATAAAAACATGTTTTGACTAGTTCTCAAAATTGACAAAGTGTTCATTTTATCCTTTTATTACAAATAACTAGAAAGAATACAATAATGCACGCTACAATGATAAATGGCAGAGGCATTCCCTGAAATTCAACGCTCGGAGTCTGAGCTGCCTAAGTCGAAAAGAATGGTGAAAACAAACGACTAACCAGCTGAGAAACAAGGGCAAGAACTGCAGTCAAGTTGTTGGCACTTGTCGAGCGTTTTTGTGTTATTTATGATTCCGTGCTGTCTAGAGCACGGAATGCACGCACAAGAAGACGTTTTTTCGTACATACATTTTCTGTTGTTTTATAGAAATGGTATGTCAGAGTCGTTGAACTTGTACACAGTAATTTGCAAATTGCATTGACCTCTCGTGCAATGAGTGCAACTGTTTGTGTCGCATTTGAAGGTTATTGGCCTTGTTATACCATTCTTTTTTGTTCGTTGTTTTTTAGTCAGTTGTCAAAAATCGCATTGTACACATTTGGTGCCATTTTATGTTTAAGGTTACTTTACTTTTAACATGTTTCATTCAGTTTTACAATAGTTTAGAAATTGCACAGTTGAGTTTTTTATATAAATTATAACTGAAATAAAAATTAGCTATACACTAGTTAAGGCAACAAGAATAGCATTTTTAAGGGCGTAGCCAGCTTTTTGGTCAGGGGGGGGAGCAGGCAAGCACCCTTAGCAAATTTGTACCTACCTTAATAACTAAACGCAATACGCTGAAATTGAATATAATAACATTATGTTCTAAAAGCATTATTTAACCCTTTAGCAGTCACGGTGTTGTATATTATACAATACTTTAAAAGAAAAGCTCGTCTGCTCTACATAAATCAACGTGGTGCTAGTAGAGGTGACCAATTTCTGGAAGATTAAGGATTTTTATTCACTCGTGCATTATTTCGCTTTTTGTTTTTTTTTATGATGTCTAAAAAACATTCATAAGATATTATAGCTGAACTCTTTTGGAAATTACGAACCCTTTTGAGGACTATTCTAGAATTTCCTAGTTCCTGTATAAGTCCTTCAAAAATTATCTTCCAATACTATTCGCTGGAGAAATTCTTGAAATAATTTAACGAAATAATCAGGTAATCCTGGAGAAGTTCTTGGGTACATCCCTGAAAAGATGATTGAAGGATTAATGGAATTTCCGAAAGAACTCCCGAATAAATTTTTGAAGAGAACCTGAGAGGAATTTCTGAAGAAATCATTTGAGGAATTCCTGGAGATTTCCTGGATAAATCCCTAAAGACACACCTGGGTGAATCCCTGGAGCAATTCCTACAGGAATGCCTGGTGGAAGCCCTGTAGAATCCCTGATGGAATTCCCGGAGCAATCCCTGGAAGAATTTCTGAAAGTCTACCTGAAGGAATTCCTGTACAAATAATAGGAGGAATACCTAGAGAAATATCTGAAGACATCTCATGAGGAAATCCTAGAAGAAATCCTAGGTAAATTTCTGGAGGATTCCTTGGAGAATATTCTATAGAAATTCCTGGAGGAATTCCGAGAGGAATCCCTAGAAACAATTCAGAAGAAATGTCTTGAGAAAATCTTGGAGAAATTTCAGAAGGAATCCTTTGAGGAATTCTTGGAGGAATCTCTGCAGGAATTGTTGGAGGAATCCCTGAAGCAATTCCTGTGAAAATCTTTAGAAAGAATTCTGGAGAATCTTCTGAACAAATTGCTGGAAGAATTCTTGGATGAGACCCAGCACGAATTCCTGGAGAAATTTCTTGGATGAATTCTTGAAGCAATCTTTGGAAAAATTCCTGGAGAAATCTCCAAAGGAATTCTGGGAGGAATTGCTGGAGAAATATCTAAAAAAAATCTCTAGAGAAATTCCAGGATGAATTTTTGCAAGAACACTTGGAAATCCCTGGAAGAATCTCTGGGAATATCCCTGGAGAAATTCGTGCAGAAATCCCTGGAGGAATCCTTGAAGCAATTCATGAAGGAATCTCAGGTAAAATTCCTGGAGAAATGTCTGGAGGAATCCCTGAAAAATTCCTGCATGTTTTCCGGGAGAATTTCCTGCAAGAATTTCTGAAAAAAAAAATCCCAGAAAATTTTGTGGAAAAATTCCTGACATAATTTCTGAATGATGTCCAGGGGTAATTCCTGGATAAATTTCTAGAGAAATTGGTGGAGGAATTCCTGAAGAAATTCTTGGGGTAATTACTGGAGAATTTCCTGGAGGAGTTCCTTTGGGAATTGCTGGAGGAATCCTTGAAGGAATTCCTGGAGGAATCTTTGGAGGAATGCTTGCAACAATTACTGGATAATTTTCTGGGGGAATCTCTAGAGAAACTCTGTGAGAAATTTCTGAAAAATCCCCAGAGAAATTCCTGGAGAAATTTCTAGAGAAATTTCTGGTAGAATTCCTTGAAGGAATTTCTGAAAGAATCCCCGAGGGAATCCTTGGAGGAATTCATAGAGAAATCCCTGGAAGAAGCTCCTTGAAGAATTTTTAGCAAAATTCCTAGAGGAATCCCTGCAGATCCTGGAGGAAAATCTGGAAGAATTCTTGGAGGAATTCATGAACAAATCCTAGAAAGTATTCCTAGAGATAATCCTGGAAGAACTTTTGAAGAGTTTCCTGGAGAAATTCTTGGATGAATTGCTGACCTAATTTATGATGGATTTTCCTGGTGAAATTCCTGGAGAAATCCCTGAAGAAATTCCTAGAGGAATTCCTGGACGAGACTCTGGAGAAATTCCTGGATTAAATCCTGGAGGAATGTCTGCATGAATTTCTGGAGGTATCCCAGGAAGAATTCCTGAAGCTATCCCAGGAGAAACTCCTGCAGGAGTCCCTGAAGCATTTCCTGGAAGAATCTCTGCAAGAATCCAAGGAGGAATCACTGGAAGAAAACCTGAATTTTTTTCTGGAAGAATGCCTAGGAGAATTCCTGGTAGAATTTTTAAAGGATTCTCGAAAGTAATTTCTGGAGAAATCTTTGAAGGAATTCCTGTAGGAGTCTCTGGAAAAAATCCCTTGAAGATTTCCTGGATTCTGTAGGAATTCCTAGT